>NC_069127.1:7593860-8193860 GCF_026914265.1 Mya arenaria | reverse complement strand
AATTTGGTTACGGCACGATTCAATTATGTCTATTCACATCTATTCGCTTGGTTTCAACTAATTCAATCCATTTAGAAAATGCTCTAAATGGCTGTCACAGAAAGCTGGAAGGCTCGGCCTCACGGTAATTCACATAGAATGAAATTTGCAGCCACTTTTTTATATCTACTTGACACTAGAAGAACTGTAGATTTTCCTATCTGCTAAGTCTGTTATTGACCCTGTAAAAATGAATTGAAGACATTGATTTGTTGTGTAACACTTTCTGCCAATCTTGTTTCTCAAGGTTTATTAGTTGAAACATGAAATGTCAGGAGTGTTTGGAATGATGAAAAAATGCTTCCAGATAATAGTCTTTTCCATGGTTTATGATGCAAGATTTCCTGACTGCGCTTAGGTAATTGATTGACAGAAACAAGCATTGACGAATTAGACCCATCAAAGAAATTCTTGCACGAAATATAAATCAGAAAAATAGGTATTTAAGATAAAATGATGGAATTCTCAACCAGAACAGGTGTCAGACATATTCATGTGTGCACTGTAATTAGTTCTCTAACATGTTCGAGTGTGTATTTGACTGTTGAAGAAATTGATCAATTATGATAATATGAGAATTGTAGAGATGATCGAACTAGATGGCTTCTGGCTCATTGTGATCATGTTCTACCCCAGCTGTCGGTGCGGGGAGCGAGTGGGGTGCTTGAGTACACATGTATTGACAAAGGCAGATTATTACGTACATTTGTCTTATCATTATCAAGGTTTACAATGCATTCTTGCTTAGGGATTTCCCTTGTTACGTATTTAGCATAGTGCTTGTGACGAAAATGGCAACATTTGCATAAATAGTATTCATATGTGTCTCTATCTAGCTCATCTCTCTGACAGTCAAACAAGTGCAGTAATTATGAGTGTTCTAATTGATCTATAATCGGTCATGTGCTTATTGGCAGATATCTAGCTTTACTCTGGACAGACACTGAAAAGGACTTTGTAATCTGAAGGCAAAACACCATCCCATCATGTGTAGTTTATACAAATGTCTGAGATGGATTGTGATGAAAGCTGATAGCTTATAGAATCAAGCTTGAGTCGGTTTCCTGTTAAAAAAATAATAATGGTGTCCTTTATTGAAAGGCCATGAGGATATTCCACTGTAGAGGCTCAATCCCACAACCACTGGTGCTGGACAGGTGGACACTTGTACCACCTGACCAGTCCCCTCCCCCATCTTCCCATCTGCTATCACTTGATATGTTCTAGGAAGTTTGACATTCTTATTCTGGTGAGACATCAAATACTCTTGCCATACAGTCACTTACGTTTGAACCGACTTGTGGCCCAGGATATTGTGTAATCATGAGTCCTAGGGTGCTTTGCTTTTCTGATATTTCCCGTTTGAAAACAGTAAAAGCCCTTCAACAATAAGAACAATGAGCACAAAACATTGTTGTCTTGTTAATTTTCTACCATATCCAGACCCGGAAAACTGTTGACCATTTATACAATACCACCGTCTTGTTTTCCAGGGGTAGGGATAGCTACACGTAATCACCCTTATTACCCATATTGAATTGATACAACTCCAACCTAGGGTAAATCACTGAGATTTGCCCTCAATTTGTTTAGGTTATCAATACCAGCTATATAAGTGTGTTGCTAACAAGCCATTGTTCATTTCAGATGGTGATAGTGAGCGGTCACCACCTCCGTACCGGGGAAGCAGTTTCGCTGCAGACGACAGCTATGGAATTATGGTAGGAAACTTCCCCGCCCTCGAGCTTATGGCGATGTTTACTGCGGCAGCCATGCACGACTACGACCATCCTGGTCGCACCAACGCTTTCCTTGTGGCAACCCACGCACCTCAGGTAAGGGAAGGTCACCAATAAAGCAAAATCTGTTTCCAAATGTATTATTACAATGAAATTTTAGGAAGAATTCTTTTTAAATAAACAATTGCTTTTTCACATTTTTCAACTGTCTTAGAATTTGAATTTTAGTAAATCTTACTGTTTGTCTCAACCTTTTTTGATAAATGATAACTTATGAGCAGCTTATGAGGTCTTCTATTATATTCACCCCTGCCTTGTCTTGCTGCCTAGGCGGTGTTGTACAACGATCGGTCCGTCCTTGAGAACCACCACGCCGCTTCTGCCTGGAATCTCTTCCTCTCTGATACGGGATTCAACTTCCTGTCGGGCCTGGATGCTGCTGAGTTTAAACGATTCCGATATCTTGTCATTGAGGCAATCCTGGCCACCGACCTCAAGCGGCACTTTGAAATCCTTGCTGAATTCAATGCCAAGGTATGTTAAGTGAGGTAGTGCAGTGGCTAATACAAGAACATACGAAAGCATCATCGCCTGCTTCTTTATGCCATTAATACATATAGGTAAATTAATCGTATAAATATTTCTGTAAAATTATGTGATTAATTACAAAAGACAAAGTTGGACGTGGCATATGATGGCTGAATCTAATTTAAAATCTCTAAATATTTCTGACAACTTTAGAGAAATTTTCGTCAATTACTAAATCTCATATACAAAGAGAGGGAGAGAGCAGTATATATTGTTACGTTTGTTTCTGGTTGATAAAAGCCACTCTTTTCAAACAATGCAACACAATGTGGTTCTGTGGCAAATGCATCATACAACAATACTTTAAAATATTTATACTCTTTTTTTTTTAACAAGAAAACATCTTTTGAGTAAGAAAATGTCTTTTAAGTACATTACCTACATTACATTAACTGCATTACAGTAGAGAGGGCAGGTTGTTGTTTGTATTGCATGCATTGAGAGTTTTTAATGTGCTTAGATTGAATACTTTAGCTGTTCAGGATCCTAAATGTCAGAAGCTTGGCCTTAATTTGAAAGTTTCTATAGAAGGTTGTTGAGTGTGTATTTGTTTCCTAATTTGTAAATAGAATCCCGCTGTCAGTGCCACGGGCAACTATAAAGCACTTTGCAACACTCACATTATACTCAGCAATTGATAGACTTTCTGGAAATGATGGCTTGGTTAGTCCCCAATATACGACTTCTAGCATGTTGCATTGTACTTTTCCAATTGATATTCTTGTTAGTCGACAACCTGGGAGAGAACCTACTATATTACGTATTGTTGATGATAGATCTTAATTTAGGGACTATTTTTATTAGCTCACCTGTCACGTAGTGACAAGGTGAGCTTTTGTGATCACTCTTCGTCCGTCGTCCGTCCGTCCGTCCGTCCGTCCGTTCACAATTGCTTGTGAACACAATAGAGGTCACAATTTTGACCTAATCTTTATGAAACTTGGTCAGACTGATCATCTCTATAAAATCTAGGTCAAGTTCGATATTGGGTCATCTGGGGTCAAAAACTAGGTCACTAGGTCAATTAGTAGAAAAACCTTGTGAACACAATAGAGGTCACAATTTTAGCCTAATCTCAATGCAACTTGGTCAGAATGGTCATCTCTATAAAATCTAGGTCAAGTTCGATATTGGGTCATCCGCGGTCAATAATTAGGTCACTAGGTCAATTAGTAGAAAAACCTTGTGAACACAATAGAGGTCACAATTTTAGCCTAATCTCAATGCAACTTGGTCAGAATGATCATCTCTATAAAATGTAGGTCAAGTTCGATATTGGG
Organism: Mya arenaria; assembly: GCF_026914265.1. Lineage (NCBI taxonomy): Eukaryota > Metazoa > Mollusca > Bivalvia > Myida > Myidae > Mya > Mya arenaria. The sequence continues at coordinate 8,190,214 of NC_069127.1, read as the reverse complement.
TCATCCGCGGTCAACAACTAGGTCACTAGGTCAATTAGTATAAAAACCTTGTGAACACAATAGAGGTCACAATTTTAGCCTAATCTCAATGCAACTTGGTCAGAATAATCATCTCTATAAAATCTAGGTCAAGTTCGATATTGGGTCATCCGCAGTCAATAACTAGGTCACTAGGTCAATTATTAGAAAAACCTTGTGAACACAACAGAGGTCACAATTTTGACCTAATCTTTATAAAACTTGGTCAGACTGATCATCTCTATGAAATCTAGGTCAAGTTCGATATTGGGTCATCTGGGGTCAAAAACTAGGTCAGTAGGTCAATTAGTAGAAATACCTTGTGAACACATTAGAGGTCACAATTTTAGCCTAATCTCAATGCAACTTGGTCAGAATGATCATCTCTATAAAATCTAGGTCAAGTTCGATATTGGGTCATCCGCGGTCAATAACTAGGTCACTAGGTCAATTAGTAGAAAAACCTTGTGAACACAATAGAGGTCACAATTTTAGCCTAATCTCAATGCAAATTGGTCAGAATGATCATCGCTGTAAAATGTAGGTCAAGTTTGATATTGGGTCATTCACGGTCAATAACTAGGTCACTAGGTCAATTATTAGAAAAACCTTGTGAACACAATAGAGGTCACAATTTTAGCCTAATCTCAATGCAACTTGGTCAGAATGATCATCTCTATAAAATCTAGGCCAAGTTCGATATTGGGTCATCCGCGGTCAATAACTAGGTCACTAGGTCAATTAGTACAAAAACCTTGTGAACACAATAGAGGTCACAATTTTAGGCTAATCTTAATGCAACTTGGTCAGAATGATCATCTCTATAAAATCTGGGTCAAGTTCGATATTGGGTCATCCGCAGTCAATAACTAGGTCACTAGGTCAATTATTAGAAAAACCTTGTGAACAAAATAGAGGTCACAATTTTAGCCTTATCTTAATGAAACTTGGTCAGAATGATCATCTTAACATAAGCTAGGTCAAGTTCCATATTGGGTCAACCCAGGTCAAAAACTAGGTCACTAGGTCAATTAGTAGAAAAACCTTGTGAACACAATAGAGGTCACAATTTTAGCCTAATCTCAATGCAACTTGGTCAGAATGATCATCTCTATAAAATGTAGGTCAAGTTCGATATTGGGTCATCCGCGGTCAACAACTAGGTCACTAGGTCAATTAGTACAAAAACCTTGTGAACACAATAGAGGTCACAATTTTAGCCTAATCTCAATGCAACTTGGTCAGAATAATCATCTCTATAAAATCTAGGTCAAGTTCGATATTGGGTCATCCGCAGTCAAGAACTAGGTCACTAGGTCAATTATTAGAAAAACCTTGTGAACACAACAGAGGTCACAATTTTGACCTAATCTTTATGAAACTTGGTCAGACTGATCATCTCTATGAAATCTAGGTCAAGTTCGATATTGGGTCATCTGGGGTCAAAAACTAGGTCAGTAGGTCAATTAGTAGAAATACCTTGTGAACACATTAGAGGTCACAATTTTAGCCTAATCTCAATGCAACTTGGTCAGAATGATCATCTCTATAAAATCTAGGTCAAGTTCGATATTGGGTCATCCGCAGTCAATAACTAGGTCACTAGGTCAACATGAAGTGTAACATCCTGGCGTGATTTCTGCATCAGACATTTTTTTATGGCAGGATGAAGGTTTTATCCTTTAGCAAATCTGTGTTAACCTGAATGTTCCATTATTGTCTGATAGCCTGACATTTTCCCAGTTTCTTCTTTCTTATTGGTGATCAAAGGTTTAATAACTAAACCATTCAGTTATATCTTGGGGGAAAAATCAAGCAAAACTGATTTAAAAAAAAGCTGCTTACAATGAATAGTGCAAGCAAATTATTAGTCTTGTTAGCTCACCTGTCACACAGTGACAAGGTGAGCTTTTGTGATCACAATTTGTCCGGCGTCCGTCTGTAAACTTTTACTTTAAACGACATCTCCTCATAAAGTAATAGCCAATTTCATCCAAACTTCACAGGAATGTTCCTTGGGTGGTCCCCTTTGAAAATTGTTCAAAGAATTGAATTCCATGCAGAACTCTGGTTGCCATGGCAACGGAAAGGAAAAACTAAAAATCTTCTTCTCCCAAACCACAAGGCTTAGGCCGTTGATATATGGTAGGTAGGATCACCAAATGGTCCTCTACCAAGATTGTTCAAATTATGGCCCTTGGGTAAAAATTGGCCCAGCCCCGGGGGGTCATGGGTGTTCTCTATATGTTTATAGTGAAAACTTAAAAAATCTTCTCCTCTAAACTTACTTGGCCTAGAGCTTAGATATTTGTCATGATTCATCGTCTAGTGGACCTCTACAAAGTTTGTTCAAATTATGGCCCTGGGGTCAAAATTGGCCCCGATCCGGGGGGTCATGGGTATGCTCTATATGTTTATAGTTAAAACTTCAAAAATCTTCTCCTCTGAAATTACTTGGACTAGAGCTTAGATATTTGGCATGATTCATCGTCTAGTGGACCTTTACTAACATTGTTCAAATTATGGCCTTGGGGTCAAAATTGGCCCCGCCCCAGGGGGTCATGGGTTTTCTCTATATGTTTATAGTTAAAACTTCAAAAATCTTCTCCTCTTAACTTACTTGGACTAGAGCTTAGATATTTGGCATGATTCATTGTCTAGTGGACCTCTACAAAGATTGTTCAAATTATGGCCTTGGGGTCAAAATTGGCCCCGCCCCTGGGGATCATGGGTATACTTGATATGTTTATAGTTAAAACTTCAAAAATCTTCTCCTCTTAACTTACTTGGACTAGAGCTTAGATATTTGGCATGATTCATTGTCTAGTGGACCTCTACAAAGATTGTTCAAATTATGGCCTTGGGGTCAAAATTGGCCCCGCCCCGGGGGGTCATGGGTTTTCTCTATATGTTTATAGTTAAAACTTCAAAAATCTTCTCCTCTTAACTTACTTGGACTAGAGCTTAGATATTTGGCATGATTCATTGTCTAGTGGACCTTTACTAACATTATTCAAATTATGGCCTTGGGGTCAAAATTGGCCCCGCCCCGGGGGGTCATGGGTTTTCTCTATATGTTTATAGTTAAAACTTCAAAAATCTTCTCCTCTTAACTTACTTGGACTAGAGCTTAGATATTTGGCATGATTCATTGTCTAGTGGACCTCTACAAAGATTGTTCAAATTATGGCCTTGGGGTCAAAATTGGCCCCGCCCCTGGGGATCATGGGTATACTTGATATGTTTATAGTTAAAACTTCAAAAATCTTCTCCTCTGAACATACTTGGACTAGAGCTCAGATATTTGGCATGATTCATCGTCTAGTGGACCTTTACTAACATTGTTCAAATTATGGCCTTGGGGTCAAAATTGGCCCCGCCCCGGGGGGTCATGGGTTTTCTCTATATGTTTATAGTTAAAACTTCAAAAATCTTCTCCTCTTAACTTACTTGGACTAGAGCTCAGATATTTGGCATGATTCATCGTCTAGTGGACCTTTACTAACATTGTTCAAATTATGGCCTTGGGGTCAAAATTGGCCCCGCCCCGGGGGGTCATGGGTTTTCTCTATATGTTTATAGTTAAAACTTCAAAAATCTTCTCCTCTTAACTTACTTGGACTAGAGCTTAGATATTTGGCATGATTCATTGTCTAGTGGACCTCTACAAAGATTGTTCAAATTATGGCCTTGGGGTCAAAATTGGCCCCGCCCCGGGGGGTCATGGGTATACTTGATATGTTTATAGTTAAAACTTCAAAAATCTTCTCCTCTGAACTTACTTGGACTAGAGCTTAGATATTTGGCATGATTCATCGTCTAGTGGACCTCTACAAAGATTGTTCAAATTATGGCCCTGGGGTCAAAATTGGCCCCACCCCTGGGTGGTCATGGGTTTTCTCTATTTGTTTAAGAAATCAAAAATCTCATCTGAACTTACGTTGCTTAGAGCTTAGATATTTGGCTTGATTCATCGTCTAGTGGACCTCTACAAAGATTGTTCAAATTATGGCCTTGGGGTCAAAATTGGCCCCGCCCCCTTGGAGGGTCATGGGTTTTCTCTATATGTTTGTAGTGAAAAGTTCAAAAATCATCTCCTGAACTTACGTGGCTTAGAGCTTAGATATTTGGCATGATTCATCGTCTAGTGGACCTCTACAAAGTTTGTTCAAATTATGGACCTGGGGTCAAAATTGGCCACACCCCGGGGCTGATGGGTTTTCTCTATATGTGTTGTAGTGAAAACTTAAAAAAATCTTCTCCGAACTCACAAAGACAAGTAACGTCTTAATTTAAACTGGATAACATATTTAGTACACATACCAATTTTCAATATGGGCCACATACAACAATTAATAACAAATATACATATATAGATACACACGTAAAATCAAGTAGTGACAAGAGCTTAGATATTTGGCATGATATATCATCTAGTTGACTTGTACCAATATTGTTCAATCTTTGCCCCTGGGGTCAAAAAATGGCCCCACCCGGGCGGTCATGGGTTTCCTTATATATGTATATGATGAAAACTTATAAAATCTTCTTCTCCGAAACCAAAAGGCGAAGGCCTTAGATTTTGGTATGAAGCATTGTTTATCGGACCACTATTAAGATTGTTCAAACTTTAGCCCTGGGATCAAAATTGGCCACGCCCCGTGTTCATAGGCTTAGGTTTTCAATATTTGTATATAATGGAAGAATGTGCAATATATGACACGTGAGCGATTCAGGGCCATTTGGCCCTCTTGTTTATATTTTCAGAGATATATCTCAACTAAGGGACTAATTTTGATATTGTCAAAGAAATTACTTAACTAAGGGACCAGTTAAATAATTGCAGAAGACTAGCTGCTGTTGATATTTTTCATATAATTCATTTAAAATACTGTTAAACATTGCAATTTTAATTTTATTTCTGAATATTTCCTTTTGCAATGATGTTCATAAGTATTAATTGAATTTTGTTTCCTTATACATGATGTTTTTAACCCATTCATTTTCTGATTACAGTTAGGTGTGTTCACTTTAACAAAATGTCTTAAAATTGTTATAGTTTTATCTAGAATAATGTCTTTCAAATGCTTGTATACTTATCAGTGAAGTACACAAAAATCCATCCACCCAAGAAAGAGTTCCTGCAAAATATCATTCAAAACCACATAATTATCTTCAAATATGATATAAATCATGAGTAAACTTGAAAATACATAGTACAAGAATACAATGTTCACATCATCAAATGCTACCTGAATGGGGAGAAACATTTTTTTTAAGAACTACTTGAAGGGGTACTACGACCCAGAAGCATTTTGTTGTGGGCTGAAACCTGAAGAGTGCTAAATACAAAATTTGCTGTGATATGATGTTTATAGAGAGATATTAGCCACAGTTTGACCCATTTTCTCTAAACAAGACATACCAATTGTGCGTCTATAGGAACAAATATGGTAACAAGGATGTTTGTTCTTAAGACTGTTGAGATTAATTCTTCAGAACGATGCATTTCCACGAGTCAGAGAGTCTTAGGAAGGTGAAAAGTTCAATTTGTTAATTAGAATACAAGGTTTTATTTGGAAAAATAATGCAAGGCTTTATTTGGAAAGGATTAATTTTACTTTAGATCAATAACGCGATCATTTCCATTTGTTTCATTCCCTTTCTAGTCATTAAATTCTATCTATTTGTTCGATTTTTTGATAAATTTACCGGGGATGTTCAGCAGTTTATAGTTTCATGTTTTATTTGTTAAAGCATTAGTTAAGTTCAGGGGCCACAAAAAGATACTGCAGTAAAATGAACTCACTTTGCTTCGCACAGAAAAGGCAGCATTATAAAGATACATCTTGCTTTGTTTTGTTTAAAGATGTTCAATGTTAATGCTCTAAGATATAATGGCCTTGCTCACAGATATTCTGTTGGCCACAATATAGGGGAATATGGGAATGGTATTTCTCCTTTGTTCATGCAAGGATCTTTATGAAACTTGGGTCACATGTTCTAATCATCAATGTTTGTAGAATCCTTGTTTGAGCTGTTTCAGTTTAAGCTTAAGGTCACTGTACAAGGTCCATGCAGGTTGCTAAGCATAGTAAAGGAATAAAGCAGCTGTTCCAACACAACATCGTTTCAAATGTAAGACAGAATGACTTAGTGGGTGCAGTGGGTGCAGATTGGATATATTTTTCACTGATCATTACAGGCTGGCCTCCAAGGAGGACATGGGCTTTAATGGGTTTAAGTATTTGAAGAGTCAAGCCTGAATTGAAATATTTGGTGCAGCAGCAGCTTCAGGAGAAACAAATTAACTAATTGTTTAAAATGCTTGTAGTTTTTATGGTTGAAATAAATGAATGAAAAGCAATTTAAAGAGGAAGCATTTCATGACATTTATGGAAGGTCGAGTTGACCGGTCGACAGGACATTTTTTTCTTACAGTGGAGGTCACTCAGATAGAATATATAGTTGAAGCATTATAAATAGTAGAATTACATTAATATAATTAGGGATGCAAACGAATAGCAAAATTGATATTCGAATATTCGGTAATTCTTTCAATCAAATATTCGAATAATTGATTACTAAAATACATCTTTTAGGAGTTGTAGTAAACTTTAATTATTATTCACTAAAGTAATAGCTGGGGCATTTAACCCTACTTTGCCGTAGCTTGTACGCACGGCGGACCCTGATTTTTCCCAAATGGGTCTCTGGAATTCCCCATTTTCAGAAAGAGTAAAAGCAATACATAATGAACAAAAAAAAAAAAAAATTGAATAATTTCAATTTCGTTGCTTTTATATTTGTAAACAATGTGAAATTAGATGGATTCCTGGTCAAGTGGCGTTATGCGCCAATGGAGGGTCTCCGAAGAATGAGAAGCCTCGTTCTGGGATTGACCGCTACTGAAAATAGCTATGAAAAAACACGGGAACTAGGAAAACGATTAAACCAATATATGAGGATTTGGACTTCTTTATTGTACATCAATAGAGGAAATACATCCTAAAACGCTATACTTAACAGTTACATTTTAAATCATGAACATTGTATCGGAATATTGAAACCAGTTTATAGCACATGCATGTAACAGCATTATTGTACACATGTCATTCACATCATTACGGCGATTTGAGCAATGTTGCACAGCTTAATTTGCATCCAAGACTGTTAACAGTGCGATGATACCTATTACTTGGCGATGCACTTTATTAGAAGAAAAAGAAGACAACACATGTGGAGACAGATTCCTTAAATCCTTAATTGGCATGGATATTGAAATTTAACGAAAATTATTCAAACTTGTTTGATGTCCTTTGTCACTTGGCAGTTATTGCAAAATTACAGGGAATGTTTATTGGACCCGAAGATATGTCCCAAAGTGACATATGGCGCTTGTATAGATTATATTCATCACATTGACGCCTCTGTCTTTAGGGGCTGATCGTTGTAAAAACAAGACAAACAAACTTTATACAAAAGAACAGAGTTGAAGGCAATAGTTTTTTTATTCTATTTATTCAACATATTGTTTTCGAATATTCGAATACTGATTTTAACATTCGAATGTCAAACATTTGATCGAATATTCAAATATTCGAATATTCGTTTGCATCCCTAATAATTACCAACAACTGAGGTTTCATGTTTAACTCAGCATGTTTCCCCAACATAATTAGGAGTTTTGATTGATTGATAAAGTTAATAAAATTAGAAAATAACCATGGTATTATCGTATATTGGTTGTTGGTGGGAATGTCGGTGTGGCTGTTGTCTGGTACATGTCTTGTCAAATTAGGTGTTGGTATCTAGTGAAGGGTAACCTGTCAGTTAATGGAGCCCTGATAGTGTTTCATTGACATTCAAGATTGCTGGGCTAGCAGAGGTTATGTTATGGGAGTTCCAGGCTGTCACTGCATGTTTGTGTCCATACGCCTTGAAGCACAATATTATGGAGGAAGGAACTGTAGCAGTCCTCGAAAATCAAGGCTGAATTTCGTTTACAAGGTTATCTGTTTATAGAAGAAAAAAGGTTGAAGTATTGTAGTGGCCTTGGCCTTGTTGTTGATAATTCCCACAGGCGCAACTGCCTGACAGCTTGAGGGCTTCAAATTAATATTCTGCAAAGCATGTAAGATGTTGTTGATTATATGAGATGATAATATACTCTCTGCGCAACAATCTTGCAAGCCCATGAGCGTAGGTGTAAAGAAATGAGCAATGACTGAACAAATGGAAGGAAAATGTTATTCTGATTGACTTTTCCTAATATTTATGTTAGACATCAGTGGAAGCATACTATTGTTGATGCCTTTCAGACCCATGAGCTGCAGTTTTGATGTAATCTAATATAAAACAAAACTGATGAGTTTGAAAACTTCTGGATGATCTTTAATTAAACTTCATACAATTGTAAAGCACAATGAGATGAAGTGCAGTGTACAAGAACAATAACTCTATTTCAGCTTAACACAGAGCTACTGCCCTTCGTTACTCCGGAGCATAACTTGACAACTACTTGATGGATTTAATTAAGGCCAAAAAACTTCTGGATGATCTTTAATTAAACTTCATACAATTGTAAAGCACAATGAGATGAAGTGCAGTGTACAAGAACAATAACTCTATTTCAGCTTAACACAGAGCTACTGCCCTTCGTTACTCCGGAGCATAACTTGACAACTACTTGATGGATTTAATTAAGGCCAAAAGCATAATTAGCGTGGCGGGGCGCCCCGCTGCCCTTTTATGGCGCCCTGCTGACTTTTCAAACGCCCCGCTGTGCCCTTTTCATTGACAGAGCCGCCTTTGATGATAAATAAAACAAATAAATCGCCCATTTGTGTCATCAAAGCGACATTGACCTCGCCGAAATTTTAACACATTGTAAATCTGTCAATCAGCGAGTATTTGGCCACTGTCCCATTAGTCAAAACATCGCAATTAGCCATAGGGTAATCCCCTAATCCGATAATTGGGCCGTGTCATCCAATTACCAAAACATCGCCGGTAGGCGGAGCTATTGAAAGTTAACCAATCAGAATGTACATTGAGAAGAACCTGATAATATGATATACGTTCATTAAAATGAGATAGAAAAGGCGACATAATTATGAAAAATCGTGTCAAGCATTGATGAAGTTAAAAAGTAATTGTTATATGTATTGAACAAACAATGCCAGACATTTTAAACATTGATGTTTTTGAAGCAGACGGTCATAGCCATCTCGGGCCATCGGCAAGGTGGCGCTAAGAAAATCAAAAACATGACGTATCACCAAATATTTAATTGGTTTTCGTGAAATGTTCATGATAAAAAATTGATTTGTAAACACAAAAACATATTATTATTTTTGCTTTATGTAGAGTTTTAATACTTACAGTATTTTTCTCCTGTTTACGATGTCAAAAATATCGGCGAGATCGCCATTTTGTCAGAACAATTTTCCGAGTTAATTTCTCAACCTCCCATTATGTATTGGTAAAGTTTTCATCAAGGACAGTGATTTAAATGTCATTTGGTTCTTAAATGTCAGCATATTATTTAGCCAGAGACAAGTAAATAACAGCATAGCTGAATGTGACATTCGTACCCTATCCCGAACGTACCAAAATAAGATTCGTCCCCCTACTATATTGACAGGTCATTTATTAGTCATTTTGATTGTTTCAAATCCTTAGCTGTCTTGGTTTTTGTTTCATTTTTAGATGCTATTTGGAGATAAACTATGTGACATTGACACATACACTTTTGCTGAGCCAAAATTGATACATTTTTTATGAACATTTTATATAGTTATAGCAATCAGTTTGAATGTGAATATAAACTGAGGTGTGTGTTATGGCATAGTTTTTGTATCAGGTGTTACGAAAGTATCACTTCTCCTTAAAGTCTCCCCACTTCTCCCTAAATTGACTGAAGGGAGAAGTCACTTCTCCCAAAGTTTTCAGGAGAGTTTTAGAATTTTAATATTCTATCAAATATAAGAATAGCATTATAGCACAAATGTGAAATTGGTAAATATGAAAAATTGACAAATCTGAGGCACTCTTTTTCGACATCTGTCATACAGACAAACATGTTCAACAATACATGCATTTATATTCTAGAAAATGTATATCTATACATTATAATTAATACACATTATACAGTTCTTAATAAATGAATGGACTTGTATTTACATTTTATGCTTTAGTACCTTTTAAAATTGTCTCATACGCAGTTAATATGGTTGTTTTTGAATAAAAGTCAGCCGCCTTCTATTCTAGATCTCTTCCCCCCCCCCCCCCCCCCCCCCAAAAAAAAAAAAAAAAAAAAATGCCTACCTACCTACCCTCTTTTTTTTGGGAAGGAGACAGGAAACGAACCTATTTTTTTTTTTTGCCCTAAACTTCATACAATGGTAAAGAAATGTAGTGTACAAGAAAAACCATAACTCTCTTTCAGCTAATCACAGAGTAATTGCCCTTTGTTACTTTTTCTTGTCGGCAGCATAACTTCCTAATTTCTCAATGGATTTTAAGTATACTACATACTTTGGTCAAGCATGATTATTGGAAATAAAGCAGTGTACAATAACCTTGGAAGTTATAGCCTCTTTTCAAAGAAATAGTTTGCCATTCTTGTTTGGAGGAGCCTGCCGTTTGAGGCTATTTGTCTCTCCTGTGTCAGCTCTAGTTATTGTTGTCTGGGATATATTCAAGTGATGCCTGAAACTTTCACTGTGGTTTCCACTTGTTTCACTATAATTATGAAAGGACAGAATTTGTAGAACTTCTTAGATAATGTCTTTCTCCTTTCCTTGACAATTCTTTGAATTTTTCAAGACTGAATCTGCTTGAATTGGTTATAAGCTTCAGGAGGACTGCCTTTGTGTCTGCAGTCAGTGTACTTCAACTGTTTTTAATCACTGTTCTTCGTAATTATGTAATGGTATTGACAAAAATTTATAGCAAAGACAGAAATCAGATTATTTTTAGTGTTTACCGCAGTCAATGACGCAATGACATAATGTTTTTTAAAGGAAAAAAAATCAACTTAATGAAAAATTTTATTCACCTAAAAAGTTCTTTGTTAGAGAAAATAATGTATACCGGTAGTTCATGAATGTCACAGTATGTCAAATTAAATTATGTGTTCTGAAGGAGTGATAGCAAAACCATTATTATGAAGTAACATTGATATTACGAGTAGTGCCACGAGTACTTGGGTAACATACTACTGTTTGCAAACAAAATTGATTTTAAATAGTATTATTTTCGGCAATTCAAAGAGATAGGTTTGTAACCATGCCTTTAAGATCAGAATTTTAAGGTACGATTAAATTGGTCAGTTTAAGTTTAACCAATTCATACTGTACATGAATGAATGCTTTGCAAGTTATAATGAGCCTGCCTCTTTAGTTGTTAGTTCATGATGATACGTCAAAGAATATGCCAAATTGCTGATGACTGCCATCTGGATATTTTGATCAACAGGCTGATATAGATCAGGGCTCTCACTAGGCTGAAAATTTTGGGAGAAGTGACTTCTCCTTTCAGTCAATTTAGGGAGAAGTGGGGAGACTTTAGGGAGAAGTGATACTTTTCGTAACACCAGATACAAAAACTATGCCATACCACACACCTCAGTTTATATTCACATTCAAATTGATTGCTATAACTATATAAAATGTTCATAAAATAATGTATCATTTTTGGCTCAGCAAAAGTGTATTTGTCAATGTCACATAGTTTATCTCCAAATAGTATCTAAAATGAAACAAAAACCAAGACAGCTAAGGATTTGAAACAATCAAAATGACTAATAAATTAACTGTCAATAAAGTAGGGGGACAAATCTTATTTTGGTACGTTCGGGATAAGGTACGAATGTCACATTCAGCTATGCTGTTATTTACTTGTCTCTGGCTAAATAATTTTAAATATGCTGACATTTAAGAACCAAATGGCATTTAAATCACTGTCCTTTATGAAAACTTTACCAATACATAATGGGAGGTTGAGGATTAACTCGGAAAAATGTTCTGACAAAATGGCGATCTCGCCGATTTTTTTTTTGACATCGTAAACAGGAGAAAAATACTGTAAGTATTAAAACTCTACATAAAGCAAAAAAAATAATATTTTTTTGTGTTTACAAATCTATTTTTTATCATGAACATTTCTTCAAAACCAATCAAATATTTGGTGATACGTCATGTTATTGATTTTCTTAGCGCCACCTTGCCGATGGCCCGAGATGGCTATGACCGTCTGCTTCAAAAGCAACATTGTTTAAAATGTCTGGCATTGTTTGTTCAATACATATATCAATTACTTTTTAACTTCATTAATGCTTCACACGATTTTGTTTATAATTATGTCACCTTTTCTATCTCATTTTAACTAACGTATATCATTTGATCACGGTCTTCTCAATGTACATTCTGATTGGTTAACTTTCAATAGCTCCGCCTACCGACGATGTTTTGGTAATAGGATGACACCGCCCAATTATCGGATTAGGAGATTACCAAATTTTATGAATGGCTTATTGTGATGTCTTGACTAATGGGACAGTGGCCAAATACTCGCTGATTGACAGTATTACAATGTGTTATAATTTCAGCGAAGTCAATGTCGCTTTGATGATACAAATGGGCGAAGTCTGGGAATTTTAGGCGACCACTTCGCCGAAGTCGCCCCCTCGCGAGAGCCCTGTAGATGTTGCAAATGATTTCAAAATTCACTTGTTCGATTTGGGCTGAATTAAAGCCGCAATCATTAAATGCATCAAAGACTTGAAATGCTTAGTTCATTTGCAAACGGTAGGAAGTTTCAAGGAAAGATACCATGAGATTAGGTATGAGAGTGTATTGGAGAGGGTGATTCAGCCCTACATCAGCATGAAGTCAGTCATACAATGTACAATGCCTTTGTTTCATTCATAGTTATATCAATATTTCTATCATTGTATTGCTTAATTAAAGATACCAAATATTGCTTGATTAAAGATACCATATTGACGGTATTGCTTGAATGTAGGTCTCATTTATTTTGAAACTTCACAAACTTTGATTGGTGTATGGGAATAGGTTTTTATCTGCTGCATATTAATTTTGATGTCACTTCCTGTTTTTACACCTTGAGTACAATGTGTCCTAGTGTACTGATCATTTGTTGACCATAAAAAGCCAGAGGCCAAAAAACACTATTAACCATGCGTTTTTTGGGCAGTTTTGCGAGTTGCCCCCGATTTTTCCTGACCCTGGACATTATTTTTTTATTTTTCACTATACTTTGCCATATAAGCTTTTCCCAAACTTTGTTCATTTCTATAATTTGCCCACCCATCTAACCAGGTCAAGTCAATGCTTAAGGCCATGTTGTGAATTGTTAATTATTCTTAATTAAGGTAGCTGCTATCAATTTTCATTGTTTTATTGAACTCTTACTCACTCAACCCCTTATTTACAATTGACTTGGTTCAAACTCAAAACGTAGTTTGAACCCTGAAAATTATGATACACTACGTTGGCTACCATGAAATATATCCCTGCAATTTACCATGGTGACGCAATCTTGCAAAAAGTGCATGGTTGGTAGTGTAGTTTTTATCAGCGAGCCATGCACTGATAAAAAATTTAATCCTGTGAAGTTGGGATTATTACACTTTCATAATTCAAGTAAAAATGTGAATATTCAAGCTAATTAGTTCAAAAGTCTAATTTTGATGACTGACCATTGCAGGTGAATGATGACCATGCAGTGGGCATAGACTGGACATCAGAAACTGACCGGCTGCTGGTCGCTCAGATGGTCATTAAACTGGCGGACATCAATGGACCAGCCAAGACACGCGACCTACACACTTCGTGGACAGATCGTATCTCGGAAGAATTTTATGAACAGGTGAGTAGGGCAGAACTGGTTGTGTTGAGATTTTTCTGAAGGGGGGGAAGCATCGGAAATTTGTCCATGAGTTGCTTTGCCAAGGTACCTGGCTTTAACATGGTCTGCTTTGAAGATGTATAAGTTGGCGATCAAAACTCATTGACATGTTTTACAGTTTGTAAAGGGGATGAAATTTGTGTTACCACATCTAAGGTTGCAAACCTTGGGAACACAAGGAATATTCCACTTTTATCATCTGGCTTAATCAATTATCATTTAATATCTATAAAAAGAAATAACAGATTTTCTGACTCCTAGCCATGAAGCATTCCTGAAGTGACGCAGCATTCCTGTGATCATGTAGCTTTCCTGTAGACACATAGCTTTCCCATATTTATACAACAAACCAATTGTTTTCTACATGAAACACTACATAGAAAGCCTATCATAGAGACCTCATCATTCCATGTACATTACATTTGGAAGGGTGATAGCAAAGAAGGTCTATGTGGTATTCAATAATGGCGCTCATAGAACTATTATGCTTTCACTGATCAAGTTACTTCTTCACATTATTATGTCTTCAAGGAAATAAATACTTAATGTCTCTGTGTGCGTGCAAGTCAAATGTGCCTCCCTCTAGAATGTAAATAATCCCTGCCAGCTAATAGTCATGATTTCTTGCATGACAATCATAAAATTGTAATCAATTGATAAAAAAGGAGTTTCTCCTTAATAAAAGTGCAGCATTGACATTTATATATTTACCCTTGAACTGATATTAAGTAATGGCATATTCCTTGGAACTATATTACGTAATGGCATATTCCTTGAAACGCTATTACTTAATGGCATATACCTTGGAACTATATTACATAATGGCATATTCCTTGGAACTATATAGCGTAAAGGCAATATCTTGGAAATTTACTACCTAAAAGCATATACCTTGAAATGATATTACATAATGGCCAAATTCCATGGAATGATATTACATAATGGCCAAATTCCATGGAATGATATTACATAATGGCCAAATTCCATGGAATGATATTACATAATGGCCAAATTCCATGGAATGATATTACGTAATGGCCAAATTTCTTGGAATGGTATAACGTAATGGCCAAATTCCATGGAACGATATTACGTAATGGCCAAATTCCTTGGAATGATATTACGTAATGGCAAAATTCCCTAGAAGGATATAACCTAATGGACAAATTTCTTGGAATGATATTACATAATGGCCATATTCCATGAAATGATATTACATAATGGCCATATTCAGTGAAATGATATTACATAATGGCCATATTCCGTGAAATGATATTACATAATTATCTTCTTTACATACAAAGGTTAGGGTAATAAAGATACAAACTTGCCATTCGCCAAACTAATGCAGCGGACTAATGCAGGCTCCGCTGTATTCCCTTGAAGGTTCTTTAACTAATGATATTATTTTGTAAATATTCACTATGCACAATATGATCAAATTCAGTTAAATATGTAATGTTCTGTAAACATTTTAAGTGAAAAGTACTATTTTGATTTTTTTTTTGCTGAAGGTCATGGTCACAATTATTTATTACGGTGTTTGAGCCTTGCTTCCATATCTCCTCCACTGGTGGAAGGATAATGCCTTCATTTTGAATTGGATCAGAAAAAAATAATGATTTTAAAACTTGATTCTTTCAAACTTAACCTATATAAGACACTGTGACATCAACTGATATGACCAAGTTGTCCTTTATTTTTCCTATATTTCCAAGGTAACAATGCCATTTTGAAGTAAACTCACTGGCAAAGCTATCCCATAATCCATTATACATAATTATTTGCCATCAAAAGTTTGCAGATGATGGGTATAAAAACTAGCGACTCAAATCCATTAAGATGTGTTGCTGCCCATCATGCACAATGCCATACCATAGCTAGATGTGGCTAGTATTTTTCTTTTGTTAGGATTCTCGTATTTCTGTATTTTCAGGGTGACGAGGAGGCGAGGCTGGGCCTACCGATCTCCCCATACATGGACCGGCGGATCCCACAACTCTCCAAGCTACAGGAGACATTCATCAACCATCTAGTGGCGCCACTTTGTAACACCCTTGTCACCGCCGGGCTACTCCCTGGCACATGGGTCGACTCCCCCGAAGATGATGATGAGCCCGAGCTCTCTGACAACGACAAGGGGGACCCGTGTCTCAAAGATAGAGAGGATGAAACAGAGACAGATACAGAGTCTGGTATGTTCAAGCTGTTGTTAAAAAATGTAAGCGTAGCAAAATATTCATTTACCAGTGTTTACCAATGATGAAAAACTGGCCCTGTGAAGTTTTAATTACTCGAAATTGGCCGAAACCAAACAATTTTGAGAAAAGGATTGTCAAAATTAAGACAAGGTACAGGACATGTTCCAATAAAAATTTGAGACAATCTTAGTGTTTGTTATGTTTTATATGATTTTTTATAAACTGGCCAGTATTTAAGATGTACACAAAGTTTAGGAAATTAGATAAATCTTGTAACCTTTTGTACTGTTCATACAGATTTAAAACTTTTTAATTTCGATTCTGTAAGGAAATTGGTCCCAGTACTTAAATAGTTGACAGTATATATTTTCAAGTAAATATAGATGTTTAGCCATAAACAAAGCTTGAAGACAATGTAGAATTTATTTTATTTTCGTCTAAATGGTGAGCTATGCTAGTTTAATATAGTCAAAATGGTATAGTATAATAAATCATGGGAAAGAACAGTTTATTTCTGACTCAGGAACTTCTCCAACTTTGGTAAAATATGAAAAAAATATCCAAGAACCTGAAAGCATTGCAGTTACTCTTCTAGTTTGATTTCTTACTTTACTGTCTGGTTTGTTGTGGCTCCATCAGCTTTCTTAGTCCACTGCCTGCTTTTGTACTCTACCATCTTTTTCCCAACACTTCCAACTTTTTCCTGACACTTCCATCTTGTTCCTGTCTTTTCTGTCTTGTTACTAACACTTCCATCTTGTTAATAACTCTTCCGTCTTTTTATCTTTTGTCTTGTTCCTGTCTCTTCCGTATTGTTCCTGACTCTTTCATATTGTTCGTGACTCTTCGGTCTTGTTCCTGACTCTTCTGTCGTGTTACTAACTTTTCCATGTTGTTCCTGACTCTTCTGTCTTGTTACTGACTCTTTTGTATTGTTCCTGACTCTTCTGTATTGTTCCTGACTCTTCTGTCGTGTTACTAACTTTTCCATGTTGTTCCTGACTCTTCTGTATTGTTCCTGACTCTTCTGTCGTGTTACTAACTTTTCCATGTTGTTCCTGACTCTTCTGTATTGTTACTGACTCTTCCGTCTTGTTCCTGACTCTTCTGTCGTGTTATTAACTTTTCCATGTTGTTCCTGACTCTGCTGTATTGCTCTGACTCTTCTGTCTTGTTCCTGATTCTTCTGTCTTGTTACTGACTCTTCTGTATTGTTCCTGACTCTTCGGTCTTGTTCCTGACTCTTCTGTCTTGTTACTGACTCTTACCTATTGTTCCTGACTATTCCATATTGTTCCTGACTATTCCATATTGTTCCTGACTCTTCTGTCTTGTTACTGGTTCTTCTGTATTGTTCTGACTAGTCCATCTTGTTCCTGACTCTTCTGTATTGTTCCTGACACTTCCATCTTGTTCCAAACACTTCCGTATTGTTCTAGACTCTTTCATCTTGTTCCTGACTCTTCAGGCTTGTTTCCAACACTTCGGTCTTGTTTCAGACTCTTCCATCTGGTTCCCAACTCTTTTGTCTTGTTCCTGACTCTTCCATCTTGTTCCTGACTCTGGGGTCTTGTTCCTGACTAATCCATAATGTTCCTTAATTTTACCATCTTGTTCCTGTGTGCAGGAGTTCCGGTGGGGACTGTGGTGAAGAAGTCGAGAAAGATAAACTGCATATTGACACGCAACATGAAGGAGAACCACTCCTTCTGGGTGGAGAGAATACGAGAGGAGGAACAACAGAAAGCCCTTGCTGAGAAACTGGATAACATTCAACAAGTGAGTTGGGTTATATGATGAGTGTGTAGGAGGTGGGATGTGTAATCTTGCCATGGGGATAGGTGAGAGGGGGAGTGGGGAGGTCTAAAGGTCCTTGCCAAGAAACTTGACAACAATTAACAGGCAATGGGGAAATGGTTTGGAGGCATTCTCCCTTGTTACATGTATTTCCAGAGTTAGAGCTTTGTTATCATTTTAATTAAATTTCTTATGTTATGGTGCTTTTTTCTTTCAAAAAGTTAGAATTTACAAGAACATCATTGAATCTTGTTTTAATTAGATTATGAGGCTTGTGGGGTGAAATTTTAAAGGTTAAAAATTGTACCTACTTGTAGAGAGCAATAAATCTCATACCTTATTGTTTGATGTACAGGAGTCGATTAGCCTTGAGAAGCCTGAAATGGAGCCGATAAGTGAGGAATCTGAATCCCCTAACTCCACCACATCCCCAACGTACCGCCTGCCTGATACCCAAGATGACTCCAGGGAGGTTTCCATAGCAACAGAGCTGGAGAATGCTAAACAGGAAATGCCAACCATACAAGTGTCGTCTGCTATACAGGAAGTGACTTCAAATGATGACAACCGAAAGCTCTCCATTGTGGAGGAAAATAAAGACAGCAGTGTGAGAGATGAAACTTGAACTTGTATAAAAACAACTACGACAGCCGTGGGACTGTTATTTTTTTGTCCTTCCATAGCATTAGATAGTTTATTTATTCTTCATTTGTATTATATATTTACATGTGTGCTCGCCTGTGAGTGCACTGTTCAAAAACTGATATTGACATAAGTGATTGTGATAATATTTTTATTTCTTACTGATTATTGTTATTTATAATGGTAGAAGTAGTTTAGCTCTACTGCAATCAGAAATTTTCTCTAACGACTTATATACTCAGCATGTACAGACCTTCTTTTTATAGTCATTTATTTAAATCTGTTCAGGATTTTTATTTCTTTACATCATTTGTAAACGCTTGCAAATATAGAATACCAAGTATGTTAATATGCTCGCAAAACGGGCTATTCCATTCTACATTTATGTTATGTTGTTTTATTTTTCGCATCTTTTGTGCTCAAATCTGTTATGTTGATAACTATGTCAAGTCATGAACAATTGGGGAATAACTCTCAGGTTAAGGGCGCTTACAAAGCCTGGATCCCCGATACATGTATAACCTATCTCTCTCTCTCTCTTTCCCTCTCTGGCGCTGTTATAATCTAATAATATGTAACATGTTGCATTTCAAAAACGGGGCATTACTTTTGAAAAAAATAACATTTTAACAAAATTCCTTGACAATACGATTGTTACTGTATCGTTACTAAGTAACGTTGCATTCCAGAGGCACTCACTCAAAGATTTCAGGTTGGCAAATAATATTATTTCAAAATCTGTGCAAAGCAAGTTGTTCTACGAGTGTTTGAACCAAAACCAAACAGCAATTGACAGATTGACTGTATTTAATAGAATTTAAAGCTTTGGATAATTCTATTTTTCATTGTATAGCTATTGCCCTTTTACAAAATGAAGCATTTTCGGCCAGCCCCCATTTTCAAAAATTTATGAACAATAGATTATTTAATTGAACTTTCAAAGAAAACCTTTTAATGTTACAATGTTTTTTTATACATTATACACAAAATTTCAAATTGTTCATGTCCGACTTTTCCGAGCCATGAGAAAGTCTACCGAATAGATGATTGGCTACATTACAAATGATATTGAAACGTGGTGCCCTTTTTGGTTACTGTATACATGAGTTTTCTCTTACCTTTAGACATTTTATTTGTCACCATCCCATAATCATTGAGTTGTTGGGCCTGTTTTATCACCGATCCCACAACAAATGGTAACAAGGTTGAGAAAAGATGTTTTCATTTTCTGTTAACACGAGTATTGTAAATCAAAATCATTGTTTTACATTTCAAATCAATAAGGCAATATATTCAGGGTTTTTTTGACGAGTATTCGTAATGATTTTATTGAACAGGAATTGAGTGTTTATCATCTTTGTAAAAATGAACGTAGAAAATGCATTATAATGACACAATGTCATAAGATTGATGATAATTACATGATGTCATAAGATTGATGATAAACCATTATAATGACGCGATGTCATAAGATTGATGATAAAGCAGGTTCAAAGTAACGTTTAAAAAAAAACTGCTGCCGTCGTATTATTATATATAATACAAAATATCAACGATTCTTCCGTCGCTGATTGTAGATATATATATATATACAGTTGAACACCTCACTTATATTTTAAGCAATAATATGTATTCAGACTTTTTTGAAAATTATTCTTAGAATTGATTTTTAAGCACCATATTTTTAGATTTTTTTCTCTATTTTTTTTAGTACTCATCAGTTTTTATTGGTAGTTTTTATTGTGAAATGACTCGACTTTCACGGAAAATGTATTATGATAAATAAAATAAATACTTGGCATAGTATATGAAATGAGATATTTTTACTTTTAAGAATTGACAAATGTAAATGGCATTTTATTGTTTTTAAACATATTACAAAATATACAACTACCTTTTGATTAGGGCAGATACATGTTAATCCCCATGGTTATTTTCTATAAATGTAAATATACAGGTATGATTGTAATAGTTGTTTATTTCATTCTTAATTGTAATTATTATCGATAAGTTATGTTATAGTTAGAGTAATACAGAAAAGGGTTTGTTTTTTCGTGTGCAAGGTACTTTGATTTCAGATCATATACATGGTTAGGATTCAAGAAGCATATAGAAAGAAATGCTTGGGAAATACGACCCCTGGAGATTTTAACTCGCTAGAGGTTTTTACTTTTATATTTCAAACTTTATTATTCAGTGTGTTTGTTAAAGTGTTGCCATAATTTAAGTTCTTTATTTTTTGTTGCCGCGTGCAATTATTGTATTCAACATGTTTCTTTGTACCTGGACGGTGCGAAAGGGAGGTAATTCATTAAGGCATGTCTAAATTGGCCTGTACGAGTTGTCTCCCATAGCTGTTGGCACAAAACTACATTTGAATTCAATAAGCCAAATGAACATTATATTTCTCTAGCTCTACACATTAAGATCTGATCACAGCTTCTATAACTCCAAACAAGAAGGGTAATCTATGTGTTTATATTCTGCATTAATTCATTGATGTATGTGTATATTTTGATAACTATTTTTGTCTAAAGTGAATTTTCAAATACTGCTACTTTTTTCATCAAATACTGCTATTTTTTTCATAGATGATATTTATACCATTGTCGAATTAATTTTCTAGAAGTAAACTGCTCTGGCCTATTAAAATATACCAAATGTGCTAAAAATACTTCACTTTTATGATGTGTCAAATTATATTACTGGGCAGTTGCCTAATTCCGGATTTGCCTAAATATTCGGAAATCGTTTGAAAAGCGTTTCGGCGACCGTGATCAATATAGAATGATCACAGTCTACGCAACTGACCTCCATAGCAACAGAAACAACGCAGCTATTCGAGTATAACCCCAAAATAAATACCTCTAAACTTT
Organism: Mya arenaria; assembly: GCF_026914265.1. NCBI lineage: Eukaryota > Metazoa > Mollusca > Bivalvia > Myida > Myidae > Mya > Mya arenaria. The sequence continues at coordinate 8,168,745 of NC_069127.1, read as the reverse complement.
CGCTTTCCTAAATGTCAATATTTAGTCACGTGGGGGATGACGTCACACAGCACGAGCTTTTATATTAAGGTTCCGACAGGGTTATCTTTAAACACTAGACCTACTATACGATGTTTATGACTTATTGTCAATCACTAAATACAATGCCAATTACATATAAAGTAAATAAATTGATGATATCATTGTTTTGTGTTGTGCAGCATTTGATATGAAAACGAAGCAAAAATGAAGCAGATTCGTACTTTCAACATTTTGCAAATTCGGACAAATTAGTAGTTCGGATACGCCGTAAATACACATACAAATACTTCAGAGATGTATAAAATTTATATTCAGGTTAAACATTTAATACATGATGTTCATTTAAGTAGCATTTAAATATTTTTATATTGACATGATAATGTTTACTTTGTTCTTTGAAAAAATCCGAATATTTAGGCACTGAATGCAGGTTTTTGGACGTCGTTTTTGCCCTTATTTGTACTGAATATTATATTATAATTAATTGTTTTTTTCTTTTATTCTTTTTCCATTTTGGTTGATATAGGACCAAACATTTTTCTATTAAAATTTTATGCACTTATATTCAGTAATTATGACAATATTTTAAGAATACTTCAAAATTGATCCGGAATTAGGCATCTGCCCAGTACAGAAGGCTGTATTGTTTTACTTTAATGGGTAGGTTGTTTGATATTATGTTTCATTAGTTATTTTCCAATCACATTTACAGTGTAAGATACAGGTAGTTCAATGTCTTAGATGTACATCAAGAATGCATGCTTTCCATTTTGTTAGAAGGGAGAAAACAAACTGTTCCTAGTGCTCATTTCTGGGCCACTTAAAACTGTTCCATTTGAAACCTCGACCTCCATGTGAACGAAACCCCTCGACCTACATGTGTACATGTATGTAGTTCTGTTTGAGCCTCTCGACCTACATGTTTACATGTATGTAGTTCCGTTTGAGCCCCTCGACCTACATGTATACATGTATGTAGTTAGCCATATTTTAACTACGGATCATTGTAAACAGTGATACAATATTTTATATTTCATAATGTAGTGAAATCATGTTACAAGGATGTTTGAATACACATTTGTTTTGCTATGAACATGACTGATATTACATCATGTTACAAGGATGTTTGAATACACATTTGTTTTGCTATGAACATGACTGATATTACATCATGTTACAAGGATGTTTGAATACACATTTGTTTTGGTATGAACATGACTGATATTACATCATGTTATTTTGTCTAGCCTGCTTGAAGCTGCAGCCTCCCGTTCAGGTTGAATTTGTACACTCCTAGTTGTCTACCCCTTGTATAATTTTCTTCCATTCTTTACTCTTACATAACTTATTGATTTTTAGCTTGTGTTGTTTATTTTTTTCAAAGAGAAAACTTGAATTATTGTGCTACCCTTGCTGTCTGTTTCTGTGTCTATGCTGCAACCATTAATAATGATTCTAATGTAATGTAGAACACATGCTTCCAGAGACAATAGGAATAGATAACTCTTGCATTAATAATCATTGAATTATTCCCCTTTTCTACTAAAATAACAGATGAGCAGTTACAACCGCTTGCTGTGCTCTTGTTTAGCATAATCAAGGAAGATTATTTCCAGAGAAATTTTAATGGTAGATTTAAAAAAAAGAGTAATGTTTTATACATTTAAGCATGGTAACATGTATAAATTCAGTGTATGATGGTAATCAGCTTGTATTCATGTTATAGTTCAATATTATGGACGATGTTATTCAGCAACTGACTTTCAATTTTCAATGACTTATTATTCAATCAAAAAAGTATGATAAGAATAGTTTGGGATTTTTGTGTGAATAATTACATAATTTTACAGTAAGGGAGACTGTAGTGGTCATAAGGTGTTGTTGGACGTTGTGGATCTGTTCAGTCTGTGGTATTTCTCCATTAGCTGGCCACTGGTCAGTCTCCACCTGCTATCATGTGTCAACTATTGTCTGTTTCTGCTACTTGCCAAGGAGTGACAGTCTTTTGTTAACAACATATTGTTTATCAATACAGTGTGTTCTACCTTATTGTTATCAGCTTGTTGGATAACTTTAATAACACATTAACTCATCAATGTTTCTTAATGACTTTTCAAAATGTATGTCTTTATTGCAATTACCTCAAAAAAATATGTAATGGGTTTTTTATGTTTGTTTTGAAAAATAGGGAAAAATTTATGAAATCTAAAATGCCAGTTCCAACTTCCATTGATTTAGCATTGATATTGGTTGGTTAATGATGATGGTATGGGTGATGATATTGGTTGGTTAATGATGATGGTATGGTAATGATATTGGTTGGTTAATGATGATGGTATGGGTGATGATATTGGTTGGTTAATGATGATGGTATGGGTGATGATATTGGTTGGTTAATGATGATGGTATGGGTGATGATATTGGTTGGTTAATGATGATGGTATGGTAATGATATTGGTTGGTTAATGATGTTGGTATGGGTGATGATATTGGTTGGTTAATGATGATGGTATGGTAATGATATTGGTTGGTTAATGATGATGGTATGGTAATGATATTGGTTGGTTAATGATGATGGTATGGTAATGATATTGGTTGGTTAATGATGATGGTATGGGTGATGATATTGGTTGGTTAATGATGGTATGGGTAATGACAATGGTTGCTTAAAGATGGTATGGGTAATGACAATGGTTGGTTAATGTAGGTATGAGTAATGATGATGGTTGGTTAAAGATGGTTGGTAAATGACAATGATTGGTTAATGATGGTATTGGTAATGACAATGGTTGGTTAATGGTGGTATGGGTAATGATGATGGATGGTTAAAGATGGTTGGTAAATGACAATGGTTGGTTAATGATGGTATGGGTAATGATAATGGTTGGTTAATGATGGTATGGGTAATGACAATGGTTGGTTAAAGATGGTTGGTAAATGAAAATGGTTGGTTAATGACAATGGTTGGTACATGGTGGTATTGGTGATTATGTTTACTGTATTGTGGTATATATTCTGTTAATTAGATTCTTAAGACTATTTCTTATTTTGTATTAGTACTGAGTCTCTTTATCGGGGACAGCTGTTGAAATAAATTATTATGAATGTTTTACCTCTCTTGTTTGTGGCCTCTTGTAAGTATCATAATAACATTTATTTAGTAGAAAAATTCGAAGAATAAGGAGGCTTTACTACTCGCCCCAGCGTCCGCGTCAGTGTCTGGTTAAAGTTTCACCAAATGACCAAACTTCGTATGTAGGAGCAGTTAATGGAGGACTTCCATTGGATTCAATTTGGGGCCCTTGGGGTCAAGGCCAAGGTAACTGTTCCTATAAATTAAAAAAAAAAAAAACCAGTTACTACTGAATCTCACAACAAAGACAGATGTTCTTCTGTTTATCATTGGGAAATTTGTTTCGTCACATAGCAGCCTTTCTTGTGTAGCGTAACCGCATAGTTGCACGATTACCGCCCTTTGTTATAAATTAGCCATTTGCGCTTACAAAGTTAAATGTCTGGCGGTGTATTTCAAAGGTTAGTTTTACATTTTAGACTTATTTATTCCATACAACTATTTTATTAGCGACAATAATAATTAAAGAAATCATGTTAAACATTATTAATTAACCGGGAGTTGTTTTCATAAAGAGTATAAGTAAAAATAAAGCTGTCTCCCTTTATGTTTTCGCAAAGTGGAATATACCCGTTTTACCCATCTTAATAATGAACTCGTCCGCCCGGTGAGTATATAAGCGCGTCGCTTAGCTAAAAGATTCATTCTGTGTTTGACCGCCGTCGAGGTAACATCAAACAGTAAACCGGAAATAGTCTTTTGAAGGCAAATAATTAGAGTCTTGACTTTCTGGCTGTTTATTATTGAACACAGAGCATTGCGATCTGTGGGATAAAAAGGCACCAGGAACTTGACATCTACAGGGTTATCTAGCGTTCCAGTTCAAGTAGCCAGATACATAGAGCATTGCGATCTAGTCTGGTGAACGGAGCTGGTGGCTAGAAACTCTAATAAGCCTCATACCTGACAACTGCGTTGGCCACAGAGCATTGCGATATGCGCGCTGACAAAGGTTAAGGTATTTTGCATCGCCAATAAACAAGCTCCCGTAAGAGAAAGCCATTCATCATTAAAGTGACTGAAATTTATATAAACCAATGCATAATCTTTGAACCCTGATTATTTGGTTGATTATGTTTTAACTCACCAATCATTTTTCGAATCATTTGTTTTAATCATAAGGCAAAGTAGCCTGAGGAAAATTTATATAAGAGCGATCCATATAGGCTCTACGACACCGATTGAACATACAGCCGGCACGTTACACTTGTTTACTTTTTAATTTGACTTTTTAGCTCACCTTGGCACAAAGTGCTCAAGGTGAGCTATTGTAATCGGTCTATGTCCGGCGTCTGGCGTCTGTCGTCCGTCGTCAACAATTGGTTATAATCATCTTCTTCTCCTAAACCGCTTGGACAATTTTGATGAAACTGAATAATCCTTGGTTGTTGTTTTTTCAAAATTGTTCAAAGAAATGAATTCCATGCAGAACTCTGGTTGAAATGGCAACCTAAAGGAAAAGTGTCAACAATTTGTTATAATCATCATCTTCTCCTAAACTGCTTGGACAATTTTAATGAAAATAGGAGTGATCCTTGGTTGTTGCTTTTTCAAAATTGTTCAAAGAAATTAATTTCATGCAGAACTCCTGTTGCCATGGCAACCTAAAGGAAAAATTACAAAACTTTTTTTGGCAAATACAAGGGAAAAGATTTTAAATTTTATTAAGTCTTCAACATAGTCACTTCTAAGGTAATTATTGTTCTTTTTTCAGGTTCAAATAATTATTATACACTTTATTCTTTAGAAGAAATTTCATTTTTACTTAATGATAAATTTAATAATCAGACTTTTCCATTGAACATCATGTAGATTATTGTAAACTTCATGTAGATTATTCTAAGTTTCAATCTTATCTTCTGTGTGGATAGTGAATAAGCCTTATATAAAGACAAATTTGATTCTTAACATTTGAAGGAATGTGATGTTTTCCTAGATGGAAGAAGCAATAAATACCAATATTAATTGATGGTGGTGAATGTGTTCTGATCTTTGATTTTTAGAGCTTTAGGCAGTTTATTGATTTTATTGGATGGTGCACTGATACAGTTGTTTCTAACATTGTGATGTTAGTCTTTTCGTGATATTATGGAATGGAATTAATTTATCTGTACACTGAAGCATAAAATAACTTTAATAGGTCTGTGTTTTGTACTGTTTACACGGGGAAAATTGAAGATTTTAATTTGCTGTACTCTTTCTGACTAAAGATAAACATGAGAATTTGACATTGAATTATGCTTGTTTGTCTAAAGACAATATAGTTATACCAACATATCGCACACCATTTTAAAGGTAATTGACTATTCTTTCCATGTCACTTATTTAAAAATGGATTGTTTATATGTTGGTTGAGAAATTTACATAAAGCTGGACTCTACCGTGAAATCGGGTAAGTTTGAGTTACATACCTTGTTTCTTTTTTGTATATCAAAGACACTAAATATCTTCAGATGTGTTGTTTATCTCATTGTATGTACCTAAAATGGTTTTAAACAATATTTTAGTGACAAACAATGATTCAGATGCCTGTGGGATGGTGCACTGTTTGTTGTTTGTGTATCTATACTAAAAGTTATTTCAGTGTGCAAGCAATTTAACATAGTTTTGTCAGTGTGTAGGCAATTGAATGAAGTCCTGTCAGTGTGCAGGCAATTGAACAAAGTCCTGTCAGTGTGCAGGCAACTGAAAAAAGTCCTGTCAGTGTGCAGGTATCTGTACCAAGTGCTGTCAGTATGAAGTCAATTATAAAGTTCTGTCAGTGTGCAGGCAACTGAACAATGTCCTGTTAGTGTGCAGGTATGAAAATCAAATTATGTCAGTGTGCAGTCAATCATCAAGTCCTGTCAGTGTGCAGGCAACTGAACAAAATCCTGTCAGTGTGCAGTCAATCATCAAGTCCTGTCAGTGTGCAGGCAACTGAACAAAATCCTGTCAGTGTGCAGGCAACTGAACAAAATCCTGTCAGTGTGCAGTCAATCACCAAGTCCTGTCAGTGTGCAGTCAACTGAACAAAATCCTGTCAGTGTGCAGGCAACTGAACAAAATCCTGTCAGTGTGCAGTCAGCTGAACAAAATCCTGTCAGTGTGCAGTCAATCACCAAGTCCTGTCTGTGTGCAGTCAACTGAACAAAATCCTGTCAGTGTGCAGGCAACTGAACAAAATCCTGTCAGTGTGCAGTCAATCATCAAGTCCTGTCAGTGTGTAGTCAACTGAACAAAATCCTGTCAGTGTGCAGGCAACTGAACAAAATCCTGTCAGTGTGCAGGCAACTGAACAAAATCCTGTCAGTGTGCAGTCAATCACCAAGTTCTGTCAGTGTGCAGGCAACTGAACAAAATCCTGTCAGTGTGCAGGCAACTGAACAAAATCCTGTCAGTGTGCAGTCAACTGAACAAAATCCTGTCAGTGTGCAGTCAATCACAAAGTCCTGTCTGTGTGAAGTCAACTGAACAAAATCCTGTCAGTGTGCAGTCAATCACCAAGTCCTGTCTGTGTGCAGGACACTGTGATTATCCAGGCAACATGTTTGACCAGTATGTTTTTCAATATTCTTTGAGAACAAATTTCAAGCTATATTGATTACAAATGTTAAACTCTTACTCATGTGAGCGTTTTAGGGCCATCATGGCCCTCTTGTTTTATTGCTTTTGACAGGCATATATTACATCATTAATGTATTCATTTCGAAGACAAAGCAGCACATGGTGGAGCGCCCTGTCCTTCACAGCTTGTGTTGTAGTAATCTTACAAATGAGTTTGTGACACTGCTTTTACAGTTAACTGAACTCCTGATCTCACTATAGTTTGCTGTATTTTACCCAAATGCTTGTTGGCGAGATGGTCCCAGAACATTTGAAATACCGTACACACTGGCCATGAATGTACTCTGGAAAGATTCTCTGGTAGCGTTAACACTGTCTGAAGTATTAAAATGGCAGTCTGCCTCAGCTGATATCACTAACAGATCCAGGAGTGGGTGGGCGCCCCCACCCCTAAAATCGTCCGAAATGCTCTATTTTGAAACCAGAAATTGTTTTTAGGGGAGTACCCCAAACCCACCTGCCAACAGGTCAAAAGGTTATGCCCCTATGTTACGCCCCCTCTAACGTGTAATCCCGGATTCGCCCCTGGATACTGCTTATAAATAATTACATTAATCATGGTTTTATATTAGTGCAACACTGTCAACGTCCCATTTTGAACTCATTAAGTTGTAATCACGATACAGGCAATAGTACCATAAGACTCGTGTGAGCGACATGGGGCGCCAATGTCTACACAATAACACACACTCGCGTAACAGTTCCAACGACAGGGATTTTAATAATGTTTATATAACTTGTTTCACAATCGTATAATTTGTAAATAACTTTAAACTCTTCTGTAGCCTCTGAAAATGTAAAATCGTTCTCCATACATTGAATCTTTAACACGTGAACCTGTAGCTAAGCATTCTAATCCCAGCAAAGACGGGATTACACCACTTCGTTAGATTAATGGTAATTATTATTTATGTATGTAAAAAAACTACATGCTTCTGTATGTATACTAGTTAGGTCAGGAACTCGGTCACGAAGAAATAACTGCGCCTAATTAATTTCCCAAACAATGAACTGAAAGCCAAAATGTTGCAGGAAATTGGTCGTATAACGTCATGAAACATTGCGTGATGTATCCCTCACAAGAGCCAGCTCGGCTTGTTTCCTTGGCCAACGAGCTTTACATTTGCTATACTTCTACATTGACTTCTCCTGAGGACGTGACGACAGAAGATCTAAAGAATTGCACTGGTGACCGCATTTTTTTCGAAATTCGTTGAAGTTAGTTAGTTTTTTCTTTTACACTCTAATGTATGTTATAACATGCTTATACTTCCGAAAATAAATAAGCTCGCTTATTTAAAGTCTCATTATTTTTCAGTAATGCAAACCTACATGTATTTATTTGTATGCATATCCAAATGAAATCTCTCAACCCTTTTTCAAACCATAGACGGATAAAAAACATTTATCGTAATTACAAAATGCAACAAAAACGAAAGTATAATCTAAATTTAGCGCGCAGAACGTCATTACAAAATCACGTGACATTCTGAAAGCCCAAATGTGTATGTTGATACATGTATATACTAATGACTTGCATTTTTTAACTCAGAAGTTTTTGGTTTAAATAGTTTTCCCGCTAAACACTTATTTTTTCATTATTTTACTCTATGACAGCGAAATTACTGAAGAAAATACAGTTATAGTTTAAGACAAAGTTTGGTTTTAGTGGGGTGCGAACCCACGCAGGTCAAGTCAAGAAAAAATTTGAACAATAACAACTTATCAACCTAAACGACAACAGGTTCACAGATTGATCATACATTGTTAACATCACGTGATAATGTAAGTCAACCAATCTGTTGAAGCTAAATAATAAGAAAATAGTGGTCTTCAAAAACAATGATTGCAAATACCAACATTTGCTGAAGGGTTCTGGACAGCTTTTGGTAGCTTAGTTTTGACACTCTTGGTGAATTACCACACCGTGTTTCGTCATACACCAAGGTGCATTTTACCAAAAAATAAGAGCGAGTAACTATCTGCGATGTTTCACTAAACAACAGTGATGCTATGTTCCGCGCACTTATCTGCCTCATTAGCATATATATAGTAAGTCAGTGGATCAGTTTAGGATTTTGTTGGTATTTCTTTTTAATAAACCGTGTGAACCTTGGGTATTTATCAGACATTATATGAGACTCTATCATAGTTATATTCTCACTTTGATTTTTTTTTTGTCTAATTATTTAATCCTAAATGGCACTGATTCTTTAAAAATATAGCTGAATCTCTAGAGAATAAAAGCGACATTCTTTTAAATTAAGATAATAATAATTCAGTCAATACATTTTCAAAAAGGGAATGATTTAGAAATGACTAAAGTCAAGATTAATAGTGAAATGTTCAGTGTGAACACTTAATGGGTTTTAAGTTCCTACAATCGCAGACACGTTTTATAGGTGTAAAAATATGGATCATTTCAGTCCATTACCACAAGGTTTTTTTTGCGCATTTTATGAATGCTTACAAGGTACATATTTGTTCTGTAAATCCATTTGTTATTGTAAGTACTGGTTTTAAGCCTATGGAATATTTTCTCCAAGATCACAGGGCAGTTATTGACTTTTGCCGAATATGTAATGTAGCTACTTTGGCAATAATAAAGCCTAGATTAACAGCGCTAATTAATATCTGAACCGGTATTAAAGGATTTGAATGAAGGTATTATTTTCGGAATGAAACAAAAGCACCTCAGTTTTCTTCAGAGGCGACAGTATTAAATTCCAAAAATCAATCAGGAGGACCATAATGATGGCTAAACATTAGTGAGGAAATACGAGCAATGTTGAAATAATTGGATTATAATAAGAAGAAGAAAACAAGGTACGTTGCTTTGATGTTGTTACCTTACTTTCGCGGTAAGTTCTGTTAAATTAAAAAGATTAAACTACTACTGTAACTAATACTCACCTTAGTGTCTTTCAAATTAAATTACACCTTCTAAATATTTGTATCACTATATAACGTTTGCTTTCAAGTAAATGTAGTTCAAAATAACTATGGCTATCATCAAGAATGCACATAAAGCATTCGCCAGTAAAACGGCAAAGAAACTGCAAAAACATGAAGAGTAGTTGGATTGTGCTTATTGTTTTTGCTCTTACATAAATAAAATTTCTTAAAGAAAACCAAGGTCTTTATGCTTTCTTCATATACTTTAAAATATTTTACATATTCCAAGGGAACAGAAGGTAAATTTTTTAATAATAAGACAATTAAATTGTTTACATTTTTGATCACATATATTATGCTTGTGGTATTGTTTTCAATGCAAAATAACCTGCACAATACTATGCAATCATGCGAAATATTTCACTTGTTAGATAAAGAAGCGAAAACACATAATTTAACCATATTAAATATATATGTATATAATTATATCTAAGTGTTAATCGCCATCGTTGATAACTTTGATCTAAAGCTAAACAAACCTATTAATGTTCATATTAAAATTTATTTATTTTAGAATTTATGCCGGATAAACTATGGACATTATGGAAAATACCTTTTTTGAGAGGCAACTGGCCATTTCGAATTGATTTACGTGTAAATAATCAGTATCACCTTCTGTATCTTAAACACCAACGGACTCGGTAATAAATGAAAATATCTAGAGAATAAATCTTAGAATGTTTTATTCTTATGTAATAGTCCACTTAAATCATACTTTTAATATATATTAAAGTAACTTACATTTCATATTTCTGTCATCATTTCATGTGGCTCCTAGCTTTACATATCTGTAGCTTTACATGTCCTTTAGTTTCGTGTTTTGTTAATGTTATTATGTCCCTTCCATGTTCTTATAAAATTATAAGATACTACATACAAAAGATATATATATATTTTTTTTAACTTATGAACCATTTGATATTCATTATAACTATATTGTTTTGACAATGTTTATTTGTATGTATATTTAATACCCTACAATCTGGGAGTTGAGCTAGTGAAGGGTCCCGAACTCTTGTAACACCATCTCGCTCCAAAGGAAGAGTCCCGAACTCTTGTAACACCATCTCGTTCCAAAGGACAAAAAAGAGGTTTAAAATCTTGCATTGGTTTAGTTAATACAGGTTGTAATTGATATCAAGGGGGGTTGTAGCGAACAAATTAAAAACTTAAAAGAGTTATATGTCTAGTTTTCCTTTTCCTAAAGAGATTTAAAACATACACTTCCGTCCACACCTCAAACCCGAAGAGCCCCGGTTACACTTACAAGAGCCTCACTCAGATATATTAACAAGCTTATCCTGGAAAAAAGACTGGACAGGTTACTCATTCTTTAGTTGACATAAAGGACAAATAAAAAGGTGTTGCTTTCCTTGTAAACAAACAATCAAACATGAAATGTTCAAACTTTAATGAGTTAATAGTAGGTCACTTAATAACACCTAAAAATAATGACAAAGATATGACTCTTGTAACTAAATGTTCTGCTTACCAACCACTTAGAAATGCACTATATGATAAAGCTAAGGATATCAATGTTGAGTTTGTTAACATGGATGAGATACATAAGTGTATATTTTTACTCTCCAATACAGATATTGTTAAATTAACCGCCAAAACCTGTTTTAATATACTTGAACTTCGATTCAATGCTTTGTACAAGTAGATAACTGATAATACTTTTAGATGTATCATAGTTTCTTAGCTTAAATGAGTCATGTAAATAAGATTAATTTCCTTATTTATAATAAACTGTTTTTTATCCTTTATCAACAATGTCAAGATATTTTGTTGTATTATTTTAGTCTCCTGTAATTCAATTTTATGAATGGATGTGCAATGAACTCTTAAATATTTGTATTTTATGTTTTGTCATGTTGTGTACATATGAGACATGAATAAACTATAAACTGTAAAGTCTAGATAATTTGTATGGACCAAACGGTAACAATACATTCGTTTCCAACACAAAAGAACACTTTGTAGCTAGCAATAATGAAAGGAATATAATACTATGCGGTGACTTCAACACTGAGCTTAATCCTTTAATTGTGAAACAAAACGGTAGATCAGAATCAAACAAAGCATGACAAATCATACTTAATAAACTTGTGTCTAATTTCTACATTATCGATATTTGGCGCGAAATAGCCCAAATTTGCACCAATACACCTGGCATTTCTGATTCCAAACCAAGCGTTTATTTGTTTTGACTACTTTCTTATTTCTGAACTTTTACGTAAGACAATACCTAAATGTAATATTAAACTAGGATTTAAAACAGACCACTCTACTGTAGTATTCACTCTTAAGTTCCTAACACACTTAAGCAAAAATTAACACCTGGTTACTTTAAAACAAATAATGGCATTATAAATGACATAGCATATCAAAATCAGATATAACCGCTGTAAGAGAAACTGTTGAATGGAAACTATAAGGTACTATAAAAACGTTTCGATTAGATATGCAACTTACACAAAATAAAAGAGAAAGAAAAAGAACTTATCGAAAAACAAAATCAAATTCAAAATCAAATACAATCAATAGCAATGAAAAATATACACAAGTATTAGCCATCTTAAAACAAGAAAAAGATAGTTTTACGACAGGAAAATCCAGCGGAATGATATTTCGTTTAAACGCTCAACACGTAGAATTTAAACAGAAAAAAGTATATATTTTGCTCATCTTGAAAAATGCCATAACGGACAGAAAACAATAACTAAACTAAAATCATAATGTATTAAACATAAATGTACAAATGCCTTAAACGAAATAAAAGCCCTGGTTCGATGGATTAACATTCGAATTTTATAAACATTCTGAGATATTTTTAATATTCATCTCTGAAATACAAAAAAACAAGGTTCAATATATATATATATATACCAAAGTCAGGTAAATATCTCGAAATACTATCAGTTGGCATCCGATAGCATCCGATAGTCTTTTAAATATAGATTACAAAGCAAAGACTTTTGCAAATAGAATACATAAATTAATCGATAAAAAATATCACCAAATCAAGCTGGTTTATAAAGGGAAGATATAAACGGGAAATATTTGACTTACACAAAAGGTTATTGACTATTTGAATAACTGAAATAAATCAGGACTACACATATTTTTCGATATCGAGAATGCTTTTGACAGCATTGATCACCAATTTATAGTTAAATGTCTACGGCATTTCAACTTTGTAGAGCTTATAGATTGGGTAAAATTGTTCTATGATGAAACAAAAGGAATTATTCTGAATAATGGTCATTTCTCAGATAGTTTTACTATCGAACGAGGTATAAGGCAAGGGTGTAACTCGTCTTCATTTCTTTTTTCTTATATGTATCGAAATGCTTTCAACTTATATTGAATGTTGTCCTGAAATCGAAGGTATTAAAATACAAAACTCTGAAATAAAACAACCATTATTTGTAAATAATAGGTCCTATAAAAAAACTTAAACATTCAATTCAAGATTTTGGAAAAAAGAACATCTAGATTGAAAATAAATTACCCAAACAAAAAGTTTCCAATAAGTATAATACATACATACTTGTAACGTTATAGGTTCCAAATGTAAGATAAACTATTATTTCAAAACGTTAATATTTATTTTCTGGGGGAAATCCCCCTGCCAACACTTTCAACCTTTCTAACTCGCAAGTCCAAAGGTTACGCCCCTAAATTACACCTCCTTTAACGTCAAAACCTGGAACCGCCCCTGCGGACGATAAACCATACGATGTAATAAAAGCACTTCAAAGCAAGTTTTGTAAGGAAATATATCGCAAATTGTATATATTTTTTTGAATTCGTAGACAAAGTTGTTTACGACATTTTACTGGAAACACTCAGACTACAAAATTTGTTAAGCATAAGGCCATCTATTCTTTGGTAAGAGTGACCTATTATATGGCCACTTTGTAAATGGATATTTATTTTTTGTATATAGCTTTCTTTGTATTCCTTTTTCCCAAAATCCGTACACACTTTGCAAATTATAAAGAAGTAAAGGGTTAATACTACAGAATTGGTTTATACTTGCAGAAAACATTAGAATAAATCATCACTCATTTTACTCTATTTCGGCATACACGATCTATCCTTACTGATCTGAGATGACTGTTTATAAAAAAAATAATGCACTGCCCCTAACGAGGTTAAGGAGATTAGCTGAATTGCGTGCTAATAATGCGTTTTGAATGTATTTGGGTGAAATGTTATCCCAAGAGCAATACAGAGGGTTAACGTGTACCTATATTTGAACAATTCGACCGCATCACAAATCATAACAGTGTCTGAGTTTAAATAATAGAGAAGATCTTAAAATATTTTTAAATTGTTAAATTTTGAATAATGGTCACAATGTTTGAGACCACCAACATTAAAAAAAGATAATCATGATTCTGCTATTGTGTTTATATATTATCGTAAAAAGCTGAAATTTACAATTAATTTTCCATTTTACCGACTGTACAAATTTCATTCATCCATTAAACATCAACATCATACATTCATTATTAACCGAGCGACCGGGAGTTAAGAGACCGTTGCTGTACCGGCGTACATCAGCTAACCAGCACCAGTTTTAAAGTTACACAGTCATATCACTATTATATTAGATAAGTATCACCATGCATCTTTTCAAATCATAGAACAAAGAACAAGTCAAATTTGTGCTTTTCAATAATAACATCACGGATATCGTTCCTTTATATGTTGTTCTACTTCACGTGTACACTGAGTTATTTGTACACTATTTCATTTGTACACTACTTCACTTTAACACTACTTCATTTGTACACTACATCATTTGTACACTGCTTTATTTGTACACTACTTCATTTGTACACTACTTCATTTGTAAAGCAGTTCACGTGTGATCTTCTTATGTGTGCTCTTCTGTACGCATACACTGCGTTATTTGTACGCTACTTCATGTGTACACTGCGTTATTTGTACACTTCTTCATTTGTACTATACATCATTTGTACACTACTTTATTTGTACACTACTTCATTTGTACACTGCGTTATTTGTACACAACTTCATTTGTACACTGCGTTATTTGTACACTGCTTCATTTGTACACTACTTCATGTGTACACTACTTCACGTGTGATCTTTCTCACGTGTGCTCTACTACACGTGTATATTACTTAACGAGTGCGCTAGTTCACATGTATACTACTTGACGCCAACACTACTTCACGTAAACACTACTTCATGTGTACAGTACGTCGCGTAAACATTATTTCATAAAAACACTACTTCAAGCATAATACTACTTCGCTTTAACATAACGTGTACACTACTTCACATATACCATACTTCAAGTGCACTTACCTTCATGAGTGCATCACTGCATGTGTATATTAGTTCACGTGTTCACAACATAACGTGTACATCATTCATTTGATCAGTTCTCGCGTGAACAATTCACCTTCACAGTAATCTTGTTTTGGGGAGTTTGTCAAACATTTCTTCAACTCTGGTGGCCTTCTTTCTATTCGGAGAACAAACATGTTTAGAGCTTTGTCACCCTGTATTTTGTTAGCAACACGTGTTTCCTTGAAAACATAAAACACGGTTATTTTACCCACTACCTTCATGATTGATACTAGTATACACTCGCATTGAGGCCGTGGAAGCGCTCGTGTGTACTGTTTAATTATTTAATAAGTGCAGTTATTATTACTTAAAAGTATCTTTAAGTACCTCTGCATATTGTTGATGCAGTAACTAATACCTACAATTTACTTTAAGTACTTTTGCATACCATAGCCCTGAAATAATATTGAATGCTATTTCAGGTTACATTACAAATGAGAACTCATTATAAATTTTAAAACCAATAATATGAACTCATGCCTAAAACTGTGAATTATACAAGAGCAAGGGCTTGATAAATAGCAATGGTTTGGTTGTGCATTCCTGTCCACGTTGACTATTTTGATTGTGTGGATTCGTATTATGAGGCTGACAACCCACCTCTGTTTACTATTAGGTGGTATGTAAAGGGATTTTAAACGGGTGTTTTTTGAATTCTACTCAAACTGAAAAATACGCAGACTTTTAAATGATGCACATAGTTGAAAAGTCATTCCGCAATTCCGGCTGAAATAAATTGGAAATTATGAAGCATTTAGGACTCGGAAGAGGAGGGGAAAACATTTTTTTTTAATTATGTTATTCTATTTAAAACATATAAATTATAAAGTTATATTTGTGCATATCTGAGTATCTCTCTGTGTTTTACTTGTATTATTGTTATTATTATCATAAATTATACTTACTAATTTAAAACTACTTAATAAGTCAGCATAGTTGAAATTAATACAATATTGAGGTTTGTGTGTGAATAGTGTTCTAATCATTGTTGGTCTTGAAATTATAAAAAAAATCCAAAGGGGGTGCCATAGGTCGATCCAGAAAGGCAAACAGACCTGCCCAGCTAACTATCGAACAGTATCATTGACCTGTGCATGATGTTGTAAAACCTTGGAGCACATCTTAAGTCAAATTATGAACAACTTAGAAGAAAATTTTAGTTTGTTTTCTATATTGATTTCGAGCTAAATATTCCAGCGAAACCCAGCTATTTAATATAGTCGTAGATCTATCCATACGACTCAACCAGAGACAGACCACCGTCCTCCTAATACTTGACTTTAGTAAGGCTTTCGAGACCGTGCCCCATCACCGACTACTATACAAGCTACAGCACTACGGGATCTCCGGAGCCACACACAGTTGGATCCTGGAGTCCTGGTTATGTAAACAGTGAGTGGTCCTTGATGGCTCCAATTCTACAAGATCCCCAATCTTCTTGGGAGCCCTCCAAGGAACGGTGCTATGTCCCCTGATGTTTTACTATATATCAGCGATATCGCCGGCAAGGTCTCACTCACAACTAGGATCAAATTATTCGCTGATGGTTGTCGTTTGTACAGAGCTATCAACAACGTCAAAGACCAGATACAACTCCAACAAGATTTAGATTTACTCATACAATGATCAAAAACATGGTTAATTAAAGTGCCTTAAAGTTCCACGTCCTCAAAATTACTAGAAAAAAGAGACTACAGCGATACGCACAACTCCATCAGTAAGACACCACTCCAGAGTATTCTACATCATAAATAACTCGGAATCAAATTAACATCAGATTGAGCCTGGAAACTCATATTGGCAACATTACAGGAAAAAGCTCAAAAATACTCAACCTACTGAGGAGACATGTTTATAACTGCAAGCAAGAAGTAAACGGAAAGTCATTCAACTCTCTAATACGACCACATCTTGAATACTAATCTTCAGTCTGGGACCCATACTTTAAACAGGATATTCAATCCCTCGATAAAGTGCATAGACAGTAGACACCCGTTCTCCAATTTAAATACCAAATTATGTTGCCCCAGCACGTTTCCATAGGAGACACAACCTATATTGAACTCCAGGCCAACTACGAACAATACAAGAACAGCACCCTGCCTCATACCATACGAGACTGGAACTCCCTTCCTTCGGACCTGGTGCAGATCATCTCTGTGCAAGCTAAGTCAAGCCGATTAGGACTATATTTAGTGCCGAATATAAACGCATGGATAAGCCAATAGGGGCCATATTTAGTGCCGATAGTAACCGCTAGGACAAGGCGATAAGGACAATATATAGTGCCGGCCAAGCCGACTATGACTATGTTTAGTGCCGAATGTAAACGGAATGAAAAGCCGATTAGGACTATGTTTAGTGCCCAATAGCCGACTAGGACTATATTTATGGTCGAATGTCAACGCATGGACATTCCGACTAGGATAATATTTAATGTCGAATATAAAGGCTAGGACAAGCCGACTAGGACTATATTTAGTGCCGAATGTAAACGCCAGGAAAGGCCGAGTACCAATGCAAGGACAAACCGACTAAGACTTTATTTAGTGCCGAATGTATCGTTAGGGCATGCGGCTTTGAACTTTCACTATTGCTGAAATGGCCAAATTCTTACAATACTATTACTACTACAATGTATAAGTTTTTGCAGAAAAATAACCTTCTGAGAACATTAACAATTTTCTGTGATGACTTTTATTGTAATGGTCACAGAGGGTTGTTTTTCTGCAAAAGCTTGAGTTATGGTGTTGTTAGAATGTATCCAAGAGCTTCATTTATAACGTTTAGTATGTTTTTCCTGGACCTGTGTTTCGGCTGTATTCTATAAGTTTAAGGCTATTGTACCGGACCCCGTACTTGCAATAATCTGCGGCGACACTATTGTACTGAAACTACACTAAATCTTGGGTTGAAATAATTATGTTTATTCAGACTTATTGATAGAATCCAATACATTAAAGATTCTGTGCGTTTATAAAATACCGTTTGTTCTTCAATAGTCATAATATTAACATAAATCATGTCGGTACTTTTTAGAATTCCTTTATATAAAAGACGAAATCCACAACTGGTGATTAGGTTAAAATTATTAATCCCCGCAAACTTAGCATTCAATGAAAGAAATAGAATTACTTTATATTGTGAGTTGCGTTATAAGGTGATGGATTTGCCCACAATATGCAAACCAAACAAATCGACTTGATGTAATTTCACACCCTCCAGATAATGCTCGAATAGAAAAAAAGAACATCTAAATTGATTCTCTTACATAAATGGGAAACGATGAAGGCCTTGAAAGACATCTATGGGATTATAGAAAATGAGTGTTTACATTCACTCTTGAGGTGAAGACATTTGCTAAAAGATCAAGTAAAAAGCTAAGTCCCCCTAAGAATATTCAATTGTACAACTACTACCACCATTCATAATCGTTTACATGCTTGTCACGTATAAAAATACAAAATACAAAGCTTTTCATAAAGGCCTACATCGGTACAAATCTTTGACAAAAAATATGCACTATTATTTTGCTCGGTGGTTGTTACACAGAACATCACTCTATATAGTGTCTTAGACATAGAAAGTAAAATGCCATTTTTATAAACCAATGGAGGTCAGAAATGCTGTACGGCAATTATTTCTAATGTTCATGGCAATTATTTATAATCACAATTATAATCGCATTACAGGAATCATTACTTCGAGGAGATAATTAACATTAAAGATGGCTGCCTTCAAAAAACTGCTGGGAAATGTGATGAAAAAGTAAGTCTTGTTTATTATTTTCCTAGATTCATATTAAATATACTTGTACTATTTTTTTCTCTTAACGCTGCACTTCCAGTTGGGATATGGCAAATTTACTTTGAGAATTTAAAGGTGTTTCGAGTGCAAAACAACCATTACGTATTTGTTTGTTTTTTATATTACAACGTAATTGGCATTTTCCTACTGATTCTTCGTCAAACATTTTAACAAACAATGAATACAATCTTCATTTTTGGCGACGAATGTGCCGTGTGATAATATGAATATTACATGTGCTGCCATTAACATACTGTCGGGAACTGCTTCTCAACCAGTAGCATTTTATGAAATTATTCCCCAAACTCTTTACGGAAACGTGATAAAGCTTGCCAAAAGCTCGCTTTACATTGTTAACTCCACTCGAATACTAATTATATGATTGTTGCATTCCATGAAAACTCATGTGAAGTCCTTACTTTATATGCCATATACTTTCTTAAAAAGTTTTTATCGTTAGGATGAAGTTATTATCAAGCTTAAAACTTAATACACTGTGGATTTGCTTTTTATACACCATGAAAGCTTTAAGACTGTATGTTTTGTTTTACTTTCAGCAAACCAGGCGCGCCAAAGAAACAGGCTACTGATGAGTATGATTTATTTATTTTCTCTAAAAAGTCCACTTAAGCTGACTGTTTTGCTTTGATCTGTCGTCCTGAGACACATTTCAATTAGTGTAATACATTAAGATATCTGGATACATTTTAGAATTCAGTCTTAAATTCAGTGACACATTTCAGTTGATAAGACCTGATGCATATTCTATGCAGTATAGTTTTAAACGTGAAAGATCGTACAGTAAATGACCAAATTGTATTAACAACACTAAAATTGTTCTGCTGGAATATCAAGTTCTCAAAACTAAGGCAAAAGAGAAAATCTTTAGAGGACTTAAACATGAATTCAAATTTCAGTTTAGAGCAACTGTATTCTTTAAGATCATGTTACTAAACCTTAGATGGCAATATCCCGGTTTTAACCATACACTAAATGAAGTATAAAACCACGTGACTCTAATCGCTCTATTGTTGCCAGTGGTGAGGATGATCCTGCACGTGTACCGAGTGCCAACTCAGAGAAGGGCGACAAGCTATCCAAGATGATGAACTTGCTCACCAAGACAAAAATGTGAGTACCTCGTATCTCTCGTTTATTTGGCCTTTTTAAACTGTCAAGTCCAACGTGAAAACATAATGTTTTTATCTTTGGTTGTCTAAGGCTCTGATTAAGATTCCGTAGTTTTCGAAGACAAGAGGTATCGTATCATCTCTGTGGCAAAAATCTGGTCCAAAAGGTCCAACCTGTTGGGAACTATTTCAATATGGAAGGTTTTCTTCTTTAGGAAAGACGTGTAGGTTTCCCTCGTTTAAAATTCCAAAATTTTACGTATATTGATCTATTTTCAAATAGAACGAGGATGGCTCTGGTAACAGTTATTTCCATTAAGGTAGTTCTCTCTTTACCTTATTTTCCGTAAGATGGGCAAATCTCCTTCCCATACAGATGTGGATATTTCTTTTTTATTAATGCCATTGAAGTAGATCACAAGTATCATGGTCGGATAGAAGAGAGTTGCATCCAATTCCCAACCCTTATAAAGGTTATGGTGTGGAAACTAAGTTTAGCGATACTACTTAAACTTCAATTTCACTTGAAGGTTGGCTGTTTTTGAGTTTATTCAATTCCTTTGATTTATAAGTATGTAGTGAGTTTGAATTGTAAACCTGAAATTCTTCCCGTATATAGTGTCCGAACTTGAAAGCATTTCCGAAATACCCTTTCACTAACATTCTTCCAACTGGAAGAGGAACCTGGAACAAGTAAACAATTCATAGAACATTATTTTATAAGACAATTACCAAAATATGGACTATCAAAGCTAACAGATACAAAAGATTCACGTCGTTCAAATAACAAACGAAAACAGCCATCGTCGGATACCCCCGATAAACTACTACGCTAGGCTTTATGGAGTATAACGGATATAAGGTACCGTAGGTGCCGACGATGGAAAACAGCGTGCGTGGCAAGACTGTTTTGAGGTTAAATACTACTTATACTACAACATCTTATAAGTACATTTTTCAACAGTTACGTCCCATTTCAGATCTCTATAGATACATTCGGGCGAGGTTTATGTGTCGTTAATGTGTTGTTTTTTCAGTCGGTACATTTATGAAACAATAGCGATATTTGCAAATATAAAATAACACCCGTATGGAACAAAAACGCTCGGGTTGGGATGAATCTGTCTTACACTGTCGGCCATGGAATGTACTTATGTTATTCCTAGGCTGAAATGACCGGTTATCTAGGTCTGGAATTTCATGTATAAATGTAGGGATTTTCCCCATAAAGTAGGTAACCGTTCTTTCCACGTTCAAATTGAATGTGTACCTGTTCTTTATTGCAAATAAAACCACAGACCTCCATATAGTGAACTTCTCTCGCCATAACGTGGGTGTCCTAAATATGTATATCTATCTTTACAATGTCGTAAGCGCGTAACCCTTTCCAAGTTTATTCAAAGTCAACAATTGTTGGCATTTCTCTGTTAATGTCCAAAATATAAATATCTACCATTTATGTGCACAACTCTCTTTTGAAGATCGATAAAACAGAGTTTTCTTTGCAAGTGAAACCTTTGATTATCCTTCTTTTATATTTCAAGTGATCTTTTTTTCTTTTACAATTGGTAATTTCAAGTGTAATAGGGAAGGAAAAGGGAATAAGTTGGCCATGTAATGAAACTTTTCCATTTCCAGATAATGCAATGCAAACTAAAAGAACAAACCCAGTAGCCAAAACATTACGAGGGCACATGACTGAGGCTAAATGGACACTTTAACGATAGACACACAATACACAAACACATACGTTTTCCAAACCCAAACAATACAAGTTATTTTTTCCAAGTTCAAAATGTTTATTTTTTTCCAAGGCCATACAATACACAACTATTTCCAAGCTTAAATTGTATCCTTGTCCAGAATGGTTGTATCTCTCTTCTCGCCATACATATGCGCATCTCTCTTTTCGAGTGGACGTATACACCTCTCGTTTATGTTTTCAAGTCTACAATGTCAGTATCTCCCTTTCAGAGGACACACGATCTTTCCCAACTCAAAAACATTGACATCGCTCCTATAAATCGAACGAAGATGTGTGTATCCCCTTTTAATGAAGTGGGTAACATTGTTTTTATATTGTGGCCCTCTCTCTCTCTTTCCAATAGCAGTGTCCTAGTCCAAAAAAAAGTATTTGCAAGCCATAATTGTCGGTATCTTTTCTTCCCATATAGTGGGTAGCTCTTGTAAACCTTCCAAAAAGTATAGAGTAACATTGAGCATCTGTGTTTCTCAAAAAGCATGCTATTTTTTGTTTCAAGTATAATCTATGGGTTTTCGTCGTTCTCTATTTGTCATGTCCAAAAACGTGTTTATTACATTTTCAAACGGTATACATTTCTAAGCAAATCTCTTTCCAAATCCAAATTGTGGGTTTCTTTTTTCAATCAATGTTACCATGCAGATAACACCCTGTTGGTATATGACGTGTCTTTAAAGTACTTTTCTTACCTGTCTTCAATATGGATTTCTCACTTTCGAATGGGATGACTCGTGTCATTTTTCTGAATACTTAATATAATAATCCATCTCGACAAGTCCGTGAAGAAAGTTTGGACATCTCTACTTTCCCATGGAGTTTGTTTCTATATATGTATGTCCCTTTTGCAAGGTCATACGCTGGTAACTCTTTCCGAGTCCACAAGGTGCATATTGCTATTTCAACTGTTGATGTCTCTCTGTTAACGTCCACAGTAATTATTATGTGGACAACTATCTTTCCAAGGTCGATAAATTAGTATTTATCTTCTCTCGTCGAATTTTTGATTATCCCCTTTTTATATTTCAAAATGATTTATTGATCAGCAGTTTTATAATTTTACTATCACATTCAAATAGTGTTTCTTTAAACTAAGTGATATCGATAGCTTCATCAAAGGCAGCTTCGTGTACTATCAAATAGCTTGACACTATTGTCATTGGCTTTGTATTAATTCAGTCGCAAACAATGTTCAATGAGAGGAAAACGTTTGTCAACAAACAATGAATTTGATTTTTAACAATGCGAATGCGAGGTCCTTGTGAATCATTTAGATACATTTGATAACACAAATTTCTGAAACCAGATGATATTCCTTTTCATTTTTTTATATATAAGGGAAGGTTAATAAATAAATCATAGGAAGTTAATTGTTGACGCCTTGATGCATACAATGGTTCCGACAATACTACAGCGAGGGAGCTCTTCAAAACTGTCTCTTCCTTTCCCATTTGCTTTCATGCCTCTAACTTAAACTCGGTTGTGTTACAATGAAAATTTTAAACAATTAATGAACGCATTGTCTGCCATTTTGATGAAACCGGAAATACGACACTGTGATTATATCTAGATACTGTGCTGGAGTGTTGCTATATAGAGTTTGGAACTGATCGAGTACCTCATTTAGATTGAAACGGTGAACGTAAGTTCTCAAAACTTGAAGAGCATAAACGCTCCTCATGTTCAGTGATATGTAAATTTATTAGGAATTCTCGCTTTTGCTGTTGCTTTCTTTTGGGGGAAAATCGCAATCTATCTGCCACATAAGGAGCGTATTCATTTAAGTAGCTTTTCAGCTGAAACCGTGAACATTAAATGGCAGTTAATATTCTTGAATGTTTTTGCTTAGTTTATATAACATGTCATTTTCACATGGATTTTACAGCCTTTTGATTGCGGGCAGGAAATTAGTGTCCCAGAATCTAATCAGGAAATATGGATCTTAAACCAAAGTCGCGCTTGTCTTTCATCTTAATCCGACATGAGATGCGTTTTAGTATTATATTATCTTTTGGATGTGGATGGCATTTCAATTTCTTGGTCTCTGTTGCCACCTTGTGTTTGTACTTAAAATACAGTGCACTGTTGAAGTCTATAACAGAGAATGTTCCAACAGTTCGTCATTCATGTTAGTGAATGTTTGCGTTATGTGTTAAGGCAGCTTATGTCAGTGAATGTTTGCGTTATGTGTTAGGGCAGCTCATGTCATATCTGTTAATTTTTAATCCTGAATTTTACTTGCAGTCAGATGTATTATAATAATACGTATTGATATGGAATAAACTTAGTTGGATTATTTACTTTATATTATTTGAAATACAGATCATGTTTGTATGCTGGATATCATAAGTCAATCAACTGATTCAAACTTTTTCTTTAAACAACTTTTCTGATTAATTGAACCTGAACTTGTAGGAAGTTGTAAAATTGCTCTAGGATTTGTAAATGTCATTACATTTGTATCGCTATATATGTGCGCACTCTTTTAGGAGAAAACAAAATATCACTGCGGATGTAAAAATGAAAGATGAGAATCGTAATGAGAGATACTTACAATGTAATCAGATAAGCCCTCAATGGAGACATTTCAATGGTGAAAATTATATGCATATCTATTAGAATATATGGATGAACGTGTGGAACTTATTTTTGTTCAAAAAGAGATTGGTAATCAAGACGTTTTGTTATATTTATCGCGTGTACGGCAACGATTTCACATCAAAGATGCAGGTCTGATAAGATAAAAGACTTTGTTGAAAAGAACTTTCCACTTTTAAAATCCGCTGCTCTTTAGGTAAGACTCGATTGGTGTCAGCATTGCGCAGGCAAATCTTAATAATCACTTAAGTCGGCAGTGTCCGTAACGTCAATATATCAAAACGCATTGGATTAAACGTTGACTTCAAAGCAAGGGGCAACACAGCACATTATTAGCTTTGACATTGACCATAAAACGAACGGGACAAATTTCCAATACTGAACGGGTACTCTATTCGGAGAACGTATAAACCCCGGAGATGTCAAGCCGTCGAGAGACAGATAGGCTGAACATAACTCCGTCGGTGAGCCGTCGGGGTAGCGCTATGAGGAGCTCGTTTGACGGCGGCCTTCTGCAACCTCCAGACACCCGCCGGCGGCGATCTTCACTGCTGTAAGTGAGCCTATTGTAGATTTATAACCTTAAGTCCATATAGATGCATTGAGTCTTCGATCGTTTACGATTTATTTCAGTTTTGAAGTTGTGTGCTGTTATCGACCAATCGGTAATCGACATTTAGCTCAACATCCAATGTTCAGCTGGTTCGTCATCATTCAGTTGAACATTCATCACAAAAAAAAAAATGTTCAAAATGTTCATCATTCAGTTGAGCTGGCTTGCCATCATTCAGCTTGATAATCGGCTCGATATTCAAAGAGCAATGTCCAAAGTCTTTGATTGTTGATTGCCGATCCACGCACCCTAGTATTGAAAGACTGCTGTAAATGTCGAATTGATAAGTCTCTCGTAAAGTGCCCATTATTATGGTTAAAATAATATTGAAGCTGTGGTGACCAGGTACAGGTTATAGTGTCTTCAAATAGAGATTTGTTGGAGCAATTCTCCTAGTTTGAAAGCGATCTTGTTTTTTAATGGCATTGATACATACAATCTTTTTGGTAGTTGTCCATGTGTTAGCACACTATTTATGCGAAAAACTACAGAAACAAGCTCAGTAGCAAACAGTTTAAACATAAACCCAGTTTAATGGCACTGGGTAAACGCCAAAGACATATAATATAAAACAAAACGATGGGGGTGACATTGATACGATGGGTGCGAAATAGCACGACGGGATTCAAGCCCGCTCTCAGTTCCATATCAAACGTGGGCGTGCACAGGGCTGCGACACATTTCAACGACGTTTACAAAGTGTGAAATCGTGAATCGATTCAGATCAATAACAAACGAACTGAGCTCAACGTTCATTTGTTACTAATCTGAATCGATTTATTTTTATCATTTCTTAGTCACAATAATAAGCCTGCCGAAACAAATCACGTCAAAATACTCTACTTCTATGAATTTATCATCACTTGGCTCTAGGTCAGGAATTCCTAAGTGAATTCACATATTGTATTCTGTTTTTGCAGGTATTAATTATTAAAACTTGCCAGTCATTTGGGGATATTCTGAATGTTGAACGATTAATCGTTGTAATGATTGCTGTATTGTATCTAGTATATAATGGCGCGTTTTGTGTTTTAAAGGCCAAAAAGTTCAGTATGTACTCTTATAATGCCACACATATTCACCACACAGTTATAACTGACGTCCAGTAATTCCGTACCAATTAAGAACAAAATTTAAGTACATTCAATTCGATTTTTGAATAAAATAGGTCGTTCAATTGCAATTAGCAAGTGCATAAAAAATAGATCGACTCCCTATCACGATCTCTTGGAGAGAAAGTGAATTTGCTAAATTCGTTGTTTTTGTTGTGGTCTCTTAAAGAAAATCTACGGCATAGTTATAGAGAATTGCTTAACATATTGATATTAATATTGAATGAGTTAAACCTTAAAGGAACATTCATGAAAAAACAACAACATAAAAACACTCTTCTTTTTATCATCGGTTATCACATGTTATTTTTGCGGATTTTTGCACGGCACGCTTTTCTCATTTTTCTCCTTACTTATATAACCAAATATATACAAAATCCAGCGACATTATCTAAGGGTTTGAGTAGTGTATGATAGAAAATGTTGCAGTCTACATATCGAAGACAATTTTCCAGATCCTCTTACAACGTTTAATCTTCTTTCCAATACATCAGTCCTGTCAACTTCAGAGGGATTTTCACTGGAACATTTATTTAGTATTTATCTCCCAGAACAAAACACCAAGCTGTGGCGAAAAACATTTATTTTGTGATGTAAAGTGTTATTGGACATTTAAGAAAAAATAAAACACTACTTCTTAATAATAAACTATCTAACATCTACGTGGCCGCGGACTACTTTCATGTTAGTAAATATGACCAGACAGTTGTGGTAATTATGACGACAGTTCTCAGCATAGGCGTGCCATCCGTTCGGCGAGGGTCTTTCGGAATTGACAGCTTAGCGTTGCCGCCATCTCTCGGAAACCGGAAGGGCTCCATTAGCAAGCGTGGCTCGTTCGAGGGGCTACAGATACCGCTTATAGACTCCATCCGCACGCGCAGACGCTCTTCCGTATTGTATGAAATAGTTACCTATATTTCTGTCTTGTTTAGGAATTGAACAGTTTATACACGATTGCCAACAATTTTGCGATATATTACTCTCAAAAGCTACATATTAAATATACTAAGACTATCCATTTTCATAATATACGTATTAAGCACTCAAGGTATCCGATAGTTGTCTCAGTGTATTGATATAAAAATGTTTTGTAAATACGTTCATTCAACTTTCATTCAACATCAATGATATACATAAGTTCATTTTATATATAAATTATATATATAAAATTACAATTTTGATATTATATGCCAAACGAGACACGTCCAGCTTAAGGCTAGAACCATTCAACCACAGACAGGTAGACCCTTTAAGCAGGTCGGCTTACTGTTATCATTATTAGATAATTCAAAACATATGCATGTTATCGCTTGGACTGGTATTAATTCAGGATGCAGATGTCAATATACACAATGAGAACGTAACTAAAATAAATACATAAAATATATAACATGACATTAGTATAAACAAAAACATTGCTCTTTCCATTGTCATATCTATTTCTATTTCAAAATCCAAATAGTTGGTATTTCTACTATTGAATGTCCAAGCCTTTTTCCTGCTACAAATTACGTGGAAGGCTCTCCTAGTGGAACATTTGATTACCCCCTTTTCATTTAAGAAAACTCTTTTCCTCCCAAAGGCCATCATTTTTTTTACATACTTTATAAGTTTATGATGTGAAGATTTTTTAAAACTCAGTAATATCTTCAACCAAGTAAAACCATCAGATCCTCTTAAACAACATCACAATGTCCTTTTTCATTGGCAATTGTTTTATCTTACTTGACGGGTAAAACGCGTTAGTTGACAAGGCAATACAATTATTTCATTTGATTTTCAACAATGCGAATACTCGGTTATCATGCAGTATTCATTTTTAATTGCTTTTTTGTAACATGGAATAGAGAACGATACATCTTCACGTTTTCTTTCAAAATGGAAATTTAAGAATGTGATACAAAATAAGTTAATTGACGAAGCCTGTGGATTTGAGGTAGCGGCGTACAATAGTTCCAACCGCTACCCACAGAGAAAGTGCTCTTCAAAACTGTCTCATTGCATTCCATGGCATTACTCGAATGGAAACTCCAGCCACGTTACAATACACATATTTAACAATTAATGAACGCATTGTCCGCCCTCTTGTTGAAATGAGAAATACGACACTGTGATTATATCTAGATACTGTTTTTGATTATTGCTGAAGAGTTTTGAACCGATGTGAAACCTTAATTACATTTTTAAACCGAAAGTTAGTTATGAACACTTGTAAAAACAAAACGAACACGAAGTGTTATATTAACATATTAGCCGTATCTTTTTAAAATGTTGTTGGTTTCGGGAAAGAAACTCGAAATATGTCTGTCACACAAGGAGCGTATTCATTAAAGCAGCTTTCTAAATGCAAGGGCAGTTAATATGCTCGGTTTATATAACATGTCGTTTTCACATGGATTTTACAGCCTTTTGATTGCGGGCAGGAAATTAGTGTCCCAGAATATAATCAGAAAATATGGATCTTAAATCAATGTCGCACATGTCTTTCACCTTAATCCGATATGAGATGCTTTTAAATACAATAGTTTCTTGCCGACGCGGATGGCATTTGGATTTCTCGTTTGTGCCGTCACCTTCTGTTTGTACTTAAAAATGAAGCGCAGTGCTGTTTCAATTACAGTGTAGTTTCCGAAGTTTCATGTCAGTGAATGTTTGTGTTTTGTGTTAACGCAGCTCATGTCATGTCTGTTAATTTACTTGTAGTCTGATGTATTATAATGATACGTATGGCTATGGAATAATTCAGTTGGATTATTTACTTTATATTGTTTGAAATACAGATCATGTTTGTATGATGGATAGCGTCAGTCAATTAACTGATTCAAACCTATTATTTCAGCAACGTTTCCGAATGATGGGAAATGAACTTTAGAAAGTTGTTTCATTGAACAGAAGATCTGAAGTGTTTGTGAATTTCATTAAGATTGAATCACTTCATATTGTGTGTACCCTTCTGAGGGCAAAAAAACAGAACTGCAAATGTAAACGTAATATATCAGAGTGGCTAAGTGGTAGAGTTGTACGCCTCTCACCTAATAAGTTGTGGGTTCGATCCCCAGCTGGGATACCTGGTTTCTGCCCAAGAAACGCACACGGGCGTGATTCTATTAGCTGTCAGCTTTCTTCACAATCTAGCCAAAATAATATAGTATGAAACGTGAAAGATAAAAATCATAAGAAACTGG
The DNA here is from genome assembly GCF_026914265.1 of Mya arenaria. NCBI lineage: Eukaryota > Metazoa > Mollusca > Bivalvia > Myida > Myidae > Mya > Mya arenaria. The sequence goes on along the minus strand of NC_069127.1, from coordinate 8,139,429 downwards.
TGTATGGCTATACGAATATATGGATGAACGCATGTAATATTAAGAGATAAATATTTGGTTGTTTGTTACAGTATTCGTGTGTACGGCAATGGTTAAAACACATAGATGTAGATCTATAAAAAAGGAGTTTTGGGAAAAGAGTTGTCCACTTTTAAATTAGGCAGCTCTTAGGTATGCTTCGGATCGTGCAAGATAACTTTCGATCGTGCTAACACCAACTAACCCTCATTTCGACTTAATAAATGTAAACGGTTAAAAATAGATTGATGGTAGTGTCTGTTGCGTCAATATATGAACACTTTATTAGATTGAACATTGACTTCAAAGCGAGTGTCATCAAAGCGCACTTCAGCTTTGACATTGACCATAGAATATACGGGGCATATTGTCATTACTGAACGGGTGCTCAATTCGGAGAACGTATAAACCCCGGAGATGTCAATCCGCCGGGAGACAGATACGCTGAACGTGTCTCCGTCGGTGAGCCGCCGGGGTAGCGTTATGAGGAGCTCGTTTGACGGCGGCCTTCTACAACCTCCAGACACCCGCCGGCGGCGATCTTCTCAGCTGTAAGTGATCCTCTTGTAGACAACCTTTAGTCCATATCGCCATGATTACTTGTTAACGTTTCCCCCCCGTTAAAATGGTACGTTTTATGGTACGTGGAATTAGTGGCCCAAAAGTAATCGACATTCAGCTTGTCCTTCAAAATGTTGAGCTAGCTAGTCATCAATCAGCAAAACATTCGACTTGATATTCAAAGAGCAATATCTAAAAGTCATTGGATGTCGATTTCGGTTTCATTCTTGTATTGAATGACTCTTACATGTTGAATTGATAACTTTCTCTGAGTGACTTCTCAATGTGTTTCATGTTTCTTTTTTCTTTCTATGTATTATCACATGACAATGCACATACCATATCAGACCATTGGCTACTTTCCATCGTTGTCGGTTTTAAAGCTAAACGGTTTGAGAGTTAAAAACAATACTGATGATGCTTGATGTACTTGACCTGTATTGTGTTTACATTGTCACCGTATCATATCTCATTGCGCTACTTTATCGAATTTATATTATTTTTTCGCGTTCAAATCGGTCAATTCACTATAGGATATATAGGAAATTCATTAAGGGGTCTATAACCTCTGAGTACCATTTCTTGTGGTTTATATCCTATTGCAGTCTATGGTAAACATGTATACGTAATATGGGTTTCAAATAGAATTAATAGTTATTTAAAGTTCTATCCATACAATATGCACACACTTAAAGCTGCACTTTCACAGATATACCATTTTTACAATTTTATGTCTTGGAAAGAGCAAATGTTTGCGTAAATATCTGCAAACCAATGCTATTAGATTGCTGACAAAAACTCAGATCGTAGATTTTCATATTTCCGTTCGAAAATTAATGTTTTATAGCTTAAACCCTTCCTAACGGTCAAAGAAAAATGCATAAAACATCATTTTTGTAACTTAAATATAAAAATCTGCGATCAATTTTTGTCAGCAGTCTTATATAACTGGTTTCCATAGATTTTCGCAAAAAAATGGCTCGTTCCAAGACAAAAAATAAAAAAGTTGTCAAAACGTCCAATCTGATAGAGTGCAACTTTAAACATGTACCACGACATATAGAACGGATGTGGCATGGCACAGTGAATGCGGCATGGAACGCCGGGTACAATATGGCGCGTATAGTGATGATGAAAGAGGGAAATGGCAAAAACACCTCCATAGAATTCATGTTCGCCTTATTAATTATGACCCGTTTGAACTTCCGATGTAATCCATAATTAATACGAAGATTTTACAGTCTAATGACATCTTGCCTTGTGGAAAAGAGCCACCAAAGAACACGCGAAATTAGCCAAAACTAAGCTGGCTATATTTACATTAACAATTTGTTTCCGTTTACATAAATGGATTTACGGTATTTTTTCATAAATCACTTTTTAGCATGTAAATGGACATTGTAATATATCCTGATATAAGCCACGAGAGCAGATGGGAGGTCGGGGGGGGGGGGGGGGCGGGGGCGTGTAGGGGAGATCATGACTTGTTCTTATCAGCATTTTTTCACTGTTTATGACTGGATTTTATCATTTAAAAAGATTATATCGTTTGTTCCTGATCGAAATCTATTCATGAAGCTGAAAGTACATTCACAAGTTTAACTCTCTTTTTTTGGCATTACTGACTTATTACAAAAATTGTTTGGTATTGGTAGACTATTACTGAATTTGTAGTTATCATTGCTGTAATGATTGTCATTCTTCCTTTAATAATTAATGGCACCGTAATTCTCATTTTCAAAAGGACTTTATAAATCCTTAATAATACCACACATATTTCCCCTTAGCTATATCTGACTTCCATTTCATTCATTCATTCCGAACCACTTAAAAACTTTAATACATGTATGTCCATTATAATTGATTAGTCCAAATGCGTTCATACATTTCAATAAGCATGAACACAATATTTAGTCTCATTGAAAGGCAATTGTAGTCGTGGTCTCTGTATTTAGTCTCATTGAAAGGCAATTGTAGTCGTGGTCTCTGTATTTAGTCTCATTGAAAGGCAATTGTAGTCGTGGTCTCTGTATTTAGTCTCATTGAAAGGCAATTGAAGTCGTGGTCTCTGTATTTAGTCTCATTGAAAGGCAATTGAAGTCGTGGTCTCTGTATTTAGTCTCATTGAAAGGCAATTGAAGTCGTGGTCTCTGTATTTAGTCTCATTGAAAGGCAATTGAAGTCGTGGTCTCTGTATTTAGTCTCATTGAAAGGCAATTGTAGTCGTGGTCTCTGTATTTAGTCTCATTGAAAGGCAATTGAAGTCGTGGTCTCTGTATTTAGTCTCATTGAAAGGCAATTGTAGTCGTGGTCTCTGTATTTAGTCTCATTGAAAGGCAATTGTAGTCGTGGTCTCTGTTGTATAGTCTCATTGAAAGGCAATTGTAGTCGTGGTCTCTGTATTTAGTCTCATTGAAAGGCAATTGTAGTCGTGGTCTCTGTTGTATAGTCTCATTGAAAGGCAATTGTAGTCGTGGTCTCTGTATTTAGTCTCATTGAAAGGCAATTGTAGTCGTGGTCTCTGTTGTATAGTCTCATTGAAAGGCAATTGTAGTCGTGGTCTCTGTATTTAGTCTCATTGAAAGGCAATTGTAGTCGTGGTCTCTGTTGTATAGTCTCATTGGAAGGCAATTGTAGTCGTGGTCTCTGTATTTAGTCTCATTGAAAGGCAATTGTAGTCGTGGTCTCTGTTGTATAGTCTCATTGAAAGGCAATTGTAGTCGTGGTCTCTGTATTTAGTCTCATTGAAAGGCAATTGTAGTCGTGGTCTCTGTATTTAGTCTCATTGAAAGGCAATTGTAGTCGTGGTCTCTGTATTTAGTCTCATTGAAAGGCAATTGTAGTCGTGGTCTCTGTATTTAGTCTCATTGAAAGGCAATTGTAGTCGTGGTCTCTGTTGTAAATGACGCTGTTTGGATGAGATACAAGATACATGACACTTCAGTTCACGTCGTATATGCATAAATTACATCACTGGCATGCACAGCTATTTTCCGACAAAATGCAAATCAAATTACATATCAATAATGCAACTCAAAGCTGAAATTCAATTCAATTCAATTCAATTCATTTTATTCAAGTAAATAAAGGCCACCGGCCCAAAATACACAAAATGTACAAAAAAACAAACATAGTATAGTAGTTGCAACATACGATTTACACATTTATCATATCTAACAGATGGTATACATAGATTGTTAACTTCAATATTGTATTATCATTTTCAGTAGACATGAAAGATAACAAATAAGTGCATTCAGGTAAGATTAAAATTAAATAATATTAGCAAAACAGTTAAGACTTTGAATAGTATCATATTAAAAGATTATAAATACATCGATTCTAAATAGATAGAACTTTATTAACGTATCAGAAAATTAAAATTATCACTGTTGACAAGAAGATTTGTTTATTAAAACTATGATAACAAGATTATTCAGACGATGTTCTTATGTCGGATTTTAATATTGGAAAATAGATTTAGCTAAAATCCAAAAATGCAAATAATACTTGATACATAAGCGGATTAAAAAATTATTCAATTGATTTCTTAATGGGCGTATTTTAACTATTTTTGTAATGATTATCACGATTGATTGGTTGATATTATAAATCAAGAATTATGAATATTAATGAGGTAAACAACAATTACACAGTACGAAAAACTATCATTTAAAAAAATAATAATATGTAGAGTAAACAACTGAACTTCGTACTGAATTTCGTTCATTGTAATTCTGATTGTTGTTCATTTCTGCAGTGCATACTTGTATAAAATGAAACGAATAAGACAAATTAAAAGCCTGAAACAACATTTGTGTTCTTTTTATATCATTTTTTTTTGTTAAAATACGTAATGAAAGTTTACTTTAAAGGTGAAAATGACCAATAATACGACCAACGCACAACATACGTCATTAACGATACATGTATACACAATCTTGTCTAAAGTTGCGAACACATATTCAATTTTTCCGAGTAATCGAGTACTCGATCGAACGATTGTCCGAGTACTCGAGTATTAATTTTACTACTCGTTGCCATCCCTAATAAATATGTATTAGAGGCAAAGGGTTTTGTAACTTCTAAGCATATTTTATTGCTATGGCAATTACACATATACAACAATACCAAAACAAAACAACACCTGTAATGATTCAATGTTTTGTAACCATCTTAAACAGACTTATATAAAATATATTGAGAGAAAAAAATGCACGGAACAATCAAATGCCTAAAATAGCTCTGCCTAAAAGTAAATAATTCCAATTTAGCATCGGGTATGACGCGGTTGCAGTGGTATAGTGGCTATGGCGATGGACCTCAATCCAGCGATCCGTGCTCGATTCACTTTAACAACAACGCATATATTTCACGGACCACTTCGACTATCCCCCAACAGATTTTGTTGGCATAATCTCGAAAAATCAATTACTGGTAGCTGGTTTATCTCATTATTAGTATGAGTGAATTTGTCATACCTTAATTGGTTGAGGGTCAAATCTCAACTTTCACTATCACTCAAAAGGTTGATTCATCGGCTTATTTTAATTAGTCCATTTTGCCTATTTTCCAATAGTTAACCCTTTCCTTGATTCTTTGTTTGAGTATTGATATATGGAAGGGCTCCTACATGCCATAGACACGATAAGAGGCCTGTTAATTGGCAACTGTAGAAATGTCTTAGGTCATAAAACCATACTCAAAAGGATTCAATTTCCAGTTTGTTTTCATTGGGTTGTCCCAGAAACTCCGATATATCCTCCATTTGTCCGGAAATATTTATGTCGTATGCACCGGAGGCATTCATCTGGCTTGTTTGTTCATCAGAGTGACAGGCTTTGTTGATGTGTTTGACGCGTGACATAAGAGTACTATCTATGGGACTGTATAATTCTAGAGAAATTGCAGTGATTAATTCCAATCCGTGATGAGAGGTGTGTTGGCTTAAAGGCTTAACGCCTTTTCTCGCAGAAAATATTGAAATTTGGTCCTCAAATTGGAGGGCGTTTCGAACGGACAATGGAAACGGCAGCGGTCAATGGATATGTCAATATAGGGACAATGTCTGGTTTGTTTAGGCTGATGAGGGTTTGATTTATATGGACTTTTGATTTTAAAAGTGGTTGCTTTTCGCAAACAATTGTACAGGCGTGTTTGGCCACTTCATCGCTGTTGTTGGTCGCCAACCGGACAAAACATCTTTGGTACGGGCGATGGATATTGTACATCGTTAAGACGGGTGATATACCACCAGCTTTGGATATTGTAATAAAGATTGTTAAATATTTTATGGATTACACTAATTAAATCCGTTTTCAAAATGAGTACAAGTGAATTTTTGTGTGCTGAATGAGCGATTTTGTTGTGTTTGAAATTCTGTTTGGTATAAATGTTATTTAAGTGTCTGGTGACATCTGTGTAACAATGTCTTGGGGGAAACTCGCGGGATCTAACAAGCTAAATGCATCGGCGGAAAAAGATGCTACCACGCCTGGTCCCGTAACGCCAGCGGGGTCACGCCGAGAGAGTAGCAGTGGAAGTGCTTCAAGCATGCGCGGTCTGCTACGAAAAATGAGCTCAGGAGGTGGCAAAGGCGCTTCCACTTCTGGAGACGCCGGTTCATCGGAGGCCGGCTGGAAAAACCTGAAGCGGATGTCGCTGGCAACGGAGGGACGCACTTCAGAGCGACTCACGCTCCACCGCCTGAGCGACGTTTCGGGAGCGTCCGCCAGTCAGGAAACTCCGACAAACGAAAAAGGAATGAAGAAGTTGTCCTCTGCGTTCAAAAAGATCGGGAAAGCTCAAATGGGATTGGCATCAGTCATTGCGTAAGTCGTCATTCACATACATTTTAGATTTGCAGCCGATTTCTTGTAGCAAAAGAGAGGGTGTTATATCTTTTGAAGGGAACTATCAAGATTTTATTGCAATTATTGTTGTTCTCCATGGAAATCAAGGTCTTGCAGAGTAGCGGTCGGGCAATTATATACTTGACCGCCATAAGGAGGTGTGGTAGGGGACCTTTTCCATGGTGGGATAACAAATTTTATGAAGGCAAAATAGTTGTTAAAATGTCTCGTCCGTCTCTTAATGCTTATATTTGACACATTCTGAAACAAAGATCGTTAATAACACTTCTGTGCCGATGGTTGTGAGGAACATTCCATGCCTGCTGTTGTATTGATGTTTAGTCAACATAGTTAATAGTATTCTTAAGTCTGTGTAATAAGTTCATATTTTTGTATTGACATTTTTGTCGATGTTTACTCTTTCAGTAAGCCAAAAAACAGTATATAAGTTAAAAAGTTAATTGTAATTCAAACTAGACAGAAAAAATGGTAATAATCGTAAACATTGCCTTCGGTTGAATGGAGAAGTTGTGGATTTGCAAGTGATCTAGAAGATTCTATGTCCCTTTCAATCTAACAGTGGTCGGACTTAGCATGTCGGTGATAATAGGGAGGATTTAGCTTATGACAATATTTACTTCTTGCCTTAAATCTGTGGTCGGTTTATTTTTCATTTGTTTCGATGAAGGTCTTTGAACTTAAAACGGGCATTCGAGCGGATATAGATTCCGTAATTAATTTCAGACGTCCCTCGGTAAAAGTCAAATTTATTCTGAATGGAAGTCCAATGAAATTGTTCTTTATTGTTTTCCGATATATATGGAAACTATTACGAGTTCGTTTTCTAAATAAGAAATTCCTTTAAAGAAAACCTTTTGTATTAATTAAAGTATCCTTAAGTAATCTGCTAAGTGTTCAATCATTGCAAACTTTTGTACAATGATAGCAATCAATAAGTTATGTCCATTATTTAATATTTACAACCTGAAATGTCTTTCAGGCAAATGATTTGTTTGATGCTTTAGAATTCTATGAGTCAGATATGCGAAAGGCCATTTGGCTGAAGCTATCAGTGATGGTCGATATGTGAAAGGTTATTTGACTGAGGCCATCAGTGATGCTCGATATGTGAAAGGCTATTCGACTGAGGCCATCAGTGATGCTCGATATGTGATAGGCTATTCGGCTGAGGCCATCAGTGATGGTCGATATGTGATAGGCTATTCGGCTGAGGCAATCAGTGACGGTCGATATGTGAAAGGGCTATTCGGCTGAGGCCATCAGTGATGGTCGATACCTGAAAGGCTATTCGGCTGAGGCCATCAGTGATGGTCGATATGTGAAAGGCTATTCGGCTGAGGCCATCAGTGATGGTCGATACCTGAAAGGTTATTCGGCTGAGGCCATCAGTGATGGTCGATACGTGAAAGGGTATTCGGCTGAGGCCATCAGTGATGGTCGACACCTGAAAGGGTATTTGGCTGAGGCCATCACTGATGGTCGATACGTGAAAGAATATTTGGCTGAGGCCATCATTGATGGTCGATACCTGAAAGGTTATTTGGCTGAGGCCATCAGTGATGGTCGATACCTGAAAGGCTATTTGGCTGAGGCCATCAGTGATGGTCGGTACCTGAAAGGCTATTTGGCTGAGGCCATCAGTGATGGTCGATACCTGAAAGGCTATTTGGCTGAGGCCATCAGTGATGGTCGATACCTGAAAGGCCATTTGGCTGAGGCCGTCAGTGATGGTCGATACCTGAAAGGCTATTTGGCTGAGGCCATCAGTGATGGTCGATATGTGAAAGTTTATTTGGCTATTTGGCTGAGAGGCCATCAGTGATGGTCGATACGTGAAAGGCTATTCGGCTGAGGCCATCAGTGATGGTCGATATGTGAAAGGCTATTCGGCTGAGGCCATCAGTGATGGTCGATATGTGAAAGGCTATTCGGCTGAGGCCATCAGTGATGGTCGATACCTGAAAGGGTATTCGGCTGAGGCCATCAGTGATGGTCGACACCTGAAAGGGTATTTGGCTGAGGCCATCACTGATGGTCGATACGTGAAAGGGTATTTGGCTGAGGCCATCATTGATGGTCGATACGTGAAAGAGTATTTGGCTGAGGCCATCATTGATAGTCGATACCTGAAAGGCTATTTGGCTGAGGCCATCAATGATGGTCGATACCTGAAAGGCTATTTGGCTGAGGCCATCAGTGATGGTCGATACCTGAAAGGCTATTTGGCTGAGGCCATCAGTGATGGTCGATACCTGAAAGGTTATTTGGCTGAGGCCATCAGTGATGGTCGATGTGTGAAAGGCTATTTGGCTGAGGCCATCAGTGATAGTCGATACCTGAAAGTTTATTTGGCTATTTGGCTGAGATGCCATCAGTGATGGTCGATACGTGAAAGGCTATTCGGCTGAGGCCATCAGTGATGCTCGATATGTGAAAGGCTATTCGGCTGAGGCCATCAGTGATGGTCGATATGTGAAAGGCTATTCGGCTGAGGCCATCAGTGATGGTCGATATGAAAGGCTATTCGGCTGAGGCCATCAGTGATGGTCGATACCTGAAAGGTTATTTGGCTGAGGCCATCAGTGATGGTCGATACGTGAAAGGGTATTTGGCTGAGGCCATCAGTGATGGGCGACACCTGAAAGGGTATTTGGCTGAGGCCATCAGTGATGGTCGATACGTGAAAGGGTATTTGGCTGAGGCCATCATTGATGGTCGATACCTGAAAGACTATTTGGCTGAGGCCATCAGTGATGGTCGATACCTGAAAGGTTATTTGGCTGAGGCCATCAGTGATGGTCGATACCTGAAAGGCTATTTGGCTGAGGCCATCAGTGATGGTCGATACCTGAAAGGCTATTTGGCTGAGGCCATCAGTGATGGTCGATACCTGAAAGGCCATTTGGCTGAGACCATCAGTGATGGTCGATACCTGAAAGGTTATTTGGCTGAGGCCATCAGTGATGGTCGATACCTGAAAGGTTATTTGGCTGAGGCCATCAGTGATGGTCGATATGTGAAAGTTTATTTTGCTATTTGGCTGAGAGGCCATCAGTGATGGTCGATACGTGAAAGGCTATTTGGCTGAGGCCATCATTGATGGTCGATATGTGAAAGGTTATTTGGCTGAGGCCATCAGTGATGGTCGATACCTGAAAGGCTATTTGGCAGAGGCCATCATTGATGGTCGATGTGTGAAAGGCTATTTGGCTGAGGCCATCGGTGATGGTCGATACCTGAAAGGTTATTTGGCTGAGGCCATCAGTGATGGTCGATACGTGAAAGGTTATTTGGCTATTTGGCTGAGAGGCCATCAGTGATGGTCGATACGTGAAAGGTTATTTGGTATTTGGCTGAGAGGCCATCAGTGATGGCCGATATGTAAAAGGTTATTTGGCTGAGAGGCCATCAGTGATGGTCGATACCTGAAAGGTTATTTGGCTGAGGCCATCAGTGATGGTCGATGCCTGAAAGGTTATTTGGCTGAGGCCATCAGTGATGGTCGATACCTGAAAGGTTATTTGGCTGAGACCATCAGTGATGGTCGATATCTGAAAGGTTATTCGGCTGAGGCCATCAGTGATGGTCGATATATAAAAGGTTATTTGACTGAGGCCATCAGTGACGGTCGATACCTGAAAGGTTATTTGGCTGAGGCCATCAGTGATGGTCGATACCTGAAAGGTTATTTGGCTGAGGCCATCAATGATGGTCGATACCTGAAAGGTTATTCGGCTGAGGCCATCAGTGATTGTCGATATGTAAAAGATTATTTGGCTGAGGCCACCTGTGATGGTCGATATGTAAAAGGTTATTTGGCTGAGAGGCCATCAGTGATGGTCGATACTTGAAAGGTTTTTTGCCTGAGGCCATCAGTGATGGTCGATATGTAAAAGGTTATTTGGCTGAGGCCATCAGTGATGGTCGATACGTGAAAGGTTATTTGGCTTTGACTGAGGCCATCAGTGATGGTCGATATGTGAAAGGTTATTTGGCTGAGGCCATCAGTGATGGTCGATACCTGAAAGGTTATTTGGCTTTGACTGAGGCCATCAGTGATGGCCGATATGTGAAATGATATTTGACTGAGGCCATCAGTGATGGTCGATATGTGAAAGGTTATTTGGCTGAGGCCATCAGTGATGGTCGATACCTGAAAGGTCATTTGGCTTTGACTGAGGCCAATCAGTAATGGTCGATATATGAAAGGTCATTTGGCTTTGACTGAGGCCAATCAGTAATGGTCGATATGTGAATGGTTATTTGACTGAGGCCATCAGTGATGGTCGATACCTGAAAGGTTATTTGGCTTTGACTGAGGCCATCAGTGATGGGCGATATGTGAAATGATATTTGACTGAGGCCATCAGTGATGGTCGATATGTGAAAGGTTATTTGGCTGAGGCCATCAGTGATGGTCGATACCTGAAAGGTTATTTGGCTGAGGCCATCAGTGATGGTCGATACGTGAAAGGGTATTTGGCTGAGGCCATCAGTGATGGTCGATATGTGAAAGGTTATTTGGCTGAGGCCATCAGTGATAGTTGATACGTGAAAGGCTATTTGGCTGAGGCCATCATTGATGGTCGATATGTGAAATGATATTTGACTGAGGCCATCAGTGATGGTCGATATGTGAAAGGTTATTTGGCTGAGGCCATCAGTGATGGTTGATACGTGAAAGGTTATTTGGCTGAGGCCATCATTGATGGTCGATATGTGAAAGCTTATTTGGCTGAGGCCATTAGTGATGGTCGATACCTGAAAGGTTATTTGGCTTTGACTGAGGCCATCAGTGATGGTCGATATGTGAAAGGTTATTTGACTGAGGCCATCAGTGATGGCCGATATGTGAAAGGCTATTTGGCTGAGGCCATCAATGATGGTTGATATGTTGTAAGGCTAATAACGCGTAACAATTGGCCATCTTCTTATAAGCCCCCAAAAATGATACATAGAATGTTTGTTTTACTCGCGTAAAGATTGTTCTTTAAAACTAAATAAAACATGAACTTTTGAAACGTATTAATTTCTGGCCTATCCCACCCACTTTTGCACTGTGGAGGGCCCTTTAGACATCATCAAAGAATACTTCATTGGACATTTTTTGTGATCCGTATGTAACAGTTCTTGCATTCAAATATCCACACAATGTTACGTGGGACCATATGACAAGTACAGGTATATCTGCCATTCAACTATAAGTGTGGAGATATCAAAAACACGTGTATATTTGCTTGGATTTTCATTTAGTATCGTTTCTCTCGATTTGCTGTTCCTTTCCACCAAAACCTGGACTTTCATGATAACATTATGTCGGCGTCAGTCATTGCATGATAGTGTGTGTCATCGTTGTCTTGGTGAAGTAACGTGGGAAGTCGGGTTATATTTGTTCGCTATTGTCATGATAAGTTGATTTCCATCGCTGATAGACTGTTCATGTCAAAAGTATTGAATACGATGTTGGTAAATAGAGCAGTCAAAGAACAGGGCTAATGAACTTTTCAATTATTGATATTATAATGCAGTAATTGCCACTGTCAACATCCCCACTGTTTGCCCAGCTCCTGCAGGTGCGCTACTTTCACGGTCTGCTACATGGATTTTATTCTAATGGAAATCGTCTGTGAATTTCAGGATTTTCCCTATTGGAATGAGTCTAATCCGTCTGTATTTTTAGTGTTTATAAATATTCCTCGGACTTCCATTATTACTTACCTGTGTGTTCGTTGACTTGGATAACTAATGATATGTGAGTATCAGTGTGGTGGTAGAGACTGCTGACTCCTCGCCCGCGCAATGTCGCTAAGCAGGTCTGGAAGCAGGCGACTATCCCTACTAGCCCGGAAACCATCCACTTCCGGAGCCCAGATTGCCAACATCGTCCAGTAAGTTGTTGTTTAAAATGGAAACCATGTCAAGGGTCTTGTTATGATATCATGTTTTGGTATTGACAGGCACAGGGAGTTAAAGAAATAATCGAGGAACATGACTGTGTCACTGTATCGGTTTCAGTCTTAAGTTAATCTAAAGTTAATTGAAATATCTGGAAACAAACGGTAGTTGTAAGTGCGAACCGACTCTGGGTGCGACGTACGGGCCTCAATCATGATGTCCTTTTCTATTTTTTTTAAAGATACATGTTATTTTGTGCGTTTGGACTTTGAAAGTTGTAAAACTAAATGTTTAATATATAACCGTTTGGAAGAAAACTGTGTACATACAAATACATATTCAACATTAAAACACTGGTTCCGCTGGGGCTCGAACCCAGGACCTTCTGCGTGTAATGCAGACGTGATAACCACTACACTACGGAACCCGATGATAGCGAAAGACATATTTTATGAATATATATTAAATTTGATTTTAACATTATATATTTATATATTGTATGCTCTACATTAACCTAAGTTCAGTGCAAAGCTGTACATTATTTATTTTTTGCAAGTGGATTTTGATGAAAACCATATGTTGAAGTTTCTGTTGTATGTAAATCGTAATAAAAAATATATTGGTTCCGCTGGGGCTCGAACCCAGGACCTCTCGCGTGTGAAGCGAGCGTGATAACCACTACACTACGGAACCCCTTGCGAAGATGGGAGCATAGTTTGATATAATTATGTACCGGCACAAGGGTTAACTTGCTTCACTATCCTTATCTCTGCAATTTTAGTTATTCATATTAAGCCCAGCTCGGGTGCGTTTTATATTGCATTAATGATTTGTCTATATTAAATACTGCAGTATTTACAATATATATTCATATTATTTTCACTTCGCTGCCAGAAAAAAAAATCCGATAAAATTTAGAATAGTGCGTCACTTAGATATCAGAATTGTTCGTGAAATAACCAGTAATCGATCAAATTTACTTTGATATAATTATTTAACTACCAATATGACCAACCATACACGTGCATCTCGCTTTCGACACGCTTATTAATATGAAAGGGAAATAAATCCAATCAGTGAGCGATGATTTCTGTATGTGTTACTCCCCTTTGTTTTTCACGTAGCACTCCATACCGTATCGTTTTCGAACAAAGATCGCATGATTATCTTTTATCTATATACATACAATTATCAATGTTGCGGGAGGGGGCGTTGGGCACAACTATTTTATTTAGACAAATCCGAATTGCTAAATCCCACTCCGAAGCAGATACTTTTGGAACTCCCTGTGTAGACCAGCGAGCGCGCATGTCAGCCGGTCATTGCCGACGGGCGGGATTTTCACCGACGCAAGTCGCCTTAATGCCCGCTCGCTGCTTTATCCCCCTTTACCCGACATACCCACACTCACAGGCGGGACAAAACATTTTGACTTCTCAAGATCTTAAAATGGCATTCCTCTAACCGACCATTATAAAATATATTATACGTGGAACATTACCAAATCTCTCTCTGTGAAGCTGAGAACAACAACTATAAATGTGAAAAAAACCTATAGCACGTGTTACAAACAAACAAAACGAAGCCAACCGAAATAATGGCATATAAGTCACGTATATTAATACTTAAGAAAAACAAGTTGTGGTTGTTGAAAGATGGATTTAAAATCGTGCCTTGCTATATCAGCGCGTTCGAAAATACACGAGTTTATAACGGAAACCGGAAGTGCTAACATGCGTCGTCGGAATACCTCGCCGACGGATTCCATAACGCCGGCCTCACCGGTTCAAAGCGGAAGAGCCAGCTTGACGCCCGACCACTCGCGGCGCCGGGACATGCGCCGTGTATCGTTTTCCAACCAGCTTCCGGGCCTGGTCGCTTCGCCGTCCATCCGCCGGGAGCAGTCAATATTGTAAGCTGAACGCTTTCGTTCACATTTATGATGTTTATATTGCTTTATACCAAAAGTATCGGTATATATTTATCTACAATTCTACATTAAATCCAACTAAAGGAAAGCTTGCATTGATTGCTAATTGAACTACATGTATTTTAATAACCGAATCACACAGAAACACCGCCAGACAGTAGTTTTGGTAATCTACCATTCAATTCACTATATTATGTGTTAAGACTATTAAAACGCTTTCTAGATTTCCAAATGTTCCTCCCAATTAATATTCGATTTTCTTTCATTTACATTAACATTGAAACAAGGTTCAACGCAATTTCGACAAGTACCTTGTTTACATTTCGTCTTTAGAATCTACATTTCTGTTTAAGGATTTCGTTAACTACCGATTTTTTAATGTAGAATGTTAATGCGATGTTATACTAAAACTGTGACTTTTAATTGTGTTTGGTGTTCTATGGATATCTTGACTTTTGACCTGAATACAGTACTTTACAGTCAAACTTGGGAGACTTAACAACTACTTTACTGTTTTCAATTTTCTTTGCTCTTCTATAAAAAAAGATTTGCACGCGAGACATATCAATATTTTTTTTGTTTGCACTTAATCATGCCAAACAGGAACCATTATTCAGCATTTCATTTTGTTAAACGGATCTTAAGATTCGAGAGTGGAAATACGTGTTAACTCCAAGCTTCAGTGAGACTTGAATTTTATTTGGCAAAATAATGACGTTACGTCATGACAGCCGGGCCAGTATGCGGCGGATGACGGTCATCCCGACCCCGGACATGCGCACGCACCCGCCCCTCCTTCACCACCGGAAACGGTAACTCGTGTTGCTAGCGTTCGCTTTGTACAGCGTTACATGTATGGATTTGAATTGGTTTTAGCAGTATTTATTCTAAACACGTCATGCAGCTTACAATATACTTGTATAGGCGTTATGTATAAATGAGGTGGAAGCAATAGAATAATTATGCTTTCTTATTCAAGTGCCTTTTACTCCTGTACATATGTTAAGATGAAAGACATTTAGGATCATCACAAAAAGGAACAGTTTTCATAACTGTAAATGTAATCACGCCCCCCCCCCCCCGGTACGTGGGTAAACCGGGGATAGCGGGGCAAATGGGCCGCGTTTTAACCTACCAGATGGCCTCGCAGCGCCGAGTGAATGCGGTGGTTTTGTTTTCGCACCGAAAATAGAGGGAAATTGACCTTACATAGGATGAGGGGGTAATTTGGTGTGAGGGTTACGGTTAGTTTTCTCCACAGGGCGGGGATTTTACCCGGGATTGGATGGACCGCAAGTCAAAGTCCCCGCTATTCTCCGGACCTGGGACCGTGGTTAAATACCCGATATGACAAATAATTTGATAATTTTATTTTCCAGAGTATTGTTGAGTATGTCTTCGGTTTGATATTAACTCTTATTTAGTTGAATTCGTCATTGAAATTGCCACAAAACATCAGCAATAATGAAATATTGATCTCTATTTTTTCCGTTTATTTTTTCATCACGGCATTTACTGTAGTTCTTAGTTCTTTGTAATTAGTAATTTATTTAAACGCCTTCAAACGCCTTTGCCGATATTGAAATAGAGGAAGTTAGCAATATCATTATAGAATGGTTAGTGTCAAATGTTTTAATTATTTTTTCAATAGTGTCAGGTATTGAAAGTAATTGGAAGTTTATTATAAAGTAATTAGGAATGATATATTTGGCAGCAAGCTTTTGCAATTTCAAAAGAAACTGTTACCATTAACTGTACGTACGGTACTCACCGATTGACATTGACTCGATATTATGATAAATAGAGATAAAGGCACCACCACATCAACTAATTTAAATGCATTTGGATTGAACTGAATTAGATTAAGCGTTTTAACAAAACCTAACATTATCGCCAAATTTTATACTGAGATGTAGATTTGTTTTCTTAAGCCGCAAAACCACTAGCTCGACGAAGGAACCCAGTCAGTGCCTGTCGGGCGCTGTTCGTGGTGAACGTGTTTACGTGTCAGTTGTTATTTTAGCACTGTATGGGGCAACATAACCAAGGCACACACGCCTTTTAAAACGTGGTCGGAATGCTCGTCATCAGACAATCTAGGTTAATTCGGGCTATGGTTTTTATAGGATTGAATACCGGGTCACTAGGTCAAAAGCCCTCTGAAGGCTCTTGCTTTCTGGAGAACTTCTGAAAACTTTGTAAGACGATTCTTCCACATACACATCTAGTCTAAGTATGGTAACAGCCATATATACCTAGTGTGATATCAAGCTTTGTTTAAATAATTACGCTTATAAGTTAAAAGGAGTTGTCAGAATGAATATATCTTGCTCAAGATATTCCGATTAAAAAAATCTTCTTTTAGATATGTCCATTTCGAAATTTGTTCCAACCACTGGAGAAGCTTCGTTGAAACCAGTGCACATCTTTATCACATTTGGCACATTGTTTTATCTGTTCTGTTAGTTCAAATAAGCACGTTGAACTTCAAGCTATAATTGTGGGCCTCCTGCATTTTCGGATTGGAATTGTGTTTGATTCCATATAGGACCTTTTTCTGAGAATGAAAAGATACAGAAAAACAAATATGAATAGCAGTGCGCCAGAACGCTTTGATGTATTTAAGAGCGGTTCTCTATTTACTAAGATGCCACAAAGATTTCCGTTTTCGGGATTACGATCAGTTACGGTAAATATTTAATATTCTAAAATGTTTGTATACGAATTCCATTGACTGTTTAAACAAGAGTTCGGCATACTATATGTTACCTCTCCGATTTAAGACGGTTCTTTAGCTTTAATAAGTTGAGAAAACATGAAATCAGTTAGATCACACCAGAGGTGACTATTTTTCCTAGAGCTGAGGCCAAATTACCATTAAAACAGCTTGAAACAAGTTCCATTTTATCAGATGTTTCAAACCTTCGCTTTATCTTTGCCAAGATGAACTTTATATACAACAAAAGCAACAAATGAACAAAATTGTATTTCATCTAGTGCATTAACACTAATCGATGCCTATAAATAAATGTGTCAATCAACCAATCAACCAATCAAATAATCAGTCAATACAAACTTCAATCTATTAATTAACCAATGGATCATTCATTCGTCCATTCATTCATTCATTCGTTCGATCGTTCGTTCGTTTGTTCGTTCGTTCTTTCGTTCTTTCTGTCCTTCATTTGTCCGTTCGTTCATTCGTTCGTTCGTTCGTTTGTTCGTTCGTTCATGCAGTAAATAAATCACTCAATTACTTCATACATTATTTAATCAATGATTCAATTAAAATGTATCAATCAGTTACTTCATCCCAAAATATCAACGGGTAAAACGCTATCTACTTCATATTTTATTTACTATGAGTTGATGCTGGCATAGTCATTCTTGATAAACTTTCAATACTTGTGATTCGATAAAGAGACGACTATTTGAAGTGTTTCCTTTCTTCCGAAATATTAAGAGAGATGAATGAATGAACTTTATATTATTCGGATCTTTGAGGCAATACTATCTATTGCTCTAGCTTTTTTGTGTTGATGTTTGTTTCATCAGTGTCCATTTACACCATTTTTAATTAAGGACCAATATGCCACACGTGGATATATGAATATTTAGTTAGAGGTTGGGGTTTCATCTAATTTCAAGAAATTACAGCTGAACAATATCATGAGTGGCTCGATTTCATGGCCCCTTTGTACGTAGGTCTTGATGGAACTGATAAATTAAACTCATTAAATAACCCGTTTAACATGACACTGTATATCAAAGTAAATTTAAATAATATTATACGATTGTATACGAAATTTTTATTCAGTTAGGACTTGTGATATTAACTTTTGACCTTAAGTAGCATTGTATCTATCAGATAAAGAAGTGGAGAAAGAAAATCAGTAATTCCTAAATTGTGATTTATAGTTTGATGTAATTATCAAATTATCGTGACGTCTGTCGATCGTTATAGTGAGGACATTTTTACTGAGAGTGATACCTTTTTCCAAATATCTTCTAATCAAATGATTTTCTTCAGACTTTTTCAATGGAATACTTGTGACACTTTTCCCCAATAGTAATACTTGTTTCCAAACGATTTCGTTTGAGCTGTTGTTATGGTTTAAACGTTGTTTCCTTCTTGTGGAATGATGCAGTTGTCTCATCCAATGATTTCCTTCACACGTGTATTATGGTTTAATCTTTCATGTGGAATGGTGAAGTTGTCTCACCAATATGGTATGCTAAGACTGTTAGTTAACTTAAAAACAGTCGATGATTGAAACAGAATCAAAGTCGCTACAAAGTCGAGGTGTAACTAACTGGTTTCTTCGCGCATTGAATGCCAGTTTATGAAAGGTGTTTAATATGGTGTCTATAGATTTTTCGCCTGAAAGAGCAACGTCAATTGATGGAGAACACGACTCAAAGGTGATTGCCGATGCATTCTTAAGAAAGTGATGGTGTAAGATTGGAGTTTTCAAAAGTGTGATGCTATTTACGTGGTTGGTAACCGATCATTGAGTCTTGTGTTTAACGATGCCTGGATGGATTTCAGATGGAGATATTTCTTTACCCATTGATTCTGTCTTGAAAGGTTCGAGAGTTTATATGAATGTTTGACATGTGAAAATATCAGGAACTTGCAATGAAATTGACCTAATGTGGATTTTATTATTTTTAAAACAACAACAAAAAACAAAAGGTGTTGATGTGTTGAATCAAATGGTTAAGAATAGTTTACTGGTCGACACGTTCGGCATACTTAAAGCTTCAATGGAGGTCCATGTAGTTGTTCAACGATCCTGTATGTGAGCGTTTGTGATACAATGACTGGCTACTTTCAGTGACTAGCGCCTTGCATTAACGAGACAGTTATTGAATAAAACAAAACAGCATAAACAGTAAGGTTTTATACGATCCTATCCGTGGGGGATGTCGCTATTCGGTAAGATCGTGACGCTGGCCCAGGCCGCACACACGGACGATCTTCCGGTTCAGGACGTGCACGGCAAACGTCTCAGCAAGTCGAAAATCAAGCTTCAGGCTGCCGCCATCAAGTGAGTGTCGCGGCCCCGTTTTTTCCATGCTGTCCTTGTTTGTATGTTTATAGTCAGTCGCGTGCTGCTAGATTTTTTTTTAAATTTGAAAGACGAAAAAAATGTTAAAACAAATAATATCTCATGCTGTGCCTCCACGTTGACTGTCGAAGTAGGTATTGTCAATTTAAGTCTTCAAAACTCAAGTTGAGCCATCGGTACATGTGATTTTCAAGACGGAGACTTTTGAATCCGAGATAAAATATCGGCTGTTGGTACTTAACGTCTTTAAAACCCGGGTTAATTTATAGTTCATTATTCATATCATGATTCAAACATAACGCACATTTAAAAAAGAACATTACACCTACAATTTTGAAAGTGATGAAACAAGATATCCACGTTTGATGATTGACATTAAAATGGACGAGACTCACAACACCTCCGGCTTTTTCAATACAAGTTCGGTCATTTAATACATATTAGATCACCTAAATATAATTATGTTTAAACAAATGAAAAGATAATCAATCGTAATGAGAAGTCAAACCTAGGAAATCTATATTAAGTTTTTTGCCCCCCCCCCCCCACACACACAACTATTAAGCGGATCCAGTGTCCCCACTCCCTCACCCGCACCTAATACTGATGTAAGTTAACTGAAGTGTCGCTATAGTAGAAAACATAATACATAAATTACACCATTTAAGTCTAGTTGGCCGGTTCCGATGAGCTTGGGCGCATTCCCCAAGTTGTCCCTATAGTACATCATCCTTTAACATTATATATGATTTTATATAAGCCTTAGGGTATTCTTGTTATCAGATGAATTGCTTTGTTTTGGCTTGTTGTGTTGTTGTGTTGTTTTCGTTGTTGTTGTTGTGTTGGTTTGTCGTTGTTGCTTCAGCATTGTTGTTGTTTCAGCATTGTTTGTTTTAGTTGACGATGAGCTATTGTGATGTTCTTATTAGCTACGCCACTCGTGAACTGTTGGTTTTGGTTCTCACTCTTTACAAACATAATCGTATTCTAACATAGTATTGTTCGTTCTTAGTTCAATATATGAATGTATTTTATGTGTCGTTTATTTGACACGTATATAATATTCATATAATTAGCATCGTTCCAACCATTCCATGCCATGGAGGGAATGTATCTCATCTATCAGTTTTCAAATGAAACATAGAGAAAGAAAACACAAGAAATACATTCAAATAAGTCAATAAAGCTAATTTGCCAGCCATTGTCGCAAATTATGACCGTTTTCTTATCAAGGGGAAAACAATGATGATTGGTTGAAATCAATAAAACACCAATTACTGCGGAACCTACCAGCGATAACCCTGGCCCTTGCTGTATAACGATATGTTCACGTAAACATTTATGTCCATGGGGATGCAAGCAAATGTATTAGATATATTTCTAGTTGTTGATATGTTTTTTATAATAGAAATCTTACCCAGGATAATATCCATTTGTCATTTTCACACAATTAAATTGGCGGTATTGTTACTCGATAGCTTTAACATTACGAGCTAGGGTGGACGTTGATGAGAATAGTTATGAATTATATTTCTTCATTCAAGTACATCTTTTTGACGTTTAGCTCGGGACATGACTTGTCTGTATGTGATTTTATGCTGTTGTTCTTTTCTTAAAAATTTACGAGGGAACGTTCGATAATTAAAGCACGTAAAGGCGAGAAAATGGGTACTTATCCG
Source organism: Mya arenaria (assembly GCF_026914265.1). NCBI lineage: Eukaryota > Metazoa > Mollusca > Bivalvia > Myida > Myidae > Mya > Mya arenaria. Next base: position 8,118,401 of record NC_069127.1, on the reverse strand, counting down.
GTTATAGACTCCGTTGGGGGATCAGACCCATAGAAAATGTTCTATCTGTAAGTAGAGTTGACGTGATAACCATGTACCTCTAGCAGGTTACATGGAGGGAGGTGCAATTAAACATTTAATAGTTTATTTATAGGAACCCGTGCGTATATGATGCAGCAGTATGCACAATTAATATTAGTAATTACAATTACTCTCGGAGATGGTCACCGAACCCTCACACAACACAAACGACCGTTATGTTTAGAGTTCCGATGGGGCGGCGTAGCCATGTCAAAAGGTAATACCCCAATCCCCCATCCCCTTACAGTAAGATCCAATCAATCAGTTTTGAAATGTATGTTTAAGGTGACACACGCCATACAAATTCAATGCAACATACACATTTTTTTTCTTAAATATTTTTGAAGCGATTCACCTACTGGATTATGGAGAGATGTTGATTCAACGTTATCACAAAAACATGAACTCGTTTGAAAACGAAGACCTGTGCAAAATATCATAGAATGGTTCCGCTGGGGCTCGAACCCATGACCTTCTGCGTGGAAAGCAGACGTGATAACCACTACACTACGGAACCCAATAAGTTAGAAGCCATAGTATAATAGAATATATTAATATGACATCTTATAGATAACTATAATTATCGAAAGTATTACGGCACATGTATATATCATAAACTGCGAAAACATACTGTTGATGGAATAATTTCTATATTAAAATACGAGCCGAACCTTAAATGGATGATAATGTTGTTACAAAATGTTACAAAATTAAAACTGGTTCCGCTGGGGCTCGAACCCAGGACCTCTCGCGTGTGAAGCGAGCGTGATAACCACTACACTACGGAACCTGCTCGGGTATTTCACGAATCCGATACCTTATTGATTTAGCGTACGCTTCGGTCTGCGTATATAAGTTGTAATGCCAGCAGTAGAAGCAAAAACGGCACTGGCAGCTGATGCAGCAGTAGTAACAGTAGCAGAAGTAGCGGTAGTAACAGAAGTAGCAGTAAATGTGGTAATAGTAATAGTTGCAGTAGCAGTAGCAGTAGCAGTAGCAGTAGCAGTAGCAGTAGCAGTAGCAGTAGTAGTAGTAGTAGTAGTAGTAGAAGTAGTAGGAAGGTAGTAACAATAGTATCAACAGTAGCAGCAACAGTAGCAGCAGCAGTAGAAGCAGAAGAAGAACCAGTGGTATGAACTTAGTAGTAATAGTAGCAGCAGCAGCAGTAGCAGCAGCAGCAGAGGAGCAGTTCAGTATGGAATTTAATTCATGCAGTTAGATATCCACATCGCTATAATATTTCAAAGTATTTTTGAAAGGTCATTGTCCAGGTTAATAGTGTCCAATTCACAAATAGTTTTAGAAGAAATTAATGAAGTGTTTAACAGTTTAATGGGAGATCGTCGAAGAGAAGAACTTCAATAGGAAGTTCATTCAGTGATACTTGATGTTGGCGGTTTGGTAAAATATCTCATACAGCTTTTGTTATATGTTCAATGCCTTCCTTTTCATTTCTTTATTTATCAAATCTGATCTCTCCGCGAGTATTTTGATATTTTGACTTTAGATAGTTGGTTAATATGATAGTTCACACAGTTTCCAATAATTCAAAATGTAGAATACCAAAAATACTTTTGACCTTGCTGTCAATATGTATTATAATTTGAAATTGAAGGTTTATGTCATTGTAAAAGCACTTACCGCCGAGCATTTGAAATGGAAGATTACAGGATTATGAACTTAGAACACTGTGTTGGATTAATTTTGCTTAGGGTGACATAGGCAATTGTAACTTGGTTTGACAATACAAAAGAAGTAGTATAATTTGTTTAATCGTGTAAGTGCATAACACCCGAGCGAGTGTTTGGACTAGTAATTGTTACAAACTTGGTGGAAATATTGATAATTTGTGACTGAATAGTTCAGGTAGTGGATTTACTTATCTTGTCTGATTTTATTACTTTGAAAACACTTTTCGGATAAAATTTAATCATTGAAAAGTCGAAGTTTTGACAAAGAATTATACAGAATACAGAAAATAAGTAGAAAAGCAGTCCAAAACTGCAGAAACATCTCGGACAATTGGAAATAGCGTAGAGTGCCCGTCCGTGGGCAAGAAAGGGTTGCTACATTACGCGAACGTCTGTGATGCTCGGATAAGGGTTTCACCATGAGCAAGCTTGTTAACAGGCGGGTGGGAAAGACCCCCGAAGACCGCCCCATGTCCACCCTCTCAGTTAGCAGCGCAGGAAAGAGGTATGTTCATTATGAACTTTGTTTTATGTCATATTTCCTTCCATCAACATGCTTTACATTTTGACCCGATACTCATCTTGTTTCTATGCTATCCGGTGGTCATTGTGGTGCCAGCCTGCTTGCTGTTGGGCTTGTTTTTCTGACTTGGCTAATCTTAATATAGGTCAGAGTTGCGACACCAAGTTTTTCTCGATTTATGTAACTATGTGTGCATGGAAATTGGTTCCTTATGTGTTTCAATTCCCTGTCTGGACACATACGCATTTTCCCTTCAGTTTATTATGTATGTATTGTTCCCCATGTGTTTAATGCCCTGTCTGGATATACACTGTTTCTCACTTTAGGTTATATGATGCATTGTTCCGTATGCGTTTCAATCTCCAGTCCGGACTATGTATGCATTTGTTGCCTGTGTGTATTATTCCCCAGTCCTGTAGCACACGCTTTTCGTTTAGGTTGGTTATGTATGTATTGTCCCCCATGTGTTTCAATCCCCAGTCGGGACATAAACTGTTTCTCGCCTAAGTTTACTATGGATGTATTGTTACCCATGAGTTTGAATCTCCAGTCGGGAAATAAACTGTTTCTCGCCTAAGTTTATTATGTCTGTATTGCCCCCCATGTGTTTGAATCCCCAGTCGGGACATAAACTGTTTCTCGTCTATGTTTACTATGGATGTATTGCCCCCCATGTGTTTGAATCTCCAGTCGAGACATAAACTGTTTCTCGCCTTATTTAACAATGGATGTATTGCCCCCCATGTGTTTGAATCTCCAGTCGGGACATAAACTGTTTCTCGCCTTATTTAATTATGGATGTATTGCCCCCCATGTGTTTGAATCCCCAGTCGGGCGTAAACTGTTTCTCGCCTAAGTTTATTATGTCTGTATTGTCCCCCATGTGTTTGAATCTCCAGTCGGGACATAAACTGTTTCTCGCCTTAGTTAAATAAGGCGAGAAACAGTTTATGTCCCGACTGGAGATTCAAACACATGGGGGGCAATACATCCATAGTTAAATAAGGCGAGAAACAGTTTATGTCTCGACTGGAGATTCAAACACATGGGGGGCAATACATCCATAGTTTACTATGGATGTATTGCCCCCCATGTGTTTGAATCTCCAGTCGAGACATAAACTGTTTCTCGCCTTATTTAACTATGGATGTATTGCCCCCCATGTGTTTGAATCTCCAGTCGGGACATAAACTGTTTCTCGCCTTATTTAACTATGGATGTATTGCCCCCCATGTGTTTGAATCTCCAGTCGAGACATAAACTGTTTCTCGCCTTATTTAATTATGGATGTATTGCCCTCCCATGTGTTTGAATCCCCAGTCGGGACATAAACTGTTTCTCGCCTAAGTTTATTATGTCTGTATTGTCCCCCATGTGTTTAAATCTCCAGTCGGGACATAAACTGTTTCTCGCCTTATTTAACTATGGATGAATTGCCCCCCCCCCCCCCATGTGTTTGAATCTCCAGTCGGGACATAAACTGTTTCTCGCCTTATTTAACTATGAATGTATTGCCCCCCATGTGTTTGAATCCCCAGTCGAGACATAAACTGTTTCTCGCCTATGTTTACTATGGATGTATTGCCCCCCCCCCCATGTGTTTGAATCTCCAGTCGGGACATAAACTGTTTCTCGCCTTATTTAACTATGGATGTATTGCCCCCCATGTGTTTGAATCCCCAGTCGAGACACAAACTGTTTCTCGCCTATGTTTACTATGGATGTATTGCCCCCCCCCATGTGTTTGAATCTCCAGTCGGGACATAAACTGTTTCTCGCCTTATTTAACTATGGATGAATTGCCCCCCATGTGTTTGAATCTCCAGTCGGGACATAATCTGTTTCTCGCCTTATTTAACTATGGATGTATTGCCCCCCATGTGTTTGAATCTCCAGTCGGGACATAATCTGTTTCTCGCCTTATTTAACTATGGGTGTATTGCCCCCCATGTGTTTGAATCTCCAGTCGGGACATAATCTGTTTCTCGCCTTATTTAACTATGGATGTATTGCCCCCCATGTGTTTGAATCTCCAGTCGGGAAATAAACTGTTTCTCGCCTAAGTTTGTTATGTCTGTATTGTCCCCCATGTGTTTGAATCCCCAGTCGGGACATAATCTGTTTCTCACCTATGTTTATTATGTCTGTATTGCCCCCCCATGTGTTTGAATCTCCAGTCGGGACATAATCTGTTTCTCGCCTTATTTAACTATGGATGTATTGTCCCCCATGTGTTTGAATCCCAAGTCGGGACATAATCTGTTTCTCGCCTAAGTTTATTATGTCTGTATTGCCCCCCATGTGTTTGAATCTCCAGTCGGGACATAAACTGTTTCTCGTCTATGTTTACTATGGATGTATTGCCCCCCATGTGTTTGAATCTCCAGTCGGGACATAAACTGTTTCTCGCCTTATTTAACTATGGATGTATTGCCCCCCATGTGTTTGAATCTCCAGTCGAGACATAAACTGTTTCTCGCCTTATTTAATTATGGATGTATTGCCCTCCCATGTGTTTGAATCCCCAGTCGGGACATAAACTGTTTCTCGCCTAAGTTTATTATGTCTGTATTGTCCCCCATGTGTTTAAATCTCCAGTCGGGACATAAACTGTTTCTCGCCTTATTTAACTATGGATGAATTGCCCCCCCCCCCCCCCATGTGTTTGAATCTCCAGTCGGGACATAAACTGTTTCTCGCCTTATTTAACTATGAATGTATTGCCCCCCATGTGTTTGAATCCCCAGTCGAGACATAAACTGTTTCTCGCCTATGTTTACTATGGATGTATTGCCCCCCCCCCCCATGTGTTTGAATCTCCAGTCGGGACATAAACTGTTTCTCGCCTTATTTAACTATGGATGTATTGCCCCCCATGTGTTTGAATCCCCAGTCGAGACACAAACTGTTTCTCGCCTATGTTTACTATGGATGTATTTCCCCCCCCCATGTGTTTGAATCTCCAGTCGGGACATAAACTGTTTCTCGCCTTATTTAACTATGGATGAATTGCCCCCCATGTGTTTGAATCTCCAGTCGGGACATAATCTGTTTCTCGCCTTATTTAACTATGGATGTATTGCCCCCCATGTGTTTGAATCTCCAGTCGGGACATAATCTGTTTCTCGCCTTATTTAACTATGGGTGTATTGCCCCCCATGTGTTTGAATCTCCAGTCGGGACATAATCTGTTTCTCGCCTTATTTAACTATGGATGTATTGCCCCCCATGTGTTTGAATCTCCAGTCGGGAAATAAACTGTTTCTCGCCTAAGTTTGTTATGTCTGTATTGTCCCCCATGTGTTTGAATCCCCAGTCGGGACATAATCTGTTTCTCACCTATGTTTATTATGTCTGTATTGCCCCCCCATGTGTTTGAATCTCCAGTCGGGACATAATCTGTTTCTCGCCTTATTTAACTATGGATGTATTGTCCCCCATGTGTTTGAATCCCAAGTCGGGACATAATCTGTTTCTCGCCTAAGTTTATTATGTCTGTATTGCCCCCCATGTGTTTGAATCTCCAGTCGGGACATAAACTGTTTCTCGTCTATGTTTACTATGGATGTATTGCCCCCCATGTGTTTGAATCTCCAGTCGGGACATAAACTGTTTCTCGCCTATGTTTACTATGGATGTATTGCCCCCCATGTGTTTGAATCTCCAGTCGGGACATAATCTGTTTCTCGCCTTATTTAACTATGGATGTATTGCCCCCCATGTGTTTGAATCTCCAGTCGGGAAATAAACTGTTTCTCGCCTAAGTTTATTATGTCTGTATTGTCCCCCATGTGTTTGAATCCCCAGTCGGGACATAATCTGTTTCTCGCCTTATTTAACTATGGATGTATTGTCCCCCATGTGTTTGAATCCCAAGTCGGGACATAATCTGTTTCTCGCCTAAGTTTATTATGTCTGTATTGCCCCCCATGTGTTTGAATCTCCAGTCGGGACATAAACTGTTTCTCGCCTATGTTTACTATAGATGTATTGCCCCCCATGTGTTTGAATCCCCAGTCGGGACATAAACTGTTTCTCGCCTATATTTACTATGGATGTATTGCCCCCCATGTGTTTGAATCTCCAGTCGGGACATAATCTGTTTCTCGCCTTATTTAACTATGGATGTATTGCCCCCCATGTGTTTGAATCTCCAGTCGGGAAATAAACTGTTTCTCGCCTAAGTTTATTATGTCTGTATTGTCCCCCATGTGATTGAATCCCCAGTCGGGACATTATCTGTTTCTCGCCTTATTTAACTATGGATGTTTTGCCCCCCATGTGTTTGAATCCCCAGTCGGGAAATAAACTGTTTCTCGCCTAAGTTTATTATGTCTGTATTGTCCCCCATGTGGTTGAATCCCCAGTCGGGACATAATCTGTTTCTTGCCTTATTTAACTATGGATGTTTTGCCCCCCATGTGTTTGAATCCCAAGTCGGGAAATAATCTGTTTCTCGCCTAAGTTTATTATATCTGTATTGTCCCCCATGTGTTTGAATCTCCAGTCGGGACATAATCTGTTTCTCGCCTTATTTAACTATGGATGTTTTGCCCCCCCATGTGTTTGAATCTCCAGTCGGGACATAAACTGTTTCTCGCCTTATTTAACTATGGATGTTTTGCCCCCCATGTGTTTGAATCCCCAGTCGGGAAATAAACTGTTTCTCGCCTAAGTTTATTATGTCTGTATTGTCCCCCATGTGTTTGAATCCCCAGTCGGGACATAATCTGTTTCTCGCCTTATTTAACTATGGATGTATTGTCCCCCATGTGTTTGAATCCCCAGTCGGGACATAATCTGTTTCTCGCCTTATTTAGCTATGGATGTTTTGTCCCCCATGTGTTTGAATCCTCAGTCGGGAAATAAACTGTTTCTCGCCTTATTTAACTATGGATGTATTGTTACCCATGTGCTAGAATCCCCAGTCGGGACAAAAACTGTTTCTCGCCTCATTTAACTATGGATGTATTGTTACGCATGCGTTTAAATACCCAGTCGGGACATAAACTGTTTCTCGCTTTATTTAACTATGGATGTATTGTTACCCATGTGTTTGAATCCATCAAACCGTCAGTCTGTCTTCCTGCCAGCCTGCCTACCTGCCTGCCTGTCTGTTTTTCTGTCTTTCTGTCTGTCCGTCGTTAACATAAGCTAATTCTTTCATTATTCACGTTCACTTTCCTATTGCTGTATCTGTGTGTTTGTCCCTTTTCATCAGACTATTGATTGGTATTTTTTTCCCTGTAAACAATAATCTACAAGTTGTAAGAACTCTGTCGGAAAGAAGCCTATTATGCGTTTGATTTGTGTTAGAACATAACCAGACTTTAAATAAAGATGCTTGTAAAAAACACGCCGAAATAGGTGTTTGTGCTCTAATGGTAATTTTCTGTTATAAAATATGTTTCATTAATACATGTTAAAAATCAAGTAGAAGTTTTAACTGAAATGAATAGATATGTGTGCTAGTAAGGAAACATAACCCTGGAGGACGATGTTGTCACTTGTACTGCAGTTATTTTTCTTTGTGAAACTTCTTTCAGTCACACAACTAATCTCATTCAATTAACAAAGCATGGATTAAGGTAATTCGGTGGAAGGGTCAGTCTTAAATCTCCTAGCTGGAGACATTGGTCTTTGGAAGTCATTGTCAAGGGGATTAGAGTAGATAATCTGATTATCAGGACCCATTTGACAGCGGAAATGTTATAAATATCGCATACAGAAGTCAGATTGACACAATTCACATCAGTCCTATGTCGAGTATGGTGAACCCAAGTTCTGGTCGACCAAAATTATTATGCGAGGTCTACCTCTCATGTAGATACAAACAGTTTATGGTTTAAAAAAATAGTATCCTGTTTTTCTACATTGAGTTCACTCCGAAGGTGTCTTTTTTTTGGCGGACCAATGAGCAAGGGGTGGGAGCGAGAGGCGTCGTCGGGTGAAGTTTGATCAAGAGTATTTTCGGTGAAATATTTGACCCTGTCAGAACATTATAACCGTGATCGAGGCGGAAACATTTAAGTCCTTTAATACCATAATGCCTATGCAAAATGCGGTCTTTGTTGCATTTTAATACTAATATCGTAAATAATATTTAATCAACGATTAACGTATTAAGACATCGAACTCAGCGCTGAGACGGGGCAGATAAGCCGTCTAACGTGTCCACTTCCAGAGAATCTTTGTAATGATGAATTTGTTGTGTAGGAACATACGTCTTGGAGAAATTATATCTGGAAATACAGCTTAGAGCACCGTGATCTTCAAGCTTATTGGAACAAGTGTAACGTGTTGCCTTACTTTGTTCGATTATCAGGAAAAAATAGCATGTAAGGTCAAAACATACAGCCATTGTGGTGATTTAATCTTCTGTACGCGGATACGTCGGTGATTCGCGACCCCGTGTCGTGCTGCCATGTCCGCCACTCGGACGGCGGTGACACCACACGGCGGCCGGCGGCGCTCCTCGGTGTCCGTACCGCGTGTGCAAGTGACTTCAGTCTCCCCGAGCGGCCGAGCTTCCAGTAGACGCCGGAGGAGCGTTTGTACGGATAAACTCTCGTAAGTCTACAAATGTGAGCATCTGTCCTTGGTGGTCAGCCGATGCTTGTGTTTTGTCTGCGTTCAGTCTAGAACTTGATTAATGGGCTTGAAGAACATTCGAAGTTCTATAAACAATGGTAATGTGAAGTTATGAAAATTAACCTGTTTCAATTGTCTCCATTTCCTTGGCATTCTTACAAGAAAATGTAACTGTTGACTTTCCAGGCGTTGCTTTGTTTCGTGGTTTTTGATTTTATAGTGTAACGCATGATTTAAAAAAAACCATACACGTATTTTTTATTCAGCGCATTTGGCCATTAATATACTTATCAAACGCAGACTTTCATCTTGAAAATTTGTAATCTCGTGTTTGATTTTTGTAGATTTAGCACTTGTTATAAAGGAGAACGTGCATCGTATATATGAAGGATTGATGATTATTTTTCAATAATTTTAAATATCTGTAATAATTTACAACCCATTACGCTCAAGTACCCTCAAGTTGAACCGACTTTGGGCTATAATTTATATGATGGTACTTTCAGAGTGTGTCTCCGATTAAAAGTTATTTCGCATAAAGACCATGCCGGCATAAAAGAACTAGATGCATGTTATTTAAGTTATTCCTTAAAGAACCTTAACGGACCTTACCGTCCCTTGCCAATGAACCTTAAAGCTGCACTCTCACAGATATACCATATTTACAACTTTTTTTTTATTTTTTGTCTTGGAAAAAAATATCTGCAAACGAATGATATAAGACTGCTGACAAAAAATCCGATCATAGATTTTTACATTTCCGATCGAATATTAATGTTTTATGGCTTAAACCGTTACTAACGGTTTATGAAAAATGCATAAAACATCAATTTTTGAACTTAAATATAAAAATCTGCGATCTGCATTTTGTCAGTAGTCTTATATAACTGGTTTACATGGAATTTCGCAAAAATTGGCTCGTTCCAAGAGAAAATATAAACTAGTTGTCAAAACGTTCAATCTGTGAGAGTGCAGCTATAAAGGGACTCGTTCACCTTTGAAAGGCCAGTCAATCACTGTGTAAATGATTAAACCACACCAAAGGTGTATACATTAAAGCTCTTAAAATTGTTAAAAGTTATTTAAAACGATGACAGAAAATTTTCCATTTTGTCGGCATGCGTTCGTAACGCTATCAACAATTGAACCGATTTCGTTTTAAATTTACAGCAGTCGGTTCACATGAGTTACTAGCAGTTTCTGTTTGGTGTTTCTTCATCAAAGTCAGTAAAATAACTAAAATTTCACAACGTTTTAAAATTATCATTAACTGCCAGTAGAAAATCCATGAGAGTGTGTCTTTAAAAGCATTGTTACGTGTGGACATTTGACACTTACTTGATCGTGATGTCTGAACCTTTATATTTAGCCAAAGTTGAAAATTAGCACTTAAGGGTCTATAAATTGTGTCTCAACGTCATTTAATAATACCTTCATAATTATGGCCGTAATGGCGTGGATTTCGTTTTTCTTTGATTAAATCTGAAAACAACTTATGCACAGTAGTCTTTTGTAAACATTTACAAAGACTCAAAATCCGATGCATTAAAGTGATTTCGGCAACAATAGATAGTCTATCCTTGTGTATTTTAACATGGGTATGGGGTTGCGTGTTGTTTGGACTGGTGGCTATTGTGCCCAGATGCTCTTATTTGCCTTTTGAATGAAGCCGTCAAACTTTGAAGTTTCTGTTGATTATGTTTGAAATACTACACTTCGAGTGGATTTGGATAAAATTATGGCGATTTGGCCCAACTCAAGGGTTAATGAAAGCCAACTATAGATCTTGTCTCGAGCACACTTGATTGTCATACCAATTCCCGGATACTTCGCTATAGCATGGACTTGTGTCTAAGTGAACATTTATTTTATGGTTTGGATTGAAATGTGCATTACTTTTGCGAAGTTAGCGGCACAGTCTAATTGGACTTTCTGCGATTTATATCGATGTAGGTTTTTGTTATTAAACATACAACCTGAAACACTTAACCTAACTAACAATCGATGTGATGACAGAACGTGTGGTTTGCCGATCTGTTAGAGCCCCTGCCAGTGCTATCGTCCGTTATCTATCACCACTTCCGGTCGCGTGAGCATCCCTGTCACTGGGAGCCGTGATGGATGTGACAGCCTTCCCGCTGCCGGTTACACAACACTAGTTACCACATCAATAAACAGTTCTACAGCACATTACATTGTCACACCTCTGCAGTTTCACGGCGAGATTGTTGTTGATCCATCCACGTTCAGCGCGGCCATTAATTCGAGACTTTGTTTTGCTGTTAATGGAATTTCACGTTTTTAAACATTAGTTGAAGCATTGATTTCCAAGTATGTCCAGAAACCACTTCGGATAGTTTCTGCATTAGTTTTAGCGTTACTGTTTGCGATCGACAGTCGTCGTCAGTGCTATTTTGTTTTGATGGAGCAATACATCCGATGATTTGTTAATAACGAATATCAGGAATTTCTCTTTAAATGCATTCTTGAAATACACATATTTGGTTCGGACCTGGGATACATCGTGCTGACGGCACACCAATAATAAGTTGTTATTATAATGTCTGTGACAACCACGACAACGGTAACACCGAACATATCACCCTCCGGAAGTCGTCGTCTTGTCAGTCGCAGCGGGGCAAAACTACGCGGCGGCGGGAGTGCCGGCTCAGAGCGTTCCGCCGCCTCCCGTCCGTCCTCCGCCGCTCATCGGCCACATTCAAGGTACACTGCTTGCAATCTTGTTTTTTTTGTGAAGTGAAGGCTATATCAAATTATTTCTTATGTTAAGCGTCAGAAAAAAGCAAGTGCCAGGCTTGAGCCAACAATCATTTAATTTCTTGGATACATATGCTTACAGCAGGCGAAAACAGCTTTTAATATAAAGCTAAAAAAATAGCTTTCCATATTATATTTTATTTTCCTCAACTCATTTTACTTACTTACATTTCAAACAAACATTTATGTTGACTGAATTTTGGATTTAATTGATTTCGTAATTACTAACCGTGAAGATTGCTGTAAAACGTATTGAAAGGTACGTAACCCAGCTGTTCATACCGATTTGACATTGAAGAGTTACCTTTCTTGTATGTTTTGCTTTACTAAAATAGCGCAATATCGTTAAATGAACATAGAAACAAAGAGATGTATCATGCAACATAGAAGTATTTCTGTGTGTGATCCCGTCCCAACCAGACATCTCACCGAGTAACCAGTTGCCTTTTGTGATGAAGACGTGTTGTATAATTAGTATAATAACCACTATCACAAGACAATGACACTGATATGGACCATGGTTTTGGTTTGAAATGAAGTACAAATTTGAACTAACTGCACATTCTGAGTCTTGAACCAGTACTGGACTAACTGATTCTTTGTAGACATGGGGTTTCGTCATATGCACAATATTCTCATATAAAACGAGGTGTTTCGCCATGGTTACGAGGTATTTGGTCGGTAGTGAAACCATCAACCTTTCTGTGGCCTGTTTTGGCTTGTTATCTTGAACAATGCTTATGTTGACGGACTGGCTTTATCTTGAACAATGCTTATGTTGACGGACTTCAGCACGGTAACGTATTCATCGTATTTTTTGTCAACTAATTTTGCAAGTTTCCGTTTCGAATTCAAACAAACAACACGGTTTCAGTCCGGGGGTTCTTTATAAATTTAATTCAGTAATTGAGAATCAATTATTGCTTAAATGATTGACATTTAAGATTAAACTTTCCAATTGAATATCCCATAGAGATGTTGAAGTAATGTGGCCCGTTATTAGTTGACACACTCTTGAAAGTGTCTATTAGGGCTCCGGGCTTGAAGAATAGAGGACGATTCGGCCCTACGCCGATACGGCATAGACAAGATTGTCGGACCACACGGCCCTCGGATCGGCGGACCGTATGGTCTGAATTGACGGACCATACCGCTCAAACTGGCGGACGGTACGGCCTACATTGACGGACAATTCCGCTCAAACTGGCGGGCGGTACGACCCAGGTTGTCACTGATTGACTGGGCCGTATCGTCCGAAATCTGTCTTCAATTTCATTGCGCCTATGAAAATCGGCGGAGTCAGGTGCCGCCTTCGCGGGATGGGGTCGGATTTCTTTACATTGGCAATACCGAATATGCAATAACGATGTTTCATCGTCTTTCATAAAGAACTTTAAATCAGTTCAATGTTTTTCCAATGATTTTCAGATAGGCTTAAGGTCAACATTAAACGTAATGTAAAGTTTTAGCTGCTTAGGGTGACTTGAATTGGAATAATGACACTGGAAACTGTTTTCACTCCTTAATTATGCATATATGCGCTTTTATCTATTTCTAAATAATTGTGCAAGATATGTAGCATTAGCCTGACACTCAACTCCTTGGCGCATTCGACGTTTACATTCAAATCAGAATGGACCGAAGAATCAAAAGATGGAATGAAAATGCGATAGAAAATCATGGCAAGACGATGTTTGACATAATTAAACTTGAAAACCTCGTGCTTAGGAATATCATTAAGTTTTGATCTGGAAACTGCTGAATTTGTATGGACAAAACGTCCTCCAAAACCAATATTCGAGATAAAAAAGCAATGGAAGTTTTCCTTCGGTTAGCATTTCATCCGTTGAAAAGTGGTTTAAAATAAAATCACTTCTATGTGCGAGTTTTGGTGGCGTTGGAGTTGTCAAGTTGATAAGAATTAATAAAGTTTTACCTTCTAACCTTTCTTGGATTTTATTAGGGTTTGAGTTTATTCAAGACTGAAATGAGGATTTAATGCCTTCAGTGTTCTTATTACCATATTTGTGGCTTTATCTGGCAAAGAGAAGACTCACCGACCACTTGGAGGAAATATTTGGATAACTAAGTCCATATCTGTGCGTGGAGGGATTTTAATAACGCATTTCTTAAGATTACTATAGTTCATAAATAATAATAGTTAATGTTTGGCAAAAAAAATGCTTCTAAGAAAGCCGCAGTCAAGAGTTTAATGGTGGAAATTTGGAAATAAGTCCATGCTTAATCGCTCTTTTTCTACTATTTTTCGGCGGTGGAAAGTACATTTATTGAAGTGGTCAGTCAATTTGGTTGATACTGTTGGTTTAAGTTACCAACACTCTAATGAGGTTGACAATAGAGTCAAACAAAAAGAAATTGACCCGCTGTTTGAATGTTTGTCGTAACTGAAGAGAAATACAGGTCTCCATATTTACAATTAAATATTGATTTTCTCCAATGAATTTTTAAAAAGGGATCCTGCTTTGTTTAATCAGTTTCAGATATTAAGTTTAAGACCAAACTGGCACTAGAGTGGATCTACTACAAACAGACAAGTTGAATGCCTTACAATATAGTTAGGTGAACACAAAGTTGTACCTGTTTGAGGTCATAATTCGTGTAGAGAACATCGAAGTACGGAAAAGAGACGGTATGTGAACTGAACTAAATTCTACGGATAACGGAATAAAACTAAAATAAGCCATGAATCGGCGCCCCTCGCACGCTTCCGTTCAGGGGCTACGAAGAGGATCCCTGGCTGATCCCTCTAAGGCAAAAAGGGTCTCACTCAAGGACGGAACCCTGGGCGCCCCTGGGATGAGCCGTCTCGCCGCCTTGGTGGAACTTAAAGAAGGTGACGTGTTTTACCGCACAGAGCGCCTGTATCCGTCCATCCCCGACCACCCGGAAGACGTGACAGTGACACTTGCAAACCGCTACACCAGAGACTCGCGCACGGGCTCCACCGTCGGATTAAACAAGGATGACTCAATGGCATCCGTGGACGGTCCAGTGTTTGAGAGGGACAGGTGACCACATAAACCCAACTATATGTTCTTAAAGCACGTCGTTATTATTTTCAGTGTCAGGTGTGGATAGTGTTACACGTTTAATCTTATAGGAAGGAATCTGCATCCGAAGGACCTCCTTTCTCATTTACCAGTAGTTCTTTAATTAATGAAACAGATAAAGGGATTGCCATCCACTTCATTGCTCCTATTCCAACCTATGGTATTTTATGGTATTTGTCTGCTGATTACTTTGATTCCTTACTGATGTGGAAATTTTAAATTTTAAATTTGAACAGATAAGCAGCTCCTGCTCCCCGATATGCTCAGATGATTATATCGCGACAGTACGGTTCTCTAATGTATTAATGCGTGGTATTTGACTGCTTAAGAATGCTTTGGTCTCTTGAAAATATGTTGTGAGAGATAATTTTGTTTTCAATTTTCAAAGTAGCAGAAAAATATCTTCCAATCTGTCTCAGTTAAATAATGTTTCTGTTGGTATTGTAGGGGATTTGGGAGAACACGTCTTTGGTGTTGCAAAACTACCAAATTGATACCCGCGCCCGTCTAATGTCAAATGCTAAAACTATCCCTGTGTGTAAGACATTATATTATCCATGAGAGCTTATTAAAAAGGGTCTATGAGAATAGTGTGTTTGTAAATCATCGCTGCAATCAACATACAGTATGCTGTTTTGTATAATCTATCTTTTTGTGTATATAATGTGAGATAATGTGTTAGGAGGGTGCATTATGTAGGGGTTGTGGCATTGACAGCGAAGGCGCAACGAATCTATTTTTAGTATGTGTTGTTTTTAGTGATATGGGTTTGTCGTGATGACACTGGCACGTGCACGGATTCAACAGTCCGTGGC
Organism: Mya arenaria; assembly: GCF_026914265.1. Lineage (NCBI taxonomy): Eukaryota > Metazoa > Mollusca > Bivalvia > Myida > Myidae > Mya > Mya arenaria. The sequence goes on along the minus strand of NC_069127.1, from coordinate 8,102,872 downwards.
ACTGCTGCGTATCCCTTTGTCATTATCCTGTATCGTTTCGTTCTTGCATACATGTATTATTACCTAAAGCAACTGCAGTAGATGTTACACCTTTCCTTAGCTATTTGAATAGCGCCATGTGATCTATTGATTGATCCAGGATAATCGAATAATACACTTGAAGTTCATACAATGTGCTGATCAATATAGGTTTACCCCACTTATTGAACATTTTAATCCGTCTCTGTTGGATAAGTAAACATAGTCATTTGTTGTTAATTTTTTAACTATACATACTGTGGATATTGTATCAAATATATTAAAAATAACAATAACTGAGTTTAAGGATTTGTTTGTGTGTGCATCGTTTTCCCGCGAAATGTCAATAAACCGGAACATAAACAATTCGCATGCGTGATGAACCAGAACACCTCGCGTGGCAACCAAAACTTTAATTTCTGAAAGTTGCATTGGATATTTTTGGCATCTTGAGGGTTTCTTAAAAACGAATATGGCTTCTAAAGGAGCCAAGAAGAATCCGTCTTCAAACAGAGTTAGTTCTGCGACGCCAAGAGAGTAAGATGTGCCCATATTTAATTTTGTAGGTCGGTAGAAGTGTGTCATTAGAAACAAAATGGCCGCCATTTGAATATTTCAATCATTTCTGTCTGACACTTCTTACCGTTGATGCCCTGATCAAATCAATGCCTTTTATGAAAGCCTAAATAACCTTTTTTCCTGTATGCTGATGTGATATACGATTCAACCAAGATACCGCCTCAAAGGCACCTGTAAATGCATTGGACGTCCGTCCCAAACGTTACTTATTTCGTACCAGAAAAAAATGAAAAACAAAATTCCTTTCCAGTTTCAATTTGTTTTCTGTGCTGTAAAATGATTAATACAGTTATTATTTATGGCAAGTTTGGACCAAATCTTCAGTGTTTTTTATACATGAAGACTAATTGTCTAGGATATGTACATGTAGACAAGTTGTCTGGCTCTATGATAGTCAGATTAACAAAAACCATTGTGATGTCCTCCCCAGGATATAACACACAATACTGATAATCCTTGTAATGACAGTTTATTCATGATACCACAAGTTTTTTTATCTTACCCTCACTCATATATATATACATATATATATATACACACTTAGGAGATGTAGCAGTCAAATTTAACATTTAACAAAAAAAACATTGTCGCACATGTGCAGCTTAATACAAGTAATATGGATCTATTTAAACATATTCATCTGTCAAAAATGAAATTTCACACTGTGTTCTTAGCAAAAAGGTATGCTTCAAAAGAATACAATGTTTCATGTATATGAATCACCATTTGTTGAATTTAATTGGGAAAATTGTACAAATGATTCAAATATTTATTTATGTAATTTAATTAAAAACTTAAATGTACTGGCATACATAATCAATAGGACATATTCTTTATGATATTTCATATTATTATAAACAATAATAGTTTTATTTTTTACTTTCAGGGCTGCTTCCATTGCCCAGAGTGCCTCCGACAAGAGACCAAAGCTTGTTATTTGGCCGGAATGGAATGATACAGATGTCAATGCTGAAAAATGGGTATGTCCATGTAGACATTTCTTTTTATGTTGTATTCTTTTGTCAAAATAAGGTTTGATAATGTTGTGTGGTTTGCATCGACTATGTGTACATATTTTACAAATAACCTTTCTTAAATAATCTTGTGTCTCATTTGGCATAGTTCAACAAATCTTCATGCGGAATATTTAAGTATAATACCTGATCATAACCATTGTCTTTATTTAAAAACATTGATTATTTATTTTAATAAACCTTGTTTGCGTCACCTGATGCATTTTCAAAAGTGGTGACTATAATTTTGAAATATTAAAATTTGTAGGATTACTGCCTACATTGAGTTTTAGTGAAAAAATGTGTACAAAACTTCATACATGTACTGAAAAATTAGATATATACAAAGAATTTTATTAATTTTGTTCACAATTTGCAGACACCTTTTGGTGTGGTTGTGGTAAGAATTGATGGAGAATATCTCACATGTTCTGTTCAAATGTTTTTGTTGTTGTTTTATATTCTTCTGTTGTCATTCAATATATGGTGCAGCAATCTGTGCTCTGTGGCTGTTCATACATCATATGTTTTGAATCTGATATGTATACACAAGGTATATACAACCATTTGGACATATCATTGTGTTTTTTTTGTTAATTTTGATATATAAAAGTATTTTATATTCGTTCTATGTTTTTCAACATTGTTTTAAATTGCAACTTGCCTTTTTTTAATATGTTTATTATAGATAAGATTTTGTTTCAAAAATCATACTGCACAGCCTGGAAGCATCAATTTGTTTGAGAGCTGGAAGCAGCCCATCCATGATTGGCAATAATATTGACTCATAAAAATAAAACACAACCAATGAACAAACATTTCACTAAATATGTTGATTTATTTGTTCTCTGTCTGACAACTATTCTATAGTAAAAGGATACTTGTTGTAGTAAAAGTTGTCAATAAATATTTGCATATCCAGATTTGACAATATAATTGTGAGTTTTATTGATCATGGTTTGGTCGCTTTAGGCTACCAGATTTATGCCTTGGCTCAACCTTTGTCTATACATACTGCATAAAGATATCAGATTACTTGGAATTTTACTCTGTAGCTTGAATGACCTACTAAAATGAAACAAACAAATACCACATCATTCACCAAATGAACAAGTCAGAATCCTTATATGACAGTTTAGTTTTTACTCATATTTAAATCTAAAAGACAAGCCAAGCCAGCATTTTAGCCCACTTTTTAAATTTTCCAACGCTGTTACATTTGTATGTTTTGCAGGATATGGCCCATAAGGGCAAGGAGAAGGACAAGGGGAAGTCTCCAGTCGTGTCACACTCGTTCGATGACCCCGAAGGCAAGATTGAGATGCCAGCAGGAGTCAAGGTGGACCATTGGAAACGCCCGCAGGAGTACATCACAGAGAAGGTGGGTTCATGGCTGATGAGTGAGGTCGTATTGAATGCCATGTAAATAACTGATGTGAGTTTTGAATTGTTTTGCTTGTTGTTGCCATTCTGTTCCAAATAAGTAAAAAACTTTTACCATGCACTTTTATGATGAATAGTTTTTGGCATATCAAAACGAGTTAAATTAAGTTAATATAGTTTGTGACTTGCAAGCAGCCTTTTCATTCATCCCTGTAATATTATATGTATAACATAGGAATACATAGATATTTTTATTTTTATTTTGTGGTCATTTCAGACACCTGTTGTGGTTGACCCAGATGGCATGTCTTCATTTGACCTGATCACCAACAATGAGCATCTCCATGAAAGTGAGGTAAGCTACAAGCTACGTGTCATTTCATCTTGTGTGAATATAGGTGGCAGCATCCAAGTTTGCTTTCATGACTTATATGGACAAAATTCAAACCAACCTTTTCAAACGGACAGATTGTTTCAAAACTATTTAAATTATTATATCAAGGTTTTATAGCTTTATGTTTGTTTGGATAAATCTAAAATTGAACTTTTTAGCATTACCAGTACTTCCTAAACTCACTGAATTGAAGTGTCAAATAAATCATTAAAGCAGGTGTATGTTAAAAGGCCTAAAACCTTTAAACATACAAAATCTGTCATGGCACAAAACTTGTTAAGTCATTGATAGTTTAGTAATGTACAGAAACTGTAAGCTTATAGATCATGTTCTATCTTGCCTTGCTATTTTTTTTTAAGTTGACCCATATTTGATAATATCGTTACAATAATGTATTTCAGTTGATGCGCTACATAATCAGCCAGATCATGGCTCTGTGGGAGATCTGCTCAGTGAAGAACCCTCCGGCGGACCAAGTGACTGCGGACCCGAGCACACCGTATGAGGAGGTGTCTCACACATGGAGGCCCTGGGAACACATATATACGATTAATAAGGTCGTTAAGGGCCCGCATGTGCCTCCCTACAATCCATACGGGAAATACGCTGTCCGGCTGTATTGGATGGTGAGTTTGAATAAATGTTAGTGAGGAGTAGTGAAGTAGGGGCTTGTGTACTGGGCGTAGTGAAGAAGGGGTAGTGAAGTGGGCAGTAGTGAAGTAGGGGCTTGTGTTCTGGGTGTAGTGAAGAAGGGGTAGTGAAGTGGGCAGTAGTGAAGTAGGCGTAGTGAAGTGGGCAGTAGTGAAGTAGGGGCTTGTGTTCTGGGTGTAGTGAAGAAGGGGTAGTGAAGTGGGCAGTAGTGAAGGTGGGGCTTGTGTTCTGGGCGTAGTGAAGAAGGGGTAGTTAAGTGGGCAGTGGTGAAGTAGGGGCTTATGTTCTGGGTGTAGTGAAGAAGGGGTAGTGAAGTGGGCAGTAGTGAAGTAGGCCTAGTGAAGTGGGCAGTAGTGAAGTAGGGGTAGTGAAGTGGGCAGTAGTGAAGGTGGGGCTTGTGTTCTGGGCGTAGTGAAGAAGGGGTAGTTAAGTGGGCAGTAGTGAAGTAGGGGCTTGTGTTCTGGGTGTAGTGAAGAAGGGGTAGTGAAGTTGGCAGTAGTGAAGTAGGGGTAGTTAAGTGGGCAGTAGTGAAGAAGGGGTAGTGAAGTGGGCAGTAGTGAAGAAGGGGTAGTGAAGTGGGCAGTAGTGAAGGTGGGGCTTGTGTTCTGGGGGTAGTGAAGAAGGGGTAGTTAAGTGGGCAGTAGTGAAGTAGGGGTAGTGAAGTGGGCAGTAGTGAAGGTGGGGCTTGTGTTCTGGGGGTAGTGAAGAAGGGGTAGTTAAGTGGGCAGTAGTGAAGTAGGGGCTTGTGTTCTGGGTGTAGTGAAGAAGGGGTAGTGAAGTGGGCAGTAGTGAAGGTGGGGTTTGTGTTCTGGACGTAGTGAAGAAGGGGTAGTTAAGTGGGCAGTAGTGAAGGTGGGGCTTGTGTTCTGGGTGTAGTGAAGAAAGGGTAGTGAAGTGGGCAAGTAGTGAAGTAGGGGTAGTGAAGTGGGCAGTAGTGAAGTAGGGGTAGTGAAGTGGGCAGTAGTGAAGAAGGGGTAGTGAAGTGGGCAGTAGAAAAGTAGGGGCTTGTGTTTTGGGCGTAGTGAAGAACGGGTAGTGAAGTGGGCAGTAGTGAAGTAGGGGTAGTGAAGTGGGCAGTAGTGAAGGTGGGGTTTGTGTTCTGGACGTAGTGAAGAAGGGGTAGTTAAGTGGGCAGTAGTGAAGGTGGGGCTTGTGTTCTGGGTGTAGTGAAGAAAGGGTAGTGAAGTGGGCAGTAGTGAAGTAGGGGTAGTGAAGTGGGCAGTAGTGAAGTAGGGGTAGTGAAGTGGGCAGTAGTGAAGAAGGGGTAGTGAAGTGGGCAGTAGAAAAGTAGGGGCTTGTGTTTTGGGCGTAGTGAAGAACTGGTAGTGAAGTGGGCAGTAGTGAAGTAGGGGTAGTGAAGTGGGCAGTAGTGAAGTAGGGGTAGTGAAGTGGGCAGTAGTGAAGTAGGGGTAGTGAAGTGGGCAGTAGTGAAGTAGGGGTAGTGAAGTGGGCAGTAGTGAAGAAGGGGTAGTGAAGTGGGCAGTAGTGAAGTAGGGGCTTGTGTTCTGGGCATAGTGAAGAAGGGGTAGTGAAGTGGGCAGTAGTGAAAGAGGGGCTTGTGTACTGGGCGTAGTGAAGTAGGGGTAGTGAAGTGGGCAGTAGTGAAGTGGGCAGTAGTGAAGTAGGGGCTTGTGTTCTGGGCATAGTGAAGAAGGGGTAGTGAAGTGGGCAGTAGTGAAAGAGGGGCTTGTGTTCTGGGCGTAGTGAAGTAGGGGTAGTGAAGTGGGCAGTAGTGAAGTGGGCAGTAGTGAAGTAGGGGCTTGTGTTCTGGGCATAGTGAAGAAGGGGTAGTGAAGTGGGCAGTAGTGAAAGAGGGGCTTGTGTACTGGGCGTAGTGAAGTAGGGGTAGTGAAGTGGGCAGTAGTGAAGTGGGCAGTAGTGAAGGAGGGGCTTGTGTTCTGGGCGTAGTGAAGTAGGGGTAGTGAAGTGGGCAGTAGTGAAGTGGGCAGTAGTGAAGGAGGGGCTTGTGTACTGGGCGTAGTAAAGTTAGGCTTTCATTAGACATTTTGGGAACAAGGACTTGCCCAAAGCCTGGGAAGATTTATTTCCCAAAGATCATTGAAATAAGAATGTCCTGATTGTTTAAGACTTAAGTGCTACCCTGGTAATTTTGTACTTTAAAAAATCTAAATATTATTAAAAGCGTCACACCTAGGCACAAACAAATGGGCAATATCTAATTAACAAAAATCCTACAACATAAATATCAGATTAGCAAGCATTCACCATTAAAGACTGTCAAACCATATATATATCATCTGCAGGGCTGTTGGAGGAAGGTGATTGTGGATGACTCTCTGCCGTTTGATGACAGTGACCGGCTCCTGTTGCCATGTACAACCATGCAGAATGAGGTCTGGCCCATGCTCCTTGCCAAGGCACTCATCAAAGTTGCCACACTTGAGTAAGTCTGAAGTCGGATCACTTATGTTACTTATGAATGACAGAACCATTTCATCCATGAGCATATTCCAAAATAATGTTAGATAAAACAAACCCAGTTAAAAACTATGTCAGTTTTACTAGCTAAGTTGAACATTTATCTTGAAAAATCTATCAAACTGTGTTTGAACTGACAAATACAACTATTAATTTGGGGTAAGATAGTCTTACTTCATAGAAATATTGATTTGAAAAAAAACGCTTGTATGATATATGCATTAATACTCCATAGTTTTTGTTTTGTGAATTTAATCAATGTAAATGGATTTTTTTATCCCTTTTTGGTCTAAAAATTTGCTTGATGATCCAAGTTTAGTATTACTTGACTCAGGTGTTTGAGACCTCAATAAATATGAGTCCATTCTTATTTCCAGTTATACAGGAGGGAATCCAAACTGTGAGTTTGGGGATGTGAGCATCGTGAACTGCCTGACAGGCTGGCTACCAGAAGCTATTCCTCTACAGTAAGTACATGCTAGGTGTGCCAGACCTTGTAGAGCCTTGTTTACATGTTTATATAAGCATTTATTTATAAATACAGACGCTGTTGTGAATATTTATCCAAGTAATCGTTTCTATTTCTCTCAGGTTTTCATTTATACTTCTGATGAATGAAAGTTCATGTAATGTTGTGTACAGAATGCATACAGGGTTCTCATGATACTTGTGTTTAATACTTAATTTAAAGCTGTTTTCATGGCAATTGTCCAATGCCCTGCGCTGTTAGAATAATGTTTGGCAAGGCCTTTTATGATTTTCAACATTACAGTAGTAGTGACTGTGTAAGAATTTTGTCTTGTTGATTCAAAAGTTTAATAACAAAGAGTGTCAAGTATATTGGGATTAAAGATTATGCGGTTTAAAGTAGAAACAACTGTCTATATAACACAGTTATTCTTTTGATACTATAATGATAAAACTCAGCAATCGTTACCAGAACACAATTGTCCATTGAAGTGTTAGATTGTGTTATAAATGACTCTAGAGTCACATTTCTTGCTTAATTAATATATGCACTGCAAAAACATATATTCACCTAACATGATATTCAGAATGTGGAATTATAATGTTAGTAATAGCATATGATACTAGAATATTAAATATTGCCATTATGGCTTGTTAAATCAGATCTAGTGTAATAAGATAAAAAAATATCTACATGTGTATTGTTCTGTATAAAAACTATGTAAACTATGTATTAAAGTCTTGTATATACGTTATATCTACATGTATTTTGTTCAGTAAATTGTGTGTAATGGCTATTTGCGTACATGTAGCAATCAGTTTGCTTGATTAGTTTTATGCAATATATTGATTTGATTGGCCAGTGTGTCGTATTTATTTTTAAAACATTCCCACTAACATTTCACATGTCAAATGTATTAATGTTCCAACCTAACCTCACAAGTTTAGCATTTGATCACACAGGGGCTTTTTGATCGGGGACGAGAAGCCCCCTACAGGGAGCGGTCATGCCAAGGTAAAAACATCTGAGTCAGGGCGGGCTTCCCCGCTCGTGTCTGCGGGACAGGTTATTGATAAGTTCATCACACTGAGTAACCAGCCAAGTCGGGAAAACTCCGCTCTGAGGCCAGCGCCCAAGAAAATGTGCTTGAGCGAGGACAACAGGCAAGACCTGCAATGATGTGTGCCTGTGTCCATGTAGATTACACCCTGTTTAGGCCAGAAAGAAAATAATCATTAGATTCTTATCCAGATATGAAAATGGGCTGAACAGCGAATTTAATATTTTCTATAAAAGAAAGCTATCTTCTCGATTTTCTCCCTCTTGCTGCCAAAGGTTAAAAAAATGTCAGAAAAAAGCGTTGAGAATCTATGATTTTTTTACTGGCTGTACCAACTAAGACATGCTTGTAAACTTTGTAATATATTTGTCTGCCTCTATAAAATTATGTACTTTCTTAGAACTTGGTATTGCAGTAAACTGAAAATAATCTATTGAGTTGCTGCAAAACTGCATTATCCTTTTTTGCACACGATAATTATGACAATTTAAATCTGATATTATTTTTTTATAGATATAATCAGTTTAACAGCTTAATTGTTAAACAAAGTACCTTTTAATATTTGGGGAATTGCAGATTAGTTTATTAGGACACTTATTGCATGGAAGATGACTGCATGTCTTGGTTGGGGTTTTTTGCATGTGGAAGATTTTTCTTAAATTTAATTTTAGCTTTAAGCATTTAATGACTTGTGTTAATATTTTGTTGTCACGTATAATTTTGTGTGTTTTTCATTTGACAAAGAGTTGATGTCCTTTTTAATTTTGTTTTGTTAGAAGAGATTTCTTTCCATTTTGTTTGTTTGTCAAGGATCATATAGTGGCTACATACATGTACCTTATTAGCCCACATCCAATGCTTACAAATATCTCCCTATAGAAATCAACCCTTAAACTGCATCCAGAACCCTACAGACAGTTTAGTTTACATGTTTAACTACTGCACTTAAATCATATATCTGTATATTTATTGTGAGTTGTTATGACTGTATTTGTGTATATTTGGTTTGGTGATGGTGACATAAGATTTGTCTATGCTTGCAGCATTTAATTTTTTCTTGTTATTAATGTCTCATTTCATTTTATCATACTTATGTAAACAAACTTTTTTTCATAGTTTCTTTTTAAAACTAGTTCCGGAAATTTTTTGTACCTATCAGATGTCACCAGTCTAGTTCAACTATTTTCTATACCAGTCTAGTGCTGGAATATTTCTGTACCTGTCTGGTTCAAGTACTGCCTCTACCAGTCTAGTGCTGGAATATTTCTGTACCTGTCTGGTTCAAGTACTGCCTCTACCAGTCTAGTGCAGGAATATTTCTGTACCTGTCTGGTTCAATTACTGCCTCTACCAGTCTAGTGCTGGAATATTTCTGTACCTGTCTGGTTCAAGTACTGCCTCTACCAGTCTAGTGCTGGAATATTTCTGTACCTGTCTGGTTCAAGTACTGCCTCTACCAGTCTAGTGCTGGAATATTTCTGTACCTGTCTGGTTCAATTACTGCCTCTACCAGTCTAGTGCTGGAATATTTCTGTACCTGTCTGGTTCAAGTACTGCCTCTACCAGTCTAGTACTGGAATATTTCTGTACCTGTCTGGTTCAATTACTGCCTCTACCAGTCTAGTGCTGGAATATTTCTGTACCTGTCTGGTTCAAGTACTGCCTCTACCAGTCTAGTGCAGGAATATTTCTGTACCTGTCTGGTTCAAGTACTGCCTCTACCAGTCTAGTGCAGGAATATTTCTGTACCTGTCTGGTTCAAGTACTGCCTCTACCAGTCTAGTGCAGGAATATTTCTGTACCTGTCTGGTTCAAGTACTGCCTCTACCAGTCTAGTGCTGGAATATTTCTGTACCTGTCTGGTTCAAGTACTGCCTCTACCAGTCTAGTGCAGGAATATTTCTGTACCAATCTGGTTCAAGTACTGCCTCTACCAGTCTAGTGCAGGAATATTTCTGTACCTGTCTGGTTCAAGTATTTCCTCTACCAGTCTAGTGCTGGAATATTTCTGTACCTGTCTGGTTCAAGTACTGCCTCTACCAGTCTAGTGCTGGAATATTTCTGTACCTGTCTGGTTCAAGTACTGCCTCTACCAGTCTAGTGCTGGAATATTTCTGTACCTGTCTGGTTCAAGTACTGCCTCTACCAGTCTAGTGCAGGAATATTTCTGTACCTGTCTGGTTCAAGTACTTCCTCTACCAGTCTAGTGCTGGAATATTTCTGTACCTGTCTGGTTCAAGTACTTCCTCTACCAGTCTAGTGCTGGAATATTTCTGTACCTGTCTGGTTCAAGTACTGCCTCTACCAGTCTAGTACTGGAATATTTCTGTACCTGTCTGGTTCAAGTACTGCCTCTACCAGTCTAGTGCAGGAATATTTCTGTACCTGTCTGGTTCAAGTACTGCCTCTACCAGTCTAGTGCTGGAATATTTCTGTACCTGTCTGGTTCAAGTACTGCCTCTACCAGTCTAGTGCTGGAATATTTCTGTACCTGTCTGGTTCAAGTACTGCCTCTACCAGTCTAGTACTGGAATATTTCTGTACCTGTCTGGTTCAAGTACTGCCTCTACCAGTCTAGTGCTGGAATATTTCTGTACCTGTCTGGTTCAATTACTGCCTCTACCAGTCTAGTGCAGGAATATTTCTGTACCAATCTGGTTCAAGTACTTCCTCTACCAGTCTAGTGCAGGAATATTTCTGTACCTGTCTGGTTCAAGTATATCCTCTTCCAGTCTAGTGCAGCAATATTCATATACCAGTCTGGTTGAGGAATATTTTTTTTACCAGTCAAGATCTGAAATGTTTCTGTTCAAGTCTTCTTACAGAATAAGTCTACTTCAGGAATAGTTCTGCACAAGTCACGTTCAGGATTTTTTGTTAGCCAGTATAGTTTAAGAATTTTGCTTAGCAGTCTTGTTGAAATAGCTGTTTTTACTAGTATGCCTTTCAGTGAGCTTTATTATTCATGTGCAGGTATCGTCTGTGTTAAATTCCACCTGCAGCTTCTGTCATGTGCCTTATTTTTTCATGTGCAGGTACGGTCATGTGCGTGAGGTTTGGGAGCTGCTAAAGAACGTTTTGCCCGAATTCAGTCTGCCCCTGCAGGACTGGCAGAAAGCCTTGCTGGAAGAGGAGAGGGCGAAGCAGGAGGAGGCCCAAGCACAGGTAGGAACAGGACTAAAGCCACTTGAACCGCAGAGATTCTTAAAGGCAAAATGCCATGTTACCTAGTTTCTTTTCATTGAGATCCTTGAACTTACCATTGCTGTCAATGGACAGTCATACCAAGACTGCTATTTTTATTCTTTTAATGTATTATGCGCTTCCTGATTTTACATTGTAACATGTTGAATTTGTTCATTCAGCGAGTACATTTTGCATAGATAAAACTTATTAGAATCTAATTGAAAGCTTATAAAGTTTTGTATTGGTTTCCAGCAGGAGGGTAACAAGGAGATTGTGGCTGAGAAGGATTCGGCCAGCAAGGATGGGAAGGGGGACAAGCCAGATGCAAAGACCCCTGGGAAGGAAGCAGGCAAGGAGAAAGGGGCTAAGGATGCCAAGGAGAAAGGTAGGTCAGAGGGCAGGCAGGGTTTGTGGTAGTGTTACAATGGGAGTGGGGAAGAAGCTGGACACCAAGAACCTAGGAGAAGGATGTGGCTAGAGAGATAGGAAAGTGGCTCTGGAATTTGTACTATCTTCATTGGAGAGGTGGCAAGTCAAATTGAAAGCGCCGGGGAAGAGCATGGGCAATGGGAATGGACCATGTACACCAAGGAGACAGTATGAATGGGGCTGTCATGAATTTTGGCATGAGCACTGTTTTTAAGGCAGTTTTTATTCACAAGATGTCACCGCATACCAGTTTGTATTGAATGAGTCTTAGCTGGAGACTGGTGCATTTGGCAAATAAAAAGCTGTTGTATATTGGCCAGAATAAAAATGATCTAAAACAGATGTTTCATAGGTAACAAAATCAGAACTGTAAATGAAGCCCTACCATAATGTTGTAACATAAAGTCTTAACTTTACTGTTTTTTAGCTGTTCACTTGGCAATGTTGTCATTTTGGCATATCTTTGACAGTTTACATTGTGTGAAGATCATATGAATGTACATTTTGTGTATATTGTGTGTTACAGAGAAGGGCAAAGAAGGGAAGGACAAGAAGGGAGACAAGGATAAAGACAAGAAAGGTGAAAGTAAGTGTCAGCTGGCCGTCTGGGGCGTCTTCTTGTTTACTAAACACTGACATACGACTGTGCTCTGTCCTAACATGTAGGCAATGTCCTAACATGCAGGCAGTGTCCTAACATGCAGACAGCGTCCTAACATGCAGGCAGTGTCCTTACATGCAGGCAGTGTCCTAACATGGAGGCAGTGTCCTAACATGCAGGCAGTGTCCTAACATGCAGGCAGCGTCCTAACATGCAGGCAGTGTCCTAACATGCAGGCAGTGTCCTAACATGCAGGCAGTGTCCTAACATGCAGGCAGTGTCCTAACATGCAGGCAGTGTCCTTACATGTGGGCAGTGTCCTAACATGCAGGCAGTGTCCTAACATGGAGGCAGTGTCCTAACATGCAGGCAGTGTCCTAACCATTAATGATGTAGTTAGTGTATTTCGAGTGTAATTTAAGCTGTTTTGATTTAATTTGTTCTGACAGTAACACTATAACAATATATATATGTTAACCAGAGAAAAGTAACTGTTGAAGACTAAAATAAGGGTATATATTGTGGTATGTGATTTCTAATAATAGAAACATGAACTTTTATGGGCTAGATAGCAAGTCCAGGAAGACAGTCATACTTTACCTTTGATTTCTGTTACCAATTGTTAATCAGGTAGCGCATTAGGGAAGAGTACGCCACTTAAACAGAAAGCGGGTGAGCCAATATTGTGTGACTTGGCTAAATACTGTCACAGCCCAAACTACACAGTTTGACCTTGTCTCGCAGTCACTTGGGAGCACACATACCATTCAGTGACAATGATTTCATTTTTGTTGCCTTTTGATCTTCTTGCTTATTTCACTATTAAAAGCTCACAAAAATCATAACAACAGCTTTGCCGTAAAATATCTTTAATTCAGATCCAGTCATTATTGCACAAATAATTTTAATGAAAATGTGATTACAGTAATAATGGCCCATTTTGAATACCTGGCTAGGATTTCTGTTACTAAAATTATTAACACAAAAAACATTGTTACAGATTTAGAATTGTCACCAACAAAAAGGGGTCAGAGTCGTTTGGGCTCTAGTCGTAAAAATATGTCAAGTCGTCTTGACGTTGACACGGGTAAGCTCTTAGGAAACCCCACATGGTTGTTGTCTGTATCCGTACATTGCACTGTTATGCCTAGCTGCAGGGTGCTATTATTTTCGGCTTATAGATGATATTTTGCTTTGAGATAATACTGAGAATGCGCAGCAGTATTTGATATCGGAGCCATACAAACTAACCTCATTGTTTTAGTTGTACAAGTATGTACCTAAATCTTTGCATTTTGTTTTTATGCTTGCAAAATTGTAGATATTGTAAATATATCTTGGTGTGAAAGTGAAAAGTTTCTATGTGACATTGAATAAAAAAGCAGGTAGAGCCTTTTAGCTTTCAACCCATATATTTGTTGGGTTGGTGCCATAATGTTCCAAGTGACATGAAAGTAATATTTGATGCATTCTGGGACTAACCCCAATAAATAATACTTAATGTATGCATGTTTCATGCTTAATTCATTTGTCCCGATATACTTGAATAAGCAAGGCAGGGTGTTAAACAATAATTAAGTTAGAGGGAGGACATGAGGTGTGATTCCGCCGCTGTCATGCCAACCAGGCGAGATAAAAACATGGAAACATTCCTTACTGTAATGAACACTGGGTATTTACAGGAGACTACCTTAAACGTGGTGCAAGTAGTCGGTTAAGTAACCGCACCACAGACACTTGGGGTAGGTAGCCCTTACAGAGGTTTGATATGTATTCGTATATCGTCACATTACGCTTTTATCATCTTCCCGTAGGTATCTTCGTACTCGTTACTGTGAAATCAACTTTGTTCTTAGTCACTAATTTCCAGGGAATAGGGCAAGCAACAGGTTAAAGGTCCTGATGAAATATTAATCCTAAACATGCTGACAATGCAGGCAAATTTCAGTCAAGTTTTTGTATTTTATTCTTTCTTTTGTTCACTTTTACCTTTCCAAGAATTTAATTACCATAAATGTGTTTATTTAGGGAGAAAACATGTAATTTTGGTCCGGCCACATATATGATTTCACAGTATGTGGTACATGCTCTCTATATTTGATTTTCAGTCTTTCAGGTGATTTATACATTCTGTTCATATCTGTTATGTATTTTCTTTTAAATATTGTAGTAGTTTGTAACGTCTTTGCTATGGTGTCAAGTATAAGTGGTGGCTATTCTCTGTGTGGTCTATCATACGATGAGGGTGAAGACATTTTACTCATGCTTTCACATAGTTGTTAATTTATTCACGTTTTGCAAAGTATCTCTAGGAGTGATAAGGCATCTCTGATTGTTAAGGAGAGTTCTCCGTATAGTTTTGGTACATGTTTGTTTTTAGCACATAGTTGTATTTTATATATACATGTATTCATGCATGTTAGATGTACAAAGTGAGTATCATACATATATACGTGTAGTTCAAACACATTTTGTTTTAAGTCAGCATCAGGTGTCAACATAAAAATATTTTTTTTACATATTTGAAGTAAAATACTATGAAATATATTAATCTCAAAACTAGTAATTTAATGATGGTACAAATAAATATTACCTGCTGTTTTCTGTAGACAGCTTTTTTTTTGGAATTGTTTAACTTCTACTAATAAGCTTTCTGATGATGCTTAATTAATAATATTTATGAAAAATCCTTTAGCCTATTTTTCCTAAATGATTGTGGAAAGGATTTGTATCTGCCTCTCATCACAAATAATGAATGCTCAAAAACATAATAAGTTGTAAAAACAGATGGCTTGAGAACATTTTTTAGCAAGTGTATAACTAAATTGTATGATTGATCTATAGCCATATAGCCATATATTTGCATGATATTATAAAGTATACTTTAAGTAGCCCAGTTTTGTAGTCATCTAATCAACTCCAAAACAACATTCCCTGATTTTGCTGATTTAAGCAAAGATTTATACATAATAGTTAAGTGTTCAAATAGTTCACTAATGTATAAGAGAGGATGTAAAAAAAAATTGTAAGCACTATTTTGATTCCCATACATCATTGTATATATCACATCTGGACGTTGTAACATTCTTATAGACGTGATAAGATAAGTTAAAATGTTCTCATAGTTAGAAATAAGTTTGAAATGTAACAGTGCCTGACTGCCATTACAGAGGAAAGGATTCCGCGTGGCTCTAGTCGCATGTCCACATATAGTCGCAGTGAGATGTCAGCAGGTAACCATGGAAACTACGGGGCATGGTTTTTGTCTCCTAGAGACCATTTTATAATGGCATCTCCTAGAGTTTTTGTTTCTTATATTTATATTATTTGAATATATGTGTATGCAGCTGCTTTTTTATACAATGTTAATATTATTGTACATGTTGGCTTGAAAAACTAGTTTCATTACAAAGCATGGCACAATTGAAAATCTTGATATTAGATTTTCAGATTCTCTTAAGGATTTTGGGATAAAAATAATCAGTGGCATGGGCATTTTTAAAAGCATGTCATAGATTTAAAAATTGATACTCCCTAAACTTGGACCATATTGATGACCACTGTCATTTTTTTGTCAGAAACACATTGCGGTGCAGGGTTTAGACAGGGTCAGGCAGGGATGAAAATATTGTTTTGTGTAACCTTATTTTAGTCTGAAAAGTGTATTTTGATGATGTAAAGCAATTAATTTCTTTTTCCAGCCAATATAACTTTGAAGTATACTGGAATTATAATATAAACTGTGTACGTCATGACACATTATCAATCACATTTTGTAATCTCTACAATGAAGAATGTTGCTTGTGGTGTCTTTATGTAGTTTTGATAATGATTATCAGCAAAACCCTTCCAGAGACATTTTAAAGCGTTCCTATTTTATATGACATATTTGCACACAAAATTACTGAATGTGCATACATGTAATGTGTTTATAAAAGCTATGTTCA
This sequence comes from Mya arenaria, assembly GCF_026914265.1. NCBI lineage: Eukaryota > Metazoa > Mollusca > Bivalvia > Myida > Myidae > Mya > Mya arenaria. Next base: position 8,086,703 of record NC_069127.1, on the reverse strand, counting down.
AAATGCATTTTGGGAAGGGTTCTGCTAATAAAAAAATGCAACCCCACATGTCTTACATGAAAATTGGATTATTTTTTTTTTGAAATACAATAGCTTTGCATAAATTTTGTTATGAGCTCTTTCTAGTCTTAAATTTGCTACTAACAAATGCAAGAATATTTCATTTAACATGTTGGGTGTATGTTTTGTGTATTTGTTCATCATATGGGGACTATCCCCACCTCCCTCTCTCTGTCATTAAAGCCCCACCCCCTATGAACCTTCGCTATGATGTTGTTATAACCAGAGTAACCAGCGTGTTTTCCCAGAGTTTACTAACCCTCTCCTAGATCGGGATGTGCTTGTACTTGTAGCCTGATGGTATGGGAATGCTTTAGAATGTACACCATATATTACAATAATTTAGTTTTTATTGCATGAATTTTGAAACTGTTAATTCCTTATACATTTTAACATGGGGCTGAACAAAATTGTCTTGGTACATTGATGTAAGATGAAGGCTTTTTTAACAAATTGTGTGTGTTGGATTTGTTCATAGATATATTTCCTTCTAATGCTGTGTCCATTTTCAGTTATTTTTTGCCAAATTGTACATGACGCAGATAATATAGAAATATGTCATGAAATAAAAACTTTCATAAAAAGGTGTCATTAACAAGTATCTTGAGATATATGTTATTAAGACAAGTAGAATGAATGTTATTATCATTCGTGCCATTAGAGGACCATACATGTCCGTCATTGATTGTGAATGGTAGTTCTGACTTCCTGATCCTCTCACATTGTCAATGAGTTGTCCCCCTTATCTTGGCCAAGTGGTTTAGGGCAAGGAACCAATTGTCAGCTGGGCCCCAGTCATATAGGAACTGGTATGGAATTGATATTCACTGTCGTTGTAATGTCTTTCTTATAAATGAATTGGAATCACTGGAATTTGCTGTGCATTACAGTGCAGGCATTTGAGTCACATATAAGAATTGTAGTTCTTTTCTAGATGTCCTTTAAAAAAACAGAAAATATTCATTTTTGTACCATTGTAGTGAAGCACATGTTGATATTATTTTTAAGAGGAACTAGCGTTACAAGTTTGTTTTGAATAGAGCATTTCCAATTGAGATTTAACCCCGTAGGTTTGTTTCAAATTATTCATTTATTTTACATCTCAGAGATGGTCTTAATAACTAAGTAACTTGCTAAAATTGAATGTTATGTGATGAGAGTTTGACCCCTGTTAAAGGTCATAGTGGCTCATTGCGTAAGGCAGGAAGTCGGTTACATATCACATTGGAGGAGAAAAAAGAAGAAGATTCAGAGGAAAATAATGGTACAAATTGTAACCAGTATTGTGTACATTGCACTTTGGGGCTTGTTCAGTTCCACTTTAAATTGATATTTAAAAGAGATTTGCTCGCTCAAGTTACCGTAAGTTCAATAAGTCCCACACCTTAAAGTGATTGGCACGATGAATAAACAAGACTTAATTGAAATTTTATAATGAGGGATTATTATACATGTACATGTACTTTAAACATTTCTGTTAAGCAATACTTTTTACATTTTATAAAACATAATGATGGTAATATATCAGAACTAGGATCCTCCGTGCGGAATGTTAGCCGGCTGCAAAGGGGCCAGAGCCGTGCAGGCTGTAAGTCCCCATATTGTGTTCACTATGATGTTTATTGGTTTTTTTCTCCAAAATGCTGCTTTAAAAATCACCATTTTTGTCTTTCAAACAATTTGATATAAATTTGTTATCTCCTGTTAAGATTTGATTATGGAAACAATTTGAATCATGAGGTTGATTTTTACTCGACTACAGTGGCAAAAAAGAAAAGTTCTGGGGCATTGCTTCGGAAACCAGTCCTGGCTGCTGTCAAGGATGATCCAGAAGTTGAGGGGGAGACAAGCGATTCGTCTGGTAACTGTAACCATGCCAACAAGCTATTGTTATGTGAAGTAGTGGTTACCGAGGCAACTCAGATGTCAGATCTCAGTGTCAGTTGATGTTCACAGTTACCATGGCAACGCAATGTCTTATGTTGAATCTCACAGTGTCAGTTGACGGTCACAGTTACCATGGCAACACAATGTCTTATGTTGGATCTAATGGCGTCAGTTGACGGTCACAGTTACCATGGCAACACAATGTCTTATGTTTTATCTAATGGTGTCAGTTGACGGTCACAGTAACCATGGCAACCTGATGTATTATGTTGTATCTCACGGTGTCAGTTGACAGTCACAGTTACATTGGCAACACAATTTCTAATGTTGTTTTTCACAGCGTCAATTTGTGGTCACATCATTGAAATTCTTGGTATGTGCATGAAAACAGTATTGAGTATATTCCGCATGTACATGCATTTTGTTTTTTATCACTTGTTATTATACATGTAATTTTGATAAGTATAAATGTATGTGTTATGCACAAAATGTATTTATATGTAATTCCTACATTGTATGTATAACTACATATTTCAGTGTTATCTCTGATTTCATAAAACACATTGGTGTACATGTAGGTTTGGATTGTTTTTGAACAGTATCAATATTGTGTGACTTATTATACTGCTTGTTAGATTTTTGTGTCACAATGTTTAGTTGCTTTGGAAAAATTTCAGATTTTTGATCTCCTTCAAATAATAATTAAGGTTTTGTATATAGATTCCAGTGTTAATACCATGATGATGATAAATTTACCAAATAGAATATTACATGTATATATTATATTGCAGTGAAGAGAGATATTGATTCAATATTTGTTTGTAAAATTGAATGATAAAAATGTATGGTATTATAATACAGAGGGATTAATCAAATACTTCACATGATCTTATATGACTGAGGACATGTTCCACTTTAAGCAGTGCATTGTAACTATCAGTGTAGTGTAACCTTGTTTCTGTATGTTACAGAGGAGAAGACGCTAGATGAAGCCCCGATACCGGAGAACCCGGAGCTTGTCATATTTGCCTCGTACAGGAGCCCACCTAAACACCCTGTGAAAGTCTCTGTGATGGGGGAAAATGTAAGTAAACAAAACAGTCATGTAGTAATCATTTAGATATACACAAAACAAATGAATTAGATGTTAATATTAAGTAACTTTCTAGTTGAGCTGTTATCAATTATTATGTTTATTTTAACATTGTGAGATATTTAAAAGAAATAACATAATTCTTTAACTAATAACAGGCCTACAACCGAGGTAATCTATTTGCTGATACAGTTTCAACTAACACTTTCTCATTTCCCTATTCCTATAGGGACAGTTATAATATTTGTAGATCTGTAAAATCTTCAAATGAAATTGAATTAAGCAAAACTGTCCAAATTGTCTTTGCTAAGGGAACAATATACTCTTTTGAAATAATTCTAAACTGCCTTATATTAAATTTGATACTACCCATGATAACAGGCTGACACAAGTGAGCGACTCCGCCAGAACGGGTTCTCATACCTGTATCCCCACCCAGTGTTGATCACCCAGACACGTTCCTGCCCCCTCGAACCCCCACCCCCGCCGGAGAAAATACCCGCCTGGAAGCTTATAAGACCTCGCAAGAAGAAAACAACCCCATCTGATGAACCTGTCTGTGAGTTGCTGCCCATGATTGTGTTGTTTACAGTCAAATATAGATAATGGCATCTTAAGCTCAGTTTTTACAGTGTTGCTTACTTTATTTAGTTATCAATTAATAGAATTTAATTGCTGTTTGCTTGAACATATGCATCAAAACAGTAGGAAGTACCTAGAAATAAATATAAATGACTATTAAACTATTTCAGATGGGTTTCCCTTTACCCTGCATGAATTTCTCATATTCAAAAGAGACCCCTGGCTATTTTTCAGGATTAATATCATATGCTGTTAGATCCCCGACATTGAATTTAACAAATCAACAAATTTTATTGAAACAGAATGAATTTAAAGGATTTACACTTTACAAACAAAAAGTGTCAGAATGATATACTGTAATTTGTGTTTGAATTTTACAGTTATTTTAAGAAAAAATCACAATTGACAAGAAGAACTGGTGAAGTGTTATTGAACATTTTCGTTTTTAAACTTTCAGCCACACCAGAACCACCCAAGCCCATACAGTGTGTTGAGGTCACCTCCCCGTTCGTCAACTACAAAGTCAGCCCTGTCCCCATTCCTACAGACACGTAAGAAATTTCATGAGCAGGAATTACAGTTTTAATCTAGTAATGGACCTGGCCTTCTTTATAGGTGACCAGAATAAGCAAATTTAAAGACAGGTATTTCTTAACCTGTGATATAATTATTGCACTTCTGTAATATAAAGAAAGGCATTGTTAAAAGTACATATGTACATGGTAAAAAATTACATTTCTTTTTAATTTTGAAAGTTTTGAACACCAAAGACTCCTAAAATCTAATCCTTTTTGGCCCTATAGGCCAGTTGACAAAATCCAGGCTGCATTCAACCCTTGTTGTGGAAAGGCCTCAAAATGAGTTTCCATTCTTAATTAAAGTCACGTTGTACTTACAGTCACAGACCAAAATCTGCCCTTGAGCGGGGTGGTACACGTTCACGGCCTGGAACAGCTGTTCAATCGATCGAGGAGACGGACGAGAATGCCCCAGAACCCGAGCCTGTCCCGGAGCCTTCAAAAGAAGAACAGAAAGAGGAGGTAACTGTGTGTAAAGTCTTGTATATTGTAAACTTCATTTGCTGCCGTGGCATACATCGATGAAAGTCAATTGGAAACAAATGTAAATGTTGTGTGCCGATTGTGCTGTTTGAGGGTGAATAGTATACTGATAATACTTTAATTTGTGCCACCATATTGCATGCATGTTTTATTTGTTCTATAAGTAACTGGCATTTGATAAGTAAGAAGACTGGCCTACAGCAACATATGCTGATGTTCTATAAGTAACTGGCATTTGATAAGTAAGAAGACTGGCCTACAGCAACATATGCTGATGTTCTATAAGTGAAGCTGGTTGTATATATATGCAAAATATCGCAGGTTTGAAATGAGTGATGCTGAAGAATATGGATACTCTTCTTTTGTTTTTAATTTTGGTGCATTTTAAAGTATAGGATTAATGCGTTCTTAAAATGTGGCTGATTTTTGCTAAACGTTTTATTACAATGTGCTAACAGTATTGAAGTTATGCTTATTACAAAATACATAATGCTGCATTTTGTTATCCATGACATGTTTGTTTTGCTAGACTCATCCATTCATTTTTATCAGTGTGTCTGTTTTTCCAAGAAACTGGATATGCTCCATTTTAAGTTATTCCCCATTTTCGTCTGAAAAACAACAAGCGATCATTGAAGTATTGTGTGGTGTTCTTGTTTGAAGTTTCCATTTTAACTGCATCTGCTCAATATGATTAATATGCAGTTTTTGACAAGTTACCCATTGTTTAGTTTTGTTGTAATGCCCATGTATCATAGCCTTTTATATTATTCATCTATAATCAAATGGGTGCCAGATCCTTGTATCAGTTTTATAAATGTATTCAATAATGTTCCCTGATGTACTGAAAAAAGGCCTTACAATTGATTGATTTTGTATTCTTTTTAAAAAATGAACTTAATAGTATGTCAAGACTGTGTGACTATGATAGCCAGCAGGCATCCAGCTTTTTATAGCAAATAAATACACAAAATTCTCAAAAATTCTGAAATTTCCAATTACAAGGGTTTGGTATCCAACCAATGATATGTTAGGCATTTCATACAGTAGTAGTGTTGATTGTAGCATATATGCTATGTGCCAATATAACAGGCTTTCAATAACCATGTAACAAGCTAGATGTTGTTGTGTGTATGTTTAGTTAACCCCCATCGAAGTTGTCGAAGAAAAACCCACCACCCCTAGCAAGAGGACCGGGCGTAAATCTGCCGGTAAAAAGGAACCAGAGGTATTAAGTTACGTGTGTAGTCAATGTTTGTACCGCTTCTTGAGGATTTGGTGGTTTTTAACGTAGACTCATATAATTCCTTTAGAAGTTATTGATGCCTTTATTTATGACTGCTTTAAATAATGTTTGAAAATGGAATGGTTCAAAGTTTTTTTTTACTTGATGGAAGTCTCACATTTCTCTTGTGTTAATTACTGTTAACTAGTTTTAGCGTTGAATTAAGTATACGATATTGTGCGAAAACTCGTTAATATTTTATGATAGGTTGACAGACATTTGTTTTGTCAAGGAAATCTAAATCTGATTATCAATAAGAGACCAATCAGGTACAATATAAGTAGATATTCCCTTAAGATCAATCATGATCATAGATTGTTTCTATTTTGCGAATTATTTTTTTCACGATCATTTTGTTTTTGCCAATTTTGTGAGGGTTAAAATTCATGGCTCACTATATAGTCTTAGAAAGCAAAGAAAACTTGAATTGTTCCTTATGTATTAAATATGTGACCTTATTGACTAGCAATTAATTGCAAAGTTAAACCCTTGCAAAATTAAAACAATGTACAATTAATGAATGTTACTATAGCTTCCATTTATGATTCTTCATTAGTCATCACCCAAGCCAGAGCGGAAGGGGAGCAGCAAGAATACGGCTCAGAAGGAGAGGGAGCGGACAAAGTCTGTGTCCAAACCCCCGTCACGCGAGGGAAGCAGGAAGGAGGAACGTGAAAAGTCTGCTGAAAAGTTGGCAGGTGGGGTGCTTTGAAGGTTTTATATAGGATAGGTGTTTGGTACATTTGGTTTATTTCCCAACAGACAAATACATGTTAAGTGTGATTTATAAGATAAGAATTGTTTTATGTTAATGAAATTCACTATTATAATAGTATTATACCTCTGCAGTGTAACAAAGTAATACAAGTAAAAAAGTTTAAATTGATAGATATATAGGGGTATTCTGTTTTTTTTTTGCTGTATTTGAAGGCCAAGTTTACACAATAAATGAATTTTCAATAAAGTAATGTTTTTAATGGAATTTACATCTAAGTTTTACCATGTTTCCCCTTGTAGAACCAAATGCCCCACAGAGCCCACCAAGCCAGCTAGAGGCCCCAGGAGCAGGAGACCAGGCAGGGGGCCTTGCCCCACCACCAGAGAATGGGGCAGGGGAGGGCCTTGACATGCCTGAGGGTGAGGTTCCTGTAGAGGAGCCCAAACAGGAGGAAGAGCTGCCCAAGACGAAGAAAAAATGGATGGACTTTGAGGAGTTCTGCAGGTGCTTCAAGTAAGTAGAAATGATGGGGACAACATGAAGATATTGCGGACTACTCTATCCGGAACCGAAAGAAACTAGATAAAAATTTAATCATACAAGTGAATAGTGTCAATTTTGATATTTGTGCACTCGTATCAATGTTAAGGGATATAATTCTTAATGGAAACCATACCAATATTTATATTGCAGAATGTAATGTTATTGTTGTAATAGAGGTTTCAGTTAGGTCAATAAATTAACCATATAAATTCAGCATAAATTCAGTTGTTTTGCTATGTATTTTCAATAATAAAATGAAAAACAAATGGACTTTGCCTATTGCAGGACGCTGTACATCTACCACAAGCCGAACACCCACCCCTGTTCCGTGAAACACTCCGACCTCAAGGTACATAACTCTTCCCCACTTTCAGTCCCAAGTCCGTGAATCAAGAGCACTCTTTAGTAATAAAAATGTCATAGGAGAAATATTTTGAACTCATAGAAGTGTCCAAGTGAGGAATTTGTCTTTTTCACTTTCCTTTCATTGCTTATAATGTTATTCATAACTTCAAGTTCTGGTATTAATTTACTTAAAAGAGAACAAAATGGTTAAAATATAAAACTTTGATAAGTACATACATTGATAAGTACATACATGTAAGGAGAATTTACTTGTAATATTACAATATATTTACAGGGTTCGAATTTAGACTTGGATACTCGCAAAAAGCGAGCGACATTTACAAATTGCGAGTGGCTTTTATTAACGCATGCAAAATTCTGCGAGTGGCTTTTTCTAGACCACAAAATGTTAAAAGGACAGTAGAATAAACATGAACTTAACTCCGCTACGTAGTCGAGTGTAAACAGCCTATAAGTGGCATGTTTACACTACCAGTATAAAGAAGACAGTACGGAGTCACGCTCTAGTAAGTTTTCAAAAATAGAACAAATACGGAAAAGGCAGAGTTTTATCTCAAATCTTTCCGGGATGCTCCGAGGCGTGCATTATACAAAGTGAATACGAATGACGTAATCACCTAGCTCAATCATTGGCTAAATTTAGCGCTTCTGCACACTATATGTAAACCCCATCATACTTTGAATATATTTTCGCCCAACTGTCAAAATGAATAGACTACGTCGATCGATATATTTCATGGTCCAAAGTATCCACGCTACATTTACTGTTGCTTTTTTATTTCAAATTTATTGATTTTAATACTTACAGACTTAATGAAATCTGTAGCTACTTGTCGAATGGGTATTAAATTACCCAATGTCGAGGGTAAATATACAAAGTGAACAATGTCAAATTATTGAACAGCTTTGTTATCAAAAAGCTGCCAGCATCAGATGAGTCTTTCCGTACCCCCCAAATAGAATAAGCCAACAAGTTCTAGTAGTCGAGTCACTCAAGATTGATACTTTTTAACATTCATAATATGTCTTAGGTGTAAATTTCTACTTTAATTAGACAATATTATAAGGGAATAAAGCAAATAATAAAATTGCAAGTTGAATTTTCATTTTGCGAGTTGCCTCAAAATGCACTGGCAAAATTTTGCGAGTGCTCCTCAAAGTTAAATTCGAACCCTGATTTACTACACTGCACACTGTTGCCGGCAATGTGTCTTAACAATGCTTTATGGTTGTGTTATAAGAAACTGGAGTTCAAATATCTTGGCCAGGTTTGTTATCCCCCCTGCACACAGTCGGACAAACATGTAACCTCCCGCATGCTGCTTTTGTAACATTTCTACTGTTTCATTCTCTTCTGCTATCAGTTTTTATTTTTAGCTCGTCTTTTTTGTTTGAAGAGAAAAATCGAGAACTTGTTATAGCTTTGGTGTTGCCTGCGTTGGAGGCAGCATTGTCATTGTGCAAAGATTTCCATGTTGGCAATAATCCTGCTTAAAGAACTAAAAATATACACATCCATTTTTTTCATTGAAAAAAAACATACATGTGTTGCAAGACTCGTTTTTCTGACTGAAATATTCTGTCACAGATTGGCTGGGAAAAACAGATGAGGTTTTACATTGGCTGGCGATGCTCTTCTTTATTTCTGTTACAAAAGGAGTTCCATTTAATATTACAAACTCATGTTTCAATATTACAGACTCATGTTTCAATATTAAAAACTCATGTTTCAATGTTAAAAACTCATGTTTTTCTGACAATTATTTATTGTTTTTCTGTGCGTCTCCACCATCACTTTGTGTTTGTCTGTGTGTCCGTGCATTTGGAGCCTACCCGAGTCCATCACAGATCGCTCTTTGATAACATACTAGTTAACTACCAATGTTGTTAAAACTTCTCCATATTGTCACAGACTTGATGTGCAAAAACACTTACAGCCCTACCTTTAAGACCTACTATTTTTAAGTCTGCTTGGTGTATGTGTGGTTGTTACAGTTACATTGTTACGTTACAGTTTGGATGAATGAAAAACATATATACATTTATACATACAACTACCAGATATACTGACTGATAGGTGTATGTATATTATGTGCATGTAGGTGAGGGGATGTTACGGGCAGGTGTGCATCTCTCACCTAATAGGCCTTGGGGTTTGAGCTGCACCAGGGCACTTCATCAAAATGGACAATATTACTGGCTTTTACCCGGAAATTAGGCTCCCATTGACTTTAAAATACAGGCTCAGTCTACCCAGGAATAGGGTTCACATGAAATTCTAGAAGCCATAGGCTGCCCTCATTATCCAGCAAAAAGAAATAAGTGAAAACTAAACTAACATTAATAAAAAAAATGATAATTTGAAATCATATTTATTCCCGAGAAATGGATTGGACAGACAGAGCACAATGTGATGATGGAGGCACAGTCTGTCAAGTAAAAAGCATGAAAAAAATCATCTGACTTTGTGCAATTGTTATACTCCAAAAACTGGATGAAATTTATTTTTTGGTTTATTGGTATTTATTTCTTTTCAGTTCTGTCTGATCTTTAAAAACACTTTTCATCTGTAACTGAGTGCTTTTATAACATCTATTTAAACATGTGTTGAATTACATTTTACAGGACAAAAGTTGCATGGTAATATCTATAATGTGTGACAAAAGATACCAAGCATAGATTGGTTATATACATTGTAAATGTGAAGTAGTTGAAAATGTCTGTTTAAATATCAAATACATACACTATGTTAGTTAAATTATGTAGATTTTTTTGTAGAAAAATAAGCAAGCTTTACCTTGATTAGAAACATAATTTGTAACATAATGTCAAGGATATTTCTCTTGAAAAACATTCTCAATTTCAAGTTCTCAGGAAAAAAAGAAAAACAAAGTGAAAACAATTAAATATATGTTTAAACTCAACCATCATTGTTGTTGAGGTACTGTAAAGAAGAGATTATTAAGCTGTAAGCCTAAGGTAGGCAGAATGGTAGCTGGATCACAACTTCAAATTTCTGTATGCTCATGCTAGAGTCAATGCCGTTAGAAACTGTAGTTGTTGTGTGGTGAATGTTTAGAAATAGATGAATTTATTCCATTCATATTAGACAATGTTGAAAACTGGTTGAAACTAATTTCAGTTGTTTTGTTTTAATTTTCATTAAATGTTTATAAAATTGAGTTTGATGTTTGATTTGCCTATTGCTATAACATGATTTTAATTTAAAAAAAAAATGCTTTTATTATTCACTCTTATCAAATTTTGACTAAATTTATTTTCTCTTAAAAAAATGAAATAATTCAAGTCAAAATTTGAACATGTTTGAATTGGTCGTTGCTAACAAGCCATGTTTGTTGTTGTCATGGTAACACTTTTATTTTACAGAGCGTAGCGCCCCCGCCCCCAGCTCCGACAAAGGGAGATAAGAAATCTGTCCCCAACACGACCGGGGTAAATGTTTCGCCCTCACGGACTGTCCAGACCCCCTCCCATGCCTCCCCCATAACTAACCCCACCCACCACCACCACCACCCTACCCCTATTGGTGTGAGTATTGTGCCTAACCACAACCCAGGGGCTGATCAACACCACCAATCCTACCATGGAATAATGTTTGAGTTAAACTCATGTAATAGTCTGTGTTTTTTATGGTGTTTCTTATCATGTTTATATTATCATAATAATGAAAAAGGTTAGTCCTAAAACTGTTCATTATATGTTCATTATATTTTTGAGATCAGTGGTTACAATATGCTTGATTTAAACCATCTGACAATGAATTAACGAGGTTGCGAAACTTCCAAGGTAGGATGGTAATGATGATTGACCCCTGAAAATTCATATGCAACCATTACAGACTGATCAAGGAAAACAAAGTGTTTAGAAATTGTTAATTAACAAATATATGGATAACTTTGATAGATAAATACATATATTTCATAAAAGTCATACTTAAATCTTTGTGTCCGTAATGTTTGCATTTTCCGTGACTTGGGTTATCATCTTCAGTGTTAATCTTTCTGAAAACAATTCAAAAACATGAGGCCTAAAAAATAATAGGTTTGTTTCTGGTTTCATGCCCAAAACATATAGGGTAGGTAGGTCTAAAAATCTTTCTTTTAATTATCTTTTTTATTTAGCCATTCTTTTCATAAATTTCTGTTACCAAAAACTAAAGGTTTAATGCTTTAGAACATCATTTCACCCAGTATTAATATTGCTGGTATTGTTAAAAGCCTAAAAACACTTCATTTGTAACTTTTGAAAAATTGAAAAAGTATATTTTCAAGGCAATATTAGTCTAGGGTCGTGGCTAAAAATAGGATAGGTCGGGGAAACCAGAAACAAACATATTTTTATTTGTTTACGCCTGAGATGAATAAATGTTCAAATTACAAGGAAAAAACTACAATATGATGACCAAGTTTCATTGTTGGTTGTTGCATGCTGTATATGGGCTCTATATGGGATACTCGGATCCATCTTAGTTATTTTACTAATGTATTGCACGAAGATTTAAATAAATATCAAAATAATACTATCGAAACCAAAAGGCACAAAGAATTAATTAAATTTCATTTAATTTGTAATTTGTGGCCGGAATTTAGAAGGCTATCCATGGGGTGACTTTTCCATTACTGATGTTCATGGCGTTAAAGTAACATTCTCTATATTTCATGTGCACATTTCTGAAAGGGTAACATACAAATGAAGAGAAAGGGCTACTTTGTAAAGAACTTGATACTTTCTACTTTGAAAATAGTGGAAAAAAGGCAGTAGCTCCTTTTTGAAAACTTGTTGTACGGTATATTAATATGTTGGTGTGTAAAATAGCCAGATACACCATATTTTCTTGTAGAGTTCAATATATGTATATACTGTTACATTTATACTATCTTCTATCTGCATGGGGACCTCTTCTTGGTTTGTAGTCAATTATAGCTAATTCAGATTTTTTATAGAAATATATCCAATTGTAGCAAAACAATATGTATGTTTTGGATGTGCATTTATACTCGGTTCTATCCACTTAATTGTGGATGTTTTTGTTTGTTTGGGTTTGCTCACACATATCACAGGCATTTAAAATATTGGTTATGGCTTTGCATGCTGTGTGGAGTTGTTTTTGTGTGATGTATGCTTTCCCACATTAAGAATTTGTACAATAGCTAGCCCCCCTCAAATACATAAATAATCTTGAATGACTTGAATGATTAGCTTGATTATGAAACAAGCTGTGAATGCATGTCTGTTTTGTATATAATCATTTAATGTTTTTGGCTGTAACCTATGAATGTGCTTTCTTTAAGTAACAAGAATTCAAACCATGTTTTAACAATAATGTATGATGGTGTTGTTGTTAATTGCTTGATTAACTAGGCCCTGGTTCTCCCACTCCTGATATTCTGATGTATGAGAGTATATGACATGTCTGATGGGTGTATTTCCCGTTACAGGCGACCCAAGGTGGATATGACGACAAGGCTCCTCACTATCTGTGTATCCTTTCAGAAAAGAATTCAATACAATTCAATACATATATTTACACTTCTGTGGTCTTACCTCGAATGACCATATATATGTTCCTATAATTCATTATAAATATTTCGATGAATGCAACATATTTGGAACACCTCGGATACTATGACACCAACACTTTTGATCGATCAAACTTTTTCAATATTAACAGCATTTTTCTTAAAAGATTTCCTCAAAGAATTTCCTGATATAATTATGTTCTTATAGTTCTTAGATATCTGCTTAAATTAAACTGATATATTTCAAAAATTCCATTTACACTATAGACTACAGACTATTAGATATAAACTATATCCTTAACCCCCTGTCTCAGTCGTTGACAACCTGCAGCCAACAGAGATAGTGGTATCATTCTCGTCGCTGTCAAGATGGCCAGAGCCGCCAGTGCTCGTGGAGGAGAAGCGTTCACACACGAGTGTGAAGGGGGTCAAGGACAAGGTTGACGAGAAAGAGATTACCAATGTCACATCCAGCAGTGTTATGGATGGTAAGCCATGTTCATTGTTTTTGTAGGAACATTGACAAAATACTGAACAGGTTTTTTTTTAATGAAACAAAAGGGGTTAGGAAATAGCTATGGTAATCGTGGTGACATGTTGCAAAGGATAACCATTGGGGAAATGAAACACACAAAGTTAAAGATATGAGTTTCATACTACAAACATTTGTTCACTATGAAAATTGGCATACGTTTAGGAACTGTCAGTAGTGACTGGCGAGAGTATTTGTTGAATTAATTATAATATTGACTGAGAGAAGTGGACAAGAAGCTTTGGCTTCAACCTTTGGTGTACTTCTTATAATCCAACAGCATTTAAATCTGTATACTCTTTTGGCAGTATATCTGGACAGGGGGTTAACCTTCATTCATGTTACAGGATCTATCAGTGGTGAAAAGCCTGTGCCAGTTGTGGTGACGCCGGGCACACTGGTGGCGGAGCCGTACTCCTGGAAGTCCCTTGTCACTGGTCAGCCAATCCTCCGCCTGCGAACCACTGCCATCCGGGCAGCCGTTCTCTGTCTGCCTGCAGGGTATGTACTATGTCATTCATATTCCTGAACTATATTAACTACCGGATTGACTGCAAAGTTTGCATCAAAATACATAGATTGACAAAATTTCTATACAATAGGCATCCCCCTGCAAAGGGCTGCATCCTCTTTTGCCAAAAGTAGATGTTTGAAACTGTGTTTTGCAATTAAAGAGTATATTGCTCTCATAGCATTAATTCATGATGGTTGTTATTTCACTAAATGTGTTAAGGTGATGTGCTCTTGTGTAAGTCTAATAAACTGTCTGTTTTGTTCTTAAAGGGGCTGTACTCCATAACATGAAATAGCGAAAAAAAGAAAGAAGAAAATTGTCGAAAACTGACATAAACTTGGTATCGATGTGTACAATGCATTGAAACTTACTAACTGAAGTACCACATACTTTATAATCAATTTATTTTTCGCAGTTTTTTGGTATTTTTCCATTAAAAAAGATTACTAGGTTTGTCTACCTAGTAGAATTCATTCCTTGTGCGTGATTGGCTAGTCGTCGTTATCACATGATATTACTAAGTTAGGTATATAGCTGAAATATTCCAACCATTAGGGGTAAGCCTCCGTAGCTCAGTGGATATAACACTGGACAGCAATTTTGGCGACCCCGGTTCAAACCAGGTCTCCGACTCGATTTTTGTTTACATTTTGGTATTTTTTTACAATTATGATATCAAAGAGTGAAACATTTTATTAAATAATTGTCCTGAGAATCGTTACAGATAAAAAAAAAATTTGGTACCAATCTGGTGTACAGTCCCTTTAAGTTCCTAATTTCAGCAATTTCATGGCTACCATGTACGTCACTATTTTAACCTCATGTTGTTAATTTGTTTTTGCAGTCGTCATGTGTTGAAGTTCATGATGTCAGGACCCTTGGGCTACCACATACATCTATGTTCTTCCACACAATTTGTGTTTGGGGATGAAGAACAAGTCATGGCTCAACTCACGAAGGTAACAATGCTCACAGCTGTTGGAAAAATTAATTTAAAGACTTTAAGCTTGTAGATTGAAAGTCAAGATATACTGTTTATAGTCTTGGTTTCATAGGCTGCCTACTAAAAATAGATGTTGTCCAAATCATAAAATCATTTGTACAGTTTTGAGTATATATTTTGTTTATTCATGCAGGAGAGTTGCCGGTTTGTTGACAATGCAACACAGGTAATGAACTGTATCGGGAAGTGCATCAACGCATTCCAGGACCAGGAAGAGTTCAAGAAAGCATGGGCGGAGCTTACTGCCGCGCACTGTCCATACCAGTATGACAAACTGATGTCCAAACAGCAACATTTCAAGGTTTGTGGGGCCAAAATGATATATAGTCAAAATCAATTACGCTATTGTTTGGCTAATTGTTATTTTCTTTTTTGTAAAAGGATTTAAATGTTATATAACCTAGGTAGCTGCTTTTATATGCACGTAGATAGTTTGAATATATTGGCAAATGTGCATTCATTTCAAAAATGTTTGAAGTAAATAGCCAAAATTTAATTGTGGTTATCAAATGAATCTTAACAGAGAACGCATATTGATAATTTGTTGTTTTCAGATATTTGCCGAAGCCCTGTATACATGTCTGCGGAAGGTGCTACGTGACATTGCAAGCCCGGAGATGGCGTTTGCCTGGCGGGCATTTATGTTTGACGCCACCACAAAGAACATTTTTGTCAGCTCCTCAGGCAGCAGGCCAGGTAGGGTGGTGAATTTATCATAACCTCCCCCTCCCAAACACCTTGCCCTATTTTACCTATTGTTTTAATATAACAGCTTCTGTTGCTACATTGCAAAACAAAAATTCTAATTTTGTTAATGAAGATATATATGCACAATGTTAACATGTCAATTCACCTATTAAATTTGTTGTCTAACTTAAACTGTTGTTTAACTGTAAAAACGATTCATGTCAGCCGTTAAAGGTATCACAATGGCCTGGTTGTTTGTACAATTGCTAATTTTTTGTAACAATATATTAAACACATCAGAAAAGAAATTTCCATAAATATAATGATAATTTACCTTCGTTTTTTACTGATTGTACTAACAAGAAGGCCACTTTTCATAACTGTAAGGCCATTCTAGACATACTATGGCCCGCAATGTTAGTTTGTGACGATGTTGTGATGGGCTGTTGTAGCGACGGGTCACACAAGTCACAGAGGCTCGGCCAAACCCCCGGCCAACAAGAATAAACGTAAGTCTCCACGATTAGTGCGTGCATGGCTCTCACTCGCTTTATGTCTTATACAGTGGCTTTAAATACTCATCAATGCTTTATACTCTTAAAAACTTTCTTTCATTTCTTTTCATCGTTGATTTATTGCTACTTGTGTATTTATATAATTTGTCTCCATTGAAATTCATAGTCTCGCCAGTGGTCGAAATAAGTATTAGCCCGCAAGTTTTTATTTACAGGGCTTGTTCAAATTTTGAATTTCATATAGCAGGGCTTGTTACAATTCTTGTAGTGTAAGAATATAGCCTGTTTATCATTAGGTCATATTTCAATGACAGTGTTGGTTTAATCTTCTGAACCTGATTGGCTAACAGTTCGCTGTTTGGGTTGTCTTTTGTACTTTGAATGATATAGCCGAGTGTGATTCAGTTTTTAGATGTTAAAATAGTCAATTGCAATTCTTTTTCTAGTTACATATGTGAAATGTACTGTTTTCGTTCCGTACTATCAGATGGTGGTAGAAATTATTAAATTATTTCTGGCCACTATATCTTCCTTCCCTTCTTCTTATATTTGCATACTGCTTCCATGTTCTTATAAAGTCATGTACCGGTAAATGTATACGCTCTCAAGATGTCATGTTTATCGGTAATCTGTTTTATGACTATTACCTTAAGTTACATTATATACAACTGCATGCAATTGTTAATTACTAATTTCATCAACTAATTTATTAAAAAATAATAACTTTTAACAAAAAATCCTTTGTTTAATTATCTTGGCCACTATAACCAGCAGGAAAATGCCTGTATTTCTAAAAAAGTCAGAATGTTAATCTGTTATGTCCGGGATACATTATTATGTCAAATATATCAAAGCTCATCCCGATCTTTCTAAATCTGATAATCAGGCTGTTACGCAACTTATTAAGCTTAAAATTATTTTTGCAAAAAGTGATCTGAGAAATGTTTTCAGCATTGAACATACCACATGCTGCTTTGTTTAAAAAATTGAAAAACGACATCCACCCATCCACTTTATTTTTTGATTCTGGCCTCTGTGATGATTTCAGTTACGTTTTTGTTAAATGATTCCTGTCTGGTTGTAGTGGCAGTGTTGTGAGATTCACATTGTATGATATATAATGTATTGTTTTTCTCCCTGCATGCCCCCATGTAGAACCCGCAGCCCAGAACGAGGGTATGTAACCATGTATACTTAAAATATTAATACATAATTATGATAACTCCATCATTTTATCACTGGTTTGAATATTGTTATAAGGCCATCTAGGTATTGTCATGACCTTGATGTCATAACCTATGTGAAATATATTGATTCTTGGCCATAAAGACTAAACCTTTGCCAGATATTTTTAGCATTTTACTTGGGACGCATTTCTTGATGACAAGTACAGCAAGTCCCAGAACTCTGGCTGAAATGATTTTTGAGTTATGCCACCTGTTGAGTTAGTGACACTGGACTGATTGAGACATATGGATGAGCACGGACATCTGCCTGACTAATGGTGTTTGGAGCATTTGAGTTCATATTTTGAGCTGAATGATTATTGTTTAATTGAAAGTTTGATGGAAAAGAATAAACTATTTTTTAGAATGGTATATTTAAATAAATTAAATGAATGTGTATTATGCTGTATTTGTTTTATAAAAAAATAATGTAATAGTAACAAATTTTTAATAGATTAATATTCATACATTTATATATATAAATGGTACATACCTTTTTAACCCGTGCAAAAGAGACTTTAATTAAGAGTAGAATATTGGTTGAAAAAGAGTTTTTGAATTGCTGTTTCAAGAATTTTGTTAATAGCTAGGTAGTAACACCATTATGTTCATTGATGCAGGCTGATTACTGAACAGTTTTTTATTCCCTTTCCGCAGGTGAGACAGAGAAAGCCTCTTCCTCCTGGGAAAACAGGTAAGACTTGGCTGCACGCTACAAGTGGATGGTATCCAAACTCAGAATCCTAGCCAGTAATAATGATCCAATCAGAAAGGGACACAGCTATTGCATATTCTGTTATTTTACTTTTAAAAATATAGTCATAGAATGATTGTTGATTTTCAATACATGCTATGTGCAGTCTTATATAATCAGAGATAAAATAATAAGCTGAGAAACATTGATGCTGTAACTGTAGTTGTACATGAAAGTATTTACATAAGGTTTATAATATGTTCTCCTTACAGGCAACCAACCACAGAAGAGCAGGTGGCTACTGTCAAGCTACAGAAGCAGTGGAAGGGCTATTGGGTGCGGAAAATCCGTGCAGCTCGTACCGGTGGTTCAGATGAGAATGCCAAGGTGGCTGCCAACCTACAGAAGTGCTGGACCTTACTGGAACAAGCCATGGAGCCCTCGAGCCCTGAACACCCTGGGCTTTTCCTCTTTAGGTAGGGGGGCTTGTTGTTATTCATAGAGAGGGATCATGATTAAGCAGTTTGTGGATTGTTTTGATTGAAATTTAAAAGTAAATGCTTATTATTTGATTCAGTTACAATGAAATAAAGTTTGTTTTATTTCAAGAATGAAAGCTTTTTTTTGTATGTAGACACATGTTCAAGCTGGAGCCGGACATGATGGTGAAATACCCCTTCTACAAGGATGAGTGGAACAAGATTTCCTACAATGACTACAAGGGACAGTACCCCGATCAACCTCCCAACAACTGGTTTGTTATCTTCAGGTGAGTGATGGTGGGGTTGGTATGAGGATGCTAGGGGTTGGGAACTTTCAGTGTTTATCTACCATTGGGCTTTTAAATGTTAATAAGGCATAGGAAATACCTGAACGTTATATTAATCAATGGCTACAAATGGCTTTAAGAGGCAATTCACTGACTAAAGCTTAACAACTGGTTTGTTGTTTGTAGATGCAATTTATGAGACTTTGTAGCACTTTCCACCTATATTAAAATCTTCTACAACAGCTGCAAGAGCCACACAGTTCCCTGGACTGGAAGCTCAATGCCACGCATAGCCACACAGTGCCCTGGCTAACCACTCAGTTCCCCTGACTAGCCCCTTAGTCCTCAGACAGCTTGCCACACAGTGCCCTGGCTAACCACTCAGTTCCCCTGACTAGCCCCTTAGTCCTCAGACAGCTTGTTTTGGTTAAGACCAAATTTGCAAACTGGCAATCAAGCTGAAAAAACTATTTGAAAAACTCTTTGGCATACACCTTGTACAATTTCAGGCTAATTCAAAGCTTACCTAACAGTTTTTCTTTTATCATCACACAAACCTGGCTATTTTCTAAAATAGGGAGGTGTTCCACGCCTCTGAGGAGATGCTAGCGGTTCCTAAACTGTATGTTCCCATCAACACCTGCATGCTGCGCGTCATCAACAACGATACAGGGGAAGAACTACCACGTGTCTTCCAGAAGGTGGCGCCATACGTCTACAAGAAGAACAGGGTAAGTTCTGAAGTCATACATTCAATTTCAAACGTTCACACGAAAAATAAGACACTCTTTGAAGAGTGTACACTGTGTATTTTTTGCACATGAAAGCCAGAAGCATAGGAGCTGAATTATAGGGATCATTGTAAAAAAAAATGCAGGTTCATTGTTCATAAGTTTGTTAATGTTAACAACCCTGCTAATGATATCGTGGTTGAATTTTATTTTTTTACTGCTCTGAAACTTTCATGAATATGCTTGTGATTTATAATATTTCTAACACCATAAGAGACAACTGTTTCAGCTCTACTTGTTTGTTTTTTCAAATACATTAGAAAATGTTTCACCTTTAAAAGTTAACAAAGTTTTAACAATCAGCTCAATAATTCTGAGTGACAAATATTAATTATTGTACAACAATTTCACCTATAGTTTTGAAATTCATGAGAATCATTCTAAAAGTAAATACACACAATATGATATCCTTGTTTACAGAAGGGCTACACATTTGTTGCGGAGGCACGTACTACAGACCAGCCCCTACAGGCAGGCACATGGAGAATGCGCATGATTGGTTCCCTGTCCCCCCTCCCAGCCCCACCCCGGGGTGAGGTGAACAGCAGCTTCTCTGTGAAGGAGATCAGAGACTACTACATTCCCAACAGCAAAAATGTCATCTTCAGGTGAGGATAATATAGTTTCATTGGTTAAAGTATTAAGCATGTTATCTTTTTATGTAGAAACCAGTACTGAAGTCCATTTTAAGAACTCTGAGAAAGTACCCCTTTTTGGGATCAAACCAACAACCTCTTGGATAAGAGGTAAAGACACCTATACCACTCTAGAATTATAATTTATTCAACTTATAATTTAGGTAGTGTCATTGATAATGCGATATCCAAGATAGTTTATTGAGCACTGAGTTCATTTAGATATGGTTGTAATTATCAGAACCATTCTCCTTGCATTAAGGTACCAAGTGATGTAGGCAGGGTCTACACATCAAAACTGGTTGTGCTGAACAACATTGATACAAATAGTATCATAAGAAGTATGCAGTAACCTTTAATAATGCACATGCAGGTATGCCGTGAAGGTGAGCGAGGACCATCTGACGAGCATCCAGGTGAACACATCGAAGGGTGACGTACACATCAAGCTGGTCGTATTGAACAATGAAGAGGAAGTAGCGAGCACACTGGGGAAGGGTCATGCTGTCATCCCGGCATTCACCTTCCTCAAGGACATCAACCCAGATGAGGAACCGAAACGCTCAACCTCACGTTCATGTAAGTAATACCCGGGTTGGCCTTTATTTTTAGTTTTTAACGTTTAACCTCACTTTTATTTAAGTGATACCTGAGTTGGCCTCAATGTTTAGTTTCTAACGTTTCAACCTCACACTCCTGTAAGTGATACCCGGGTTGGCCTCAATGTTTAGTTTCTAACGTTCAACCTCACGCTCCTGTAAGTGATACCCAGGTGGTCCTCTATGTTTAGTTTCTAACGTTCAACCTCAGGCTCCTGTAAGTGATACCCGGGTGGTCCTCTGTTTAGTTTCTAACGTTCAACCTCACGCTCCTGTAAGTGATACTCGGGTGGTCCTCTATGTTTAGTTTCTAACGTTCAACCTCACGCTCCTGTAAGTGATACCCAGGTTGGCCTCAATGATTAGTTTCTAACATTCAACCTCACGCTCCTGTAAGTGATACCCGGGTTGGCCTCCATGTTTAGTTTCTAACGTTCAACCTCACGCTGCTGTAAGTGATACCCTGGTTGGCCTTCATGTTTAGTTTCTAACGTTCAACCTCACTCTCCTGTAAGTGATACCTGGGTTGGCCTCCATGTTTAGTTTCTAACGTTCAACCTCACTCTCCTGTAAGTGATACCTGGGTTGGCCTCCATGTTTAGTTTCTATGTTCAACCTCATGTTCCTGTAAGTGATACCCAGGTTGGCCTCAATGTTTAGTTTCTAACGTTCAACCTCACTCTCCTGTAAGTGATACCCAGGTGGTCCTCTATGTTTAGTTTCTAACGTTCAACCTCACTCTCCTGTAAGTGATACCTGGGTTGGCCTCAATGTTTAGTTTCTAACGTTCAACCTTACGCTCCTGTAAGTGATACCTTGGTTGGCCTCAATGTTTAGCTTCTACGTTCAACCTCATGCTCCTGTAAGTGATACCCGGGTGGTCCTCTATGTTTAGTTTCTAACGTTCAACCTCACGCTCCTGTAAGTGATACCTTGGTTGGCCTCAATGTTTAGCTTCTACGTTCAACCTCACTCTCCTGTAAGTGATACCTGGGTTGGCCTCAATGTTTAGTTTCTAACGTTCAACCTCACACTCCTGTAAGTGATACCTTGGTTGGCCTCAATGTTTAGATTCTACGTTCAACCTCACGCTCCTGTAAGTGATACCTTGGTTGGCCTCAATGTTTAGATTCTACGTTCAACCTCACGCTCCTGTAAGTGATACCTTGGTTGGCCTCAATGTTTAGATTCTACGTTCAACCTCACGCTCCTGTAAGTGATACCTTGGTTGGCCTCAATGTTTAGATTCTACGTTCAACCTCACGCTCCTGTAAGTGATACCTTGGTTGGCCTCAATGTTTAGATTCTACGTTCAACCTCACGCTCCTGTAAGTGATACCTTGGTTGGCCTCAATGTTTAGATTCTACGTTTAACCTCACGCTCCTGTAAGGGATACCTGGGTTGGCCTCAATGTTTAGATTCTACGTTCAACCTCACGCTCCTGTAAGTGATACCTTGGTTGGCCTCAATGTTTAGATTCTACGTTCAACCTTACGCTCCTGTAAGTGATACCCGGGTGGTCCTCTATGTTTAGTTTCTAACGTTCAACCTCATGCTCCTGTAAGTGAATCCTTGGTTGGCCTCAATGTTTAGCTTCTACATTCAACCTCATGCTCCTGTAAGTGATACCTTGGTTGGCCTCAATGTTTAGATTCTACGTTCAACCTCACGCTCCTGTAAGTGATACCCGGGTGGTCCTCTATGTTTAGTTTCTAACGTTCAACCTCACGCTCCTGTAAGTGATACCTGGGTTGGCCTCTATGTTTAGTTTCTACGTTCAACCTCACGCTCCTGTAAGTGATACCCAGGTTGGCCTCAATGTTTAGTTTCTAACGTTCAACCTCACGCTCCTGTAAGTGATACCCAGGTTGGACTCAATGTTTAGTTTCTAACGTTCAACCTCACGCTCCTGTAAGTGATACCTTGGTTGGCCTCAATGTTTAGCTTCTACGTTCAACCTCATGCTCCTGTAAGTGATACCCGGGTGGTCCTCTATGTTTAGTTTCTAATGTTCAACCTCACGCTCCTGTAAGTGATACCTTGGTTGGCCTCAATGTTTAGCTTCTAAGTTCAACCTCATGCTCCTGTAAGTGATACCCGGGTGGTCCTCTATGTTTAGTTTCTAATGTTCAACCTCACGCTCCTGTAAGTGATACCGTGGTTGGCCTCAATGTTTAGCTTCTACGTTCAACCTCACTCTCCTGTAAGTGATACCTTGGTTGGCCTCAATGTTTAGATTCTACGTTCAACCTCACGCTCCTGTAAGTGATACCTTGGTTGGCCTCAATGTTTAGATTCTACGTTCAACCTCACGCTCCTGTAAGTGATACCTTGGTTGGCCTCAATGTTTAGATTCTACGTTCAACCTCACGCTCCTGTAAGTGATACCTTGGTTGGCCTCAATGTTTAGATTCTACGTTCAACCTCATGCTCCTGTAAGTGATACCTGGGTTGGCCTCAATGTTTAGATTCTACGTTCAACCTCACGCTCCTGTAAGTGATACCTTGGTTGGCCTCAATGTTTAGATTCTACGTTCAACCTTACGCTCCTGTAAGTGATACCCGGGTGGTCCTCTATGTTTAGTTTCTAACGTTCAACCTCATGCTCCTGTAAGTGAATCCTTGGTTGGCCTCAATGTTTAGCTTCTACATTCAACCTCATGCTCCTGTAAGTGATACCTTGGTTGGCCTCAATGTTTAGATTCTACGTTCAACCTCACGCTCCTGTAAGTGATACCCGGGTGGTCCTCTATGTTTAGTTTCTAACGTTCAACCTCACGCTCCTGTAAGTGATACCTGGGTTGGCCTCTATGTTTAGTTTCTACGTTCAACCTCACGCTCCTGTAAGTGATACCCAGGTTGGCCTCAATGTTTAGTTTCTAACGTTCAACCTCACGCTCCTGTAAGTGATACCCAGGTTGGACTCAATGTTTAGTTTCTAACGTTCAACCTCACACTCCTGTAAGTGATACCCAGGTTGGCCTCAATGTTTAGTTTCTACATTCAACCTCACGCTCCTATAAGTGATACCTTGGTTGGCCTCAATGTTTAGTTTCTAACGTTCAACCTCATGCTCCTGTAAGTGATACCTGGGTTGGACTCAATGTTTAGTTTCTACGTTCAACCTCATGCTCCTATAAGTGATACCCAGGTTGGACTCATGTTTAGTTTCTACGTTCAACCTCATGCTCCTATAAGTGATACCCAGGTTGGACTCAATGTTTAGTTTCTACGTTCAACCTCACACTCCTATAAGTGATACCCAGGTTAGCCTCCATGTTTAGTTTCTACATTCAACCTCACGCTCCTATAAGTGATACCCAGGTTGGACTCGATGTTTAGTTTCTACGTTCAACCTCTTGCTCCTATATGTGATACCCGGGTTGGCCTCAATGTTTAGTTTCTACGTTCAACCTCACGCTCCTGTTAGTGATACTCAGGTTGGCCTCCATGCTTAGTTTCTACGTTCAACCTCATGCTCCTGTAAGTGATACCCGGGTTGGCCTCAATGTTTAGTTTCACTCTTCTTGGATATTTATGGCTATGGAAGTTCTGCTTTTACTAGAAATCCATTTATTGAGATTTTGAAGTACAGTGTGTGTTATCAAATTAATGTTTCTTATTTCAGTGTCCACTGATAATTGTAAGGCTGTATCACAAACTGTTGTAGGGGCTAGCTATTTATATTAAGCATTTGGTCTTGGGGTTTTGAATGCTTTGTGTTTGCATGTATCCATTTTTTAAATGTGTAGATATTGTTTTTATGTTGTTGGCAGTAAATACAATTCTTTAGGAATGTTTTATTTCTAGAGTTAAGCATGTAGTGTTGTACCATACTTCTGTTTGCAAATAAAGTTAGCAAAACAAGCTTGTCAATCAGTGAAACACGATCTAAGCGCCATTTCGCACTGAAAAGAACGCCTAAGTGGTGGCTTGGGGCAGTAGTTTTTGTGACTGCGTGATTTCTGTGAGCTTTATTAAAAACCGCGATCAAATTGGCTAGTTGCAATTTAAACTGTAAATGGATGGATGCTTTGCAGGGAAACAAGATTCAATTCGAAACTCATTTGGTGGTTCTGAGCGGAGCAAAATTCATGATCATTCGATCATTCAAATCCTTTTAGAGTTCAGGCTTATGCCTCCACCAATGCCGGATAGATTCACGTTAAATAATTTAGAACATCTTACAAAAAATCCATTTAGTAACAACAACAACCGCCAAATTTCCTTTGAATCATTGATTGGTTTACTAAGTTAGTTATTTAGAAGCGTGTGCATGTGCACTTCCACTGGCTAATATAAAGGCATTCGTGGGGCATTTCCTGCTGAACACTAAGAAAGTTAGCATTTATTTTTGACAAATGGTCTCGACAAATAGACAAAAAAATAAACACCAACTATCACATAATTACTTTATGTGCCAACAGTAGTAACATAGTCTTGATGGATAACTATTTCAAAAGATTTTCAAGATAAATAAATGGTTTGCTTTTAAAGATGTATCATATTATTTTTTTATGATAAAAATTACGCAATGCTTAAATTCCAGATTTACAGATTTGTTCAGTCTAACCTGTATTGCTATACTCTAAGCTTTTAGCAAGTTTGCTTGCTACTTCGGGTTTTAGCTTTTTACAAAGGTTCCCAGATAGGGGAGCATATTTGCGATAAAATGCTAGCAAAACCATTTGTGGATTGGATTATACCGTAATTGTCATGTAATAATCACATGATAATGTTTAACCTTAAATTCTTTCTTAAAGAACAATGAACAACAGATATAAATTAATTCAGTGTTATATAATTAACTACAATTTTGAATTAATTCTGAGTTTTCGAGAACATTTGTTTAACATGGTTATTTGCTGGTGTTTACCATGGTTATTTGCTCATGTTTATCATGGTTATATGCTCTTGTTGATCATGGTTATGTGCTTGTGTTTCCATGGTTATGTGCTCGTGTTTCAGCCAACAAGGGTGACAGTAAAGGGAAGAAGGGGAAGCGAGGGGGCTCGGGCAAGAGTAATGATGGCAGAGGATCGGTACGTATTCTTGTCTTTCATAGTTTGTGTTGTATCAACTATCAGAGCTGCCTCATTGACATGGTGTTCATTTTTCACATTATACGTTATACTGTAGATTGGTAAAATTTTGCAAAGCTTTAATATTAGCAAATTGATCAGGTTGCCAATTTAAATGATGCTGTCATAAAAATAGCAAAAAAGTAACACACGAAACTAATGCAGCCTACAGAAGCTTTCTCTTAATAATTTTGACATTTAAGAATTTATTTAGGTATAACTTGTATCCCTGTCTGTTAATCAATACACATTTATAAAATAACACTCACTGAGATTGTCAAATATCCAAATCTAACTTTTGTCTTTTGTTGAAATTAAAAGAACGCATTAACAGAATATATATATCATTTAAATGTATAAGCGTGATATCATTGTTTTTGCATCATGGTGATTAAAATACTTCAAGTGGCAGTTCAAACTGGATAAAGTAGCTCATGAAATAACATTTAACCTAGCAAAGATGATGGTATATTTGGAACATTGTAATGATACACTATTTTGTGATACGGCCCATTTGCAGGCATCTAGAGACTCGGCTAAAAGCCCACGGGTGAGCTCCATGTTTAGATAACAATGTCTATGTAACTACATGTATGCATGTCATTACATGTACAATTTTATATAGAGAGATATGTTTTGTATTCTCATTATGATCAGAGCTTTTTTTCTTCCATGAAAGTGTATATATACCTAATGTTATCTTCCATAAAGGTGTATATATACCTTATGTACTGCTAGATAGCACAGTCTCTTGTAAGGCATTCACATGTGATAGAATTATCTGTTGTGACATTGATGCAGGTCTCGGAAACGGATATACTGTTTAATTTATATTCTTATCATTGTCATTAAATATTTATGTTAATGTTCTTGGTCTGTCTAATGTCTTTGCATTTTTCTTAGAGTTATCACAATACAAATATATTGATTCTTCATCACCTGCTTTAAGGCGTTGCAAAACCACTTTAATTGTTGTTCAAGATTATTCACTCGCTCATCGCATGCTACCCCTTTGCTTCAAATTATATCAATGAATATATCAGCTGTAGAAGTTCATTTAGCTGCTAGAATAAAGATATAATTGTTATATAGCATACAAACAAAATGTAACTGTACGTACACAATTGCCCAACTGTACATAAACCATGCCATACTGTACATAAACCATGCCCTACTGTACATAAACCATGCCCTACTGTCCCTGTTCAGTCTAACCCAACTGGCACAGCGGGACGCAGAAGAAAGGTAAAGCTTATGCACTATTGGGTAGCAGATTTTAGAAACGGTCCCAAGACTTATGAAATTCATGTGTTATAACTGTTGCTCTGTGCTTCTGGTGATGGTTGGGAGTGCAGCTGTGATGTTCAAATTGTCTTTCTACAGGATGAATTTACAGGCTATTCTTGCATAACATTACAATTAATGTGATCTCATGTGGTATATGAGGGCAGTGTTAGTGTTTCCATGCTCTGGGTGTTCGGATATATGGTTCTTGTAGATGATGTACTTACTAAAACTGATTGAAGTGGTGGAAATAACTGTTTGACATGTTGTTTTGGTTCAGTTTATTATTGGTTGAATATACCATGTTGTCATCTTTGATTGTAAAACTATTTATTAGCACTAGAATTAAAAATGTCAAGATTATTTAGTTCACACTCAAATCAGTCAATATCATCATGGACTTAAAATGCATTTCATAGAACATTTCTACAAGTACTCAAGTTATATTTTGATGTTCATCTGCTGGCCTATTTCAGACCCCACCATCTAGGGAAAGCCCAAGGGTAAATAGTTTTGAACTGAAATTTACTTGTGTCTAACATAAAGCATCCTTTCACATGATTTAAAAAACATATATATTTATAACAATATCTGATTTAGGCTATGGACTTTGCTGCATTACAGATTGGACGTTTTTCATACAATTTAAATAATTAATTTAAATAATTCAGCATTCCTGGGTCAAATTTATTGTAATTTTCTTATAAAAATATTACTTATTTGGACATTAAAGACCTGAGAAAGCACAATTGATTAACCAATTAGGCTCACTTACCCAATAATGCTTAGAGTTATTGACTAGAATCTTAAACAATGCTTATTGGTAAAAATAATATCATTGTAAATGAAATGTAGAAAACCAATTGCAAAAATGCAACTGTGGTTTCCTATGATCCGAATCAATATATTTGTGATAAAGCAATCAAAGAATACATTGAGTAAATGTTAAGTGTAAATTAAGAAAACCAGGATTTTAGGTGATAATCGGAGCCGAGTATTTTAGTTTATACAAAACTTGAGATTTATTGAAAGGGTTAACATTGCTGGGCAATTTACTGTATGGATCAGCAAAACTTTGTGCTTTATATGTGTGAAACTAAAAATAGATCTTTTGGGCTTATATATCCAGAAATTGAAAACATAAATTTTATACATGTACCTACATTAACTTGACTGGGGATTTTTTTTTTTCTTTGATGATATTTTATTCTATCTCTTTTTTATTGAACAGTTATTTGAGAATGTTGAAAGTGTGCTTTTCTGTTTAAGTTCTATTAAATTTGTGTTACCTGATTTGGTTGATAAGAATGTTTTAGTTTGTGGTCAAAATTGACCAATTTTGCCAGGAAAGGTATTGTTTATAGTAGACGTTTGTCATGTAGAATAACATGTCAGTAGGTTTGAAAGATCTTTAATAACCTTACAACTAAACCCTAGAATATTTTTTGTTAACAATTCCTGAGCATACAAATGAAATTAGACCATGTCGACATTGTCTGTCACAGTAAAAGTAACAAAACAGCCGTTTTATTTGATGTTTCCAGGCTAGCTTTAAGTCTGAGTGTTTGTTTTTCAGAAAAAGTCCAAGACAAGTTGTCATATAGAACAACACGCTAATCAACTTTGATGAATTCAGGTCGTCTGTAGCCTCACTGAATGTCAAGAGTCATTTAGACAAATATTATTCCCGTTATTATAGGAAGTAGAGAGTCATTTGCTTCTTGGCTTTAAGATATTGTTTTGAAGCTGTATGAATATGTTACCCATTCATCAAAGCATTGGTTCATCAGTGATGGACATAGAGCACTTTAACACTCTCCCACTTTTTGCCACACGGTACAGCATTGGTGTATAATGTACCTTCTTTGTGTTGCAGCGGAGCAGCCAGGTGGACCACGTGTCAGATGGGGGGCTCAGTGATGGCGACCTTGAGGACAGAGACCTTCGTGTGCGTACCGTCAACCTAATGCAACAACTCAATATCTGCTTCTATTTATATATGCACTTTTTGAGTTGTTGCTCTTTGATCACAGTACATACTATTGTTAACTGGATGTGAAAGACTTAGTCATAAATAAACCTGGTGTCATATAGCTGAGGACATCACATAAAATCATGAAAAATATTTATCAAACATCTGAAGCAGCTATTTTTAACATGCTCTAATTAAACAATCTGTAGATTGGTTAATTACTGTACATTTACTATTAATTTTTGGTTTGGCTCCCAAATTTTAGAAAGAAGAAGTAAGAAATCATCCAAATATTGAAAACATTACATGCCGTAAGTGTATGTTTGGCAGAGATTCATATTATATGTGTTATATCAATTTCAGCCACACAAATACATCATTGAAGCGCAGGTGTTGAAGGAAAGCTGGCCCCTCTCAGAGGCCGCATGGAACTTTGTACAGATGCTCAAAGAAATGGAGAAAAATGAACTTAAAGGTCGGTTATTTTACAACGATTATCTGGTTTAGATAGTTTGGATTTCAATGAAGGGTTGCTTAGAAAATTCCAACAATTGGTATTTTTTTTATCTTCTATCTGTCAGAGTGTTAAAAAGCTAAGAAGTTTTATTCAATCAACATGTTCATTTTTCAAACAAGCAGAGCCTACACCAGTGCCGACTTTAATTAAACATGGTCTAGGAGCCTTTTTGCTGTATCATATCCATAATTTTCAAAGATTTAAACACTGATTTTGACTAATGTTTCAATCTCTAATAAGTGCTTTAGTTTTATTTACAATCAGATTGACAATACAATATCCTTTGTATCAATTTCTTTACAGTGGCATTTAAGGAAAAGGCATTAGATGAACCACCAAAGACAGAAAAGGCTCCCGCTGCCACAGACAAAGGCAAAGCAGGAAAAGGTGGGAAGGCTGGGAAAGACAAGGGGAAAGACAAGGATGGAAAGGGGTCACGACCCCCTTCACAGCAGTTTGACCTCATGAAGCCACACTGGACTCTCAGATTTGTCAGCGATGCTAATGCAGTGGTGAGTGAATGGCATTTGGTCATCTTTTATCAATTTATTAAATCATTGAATGAACCTTAAATTTGAATAGATACCTGTTTTTCTCTCACAGAGTTTTGGGGCTTTGTGGACAGCAAAAATAAGAGTGGTGAAAAGCAGAAATCATAATAGAGTTTGTTGACTTTTATTTTAGTAAGTTGAATAATGAAAGTGAGTGGGATCAATTTATGCTGCTCCTAAAAGCCAACTATAATTTTTACTTGAGTTTATAACAAAGAAGTAACCACATTTGTCTCATTATAGGATGATGTTGAAGTGAAGAAGGACACAGAACGGGCAGATGAAATACGAGCTCTCAAGAAGGCCTGGGAGGATGCCGAGCCCGGTAGAGCTGCCAAGGTAAGCAAGGCATTGGGTTGTTGCAGTTTTTGAAGGCTGTTTGTTGGTGTGTGTTGTACATTAATTCAGCTGCCTAAGAATTAATACAAGTCCACAAGGTCTGAAAAAGTAAACTTTCAAAAACTTTGTAAATACAGCGTCTATCATTTACCAATAAAAATTCTCAGATTTAAGCTCAAAACTTGTATTCAATCAGGCCTTAACATTTATATATGTGGCTTATCATTCCCCAGGCAATGCAGTCAAGACTGAAGTACCTGAAAGAGCACACAATCAAGCTGGGTGGAGACGATGAAGGCGAGGGAGCCCAGGGTGAAGGGGAGGGTGGAGACACAAATCTTGACATGCCCCCTCAAACCCCGGGCTCATTCCTGGGTGACGATGAAGGAGCTCTCAGCCTGGAACCCCCACCCCCTCCACAACCCAAGGAGTTGCTACAGCCTGTCGATATCACACCCTTCCTCAGGTAAGCTACGAGTATAATATTTAATTATTTTAAGCTCTTAACTCTCCGTAAATGTATTTTTTTGTACATGTTATACAGCATTGTTTTATATATTTATTCCTTTTTTATTTTAAATGGCAATGTGTTCTTTTAATGCTGAAATTCAAAGTTTATCATCTTTCAATAAAGAACTTTAAAAAGTTCGGTGAATCTTAAGAAGCCATTTGTCTAATGTACAATGTAGAGGCTGCAATTCTTGACCTCTTAAATCCTCCATCCTACCAGGAGAACATGCGAGAAGCCTCGTTATCTTGACGAGGAAGAGATGCAGCGTAAATTAGTGGAGCAGCAACAGCAGATTGCGGAGTACAAGACGTTCAGACAGTCGGTGGAGGAGTGGCGAAAACAAGATCGCGAGCTACGCAACAACACCAAAGAGAAACAGATCCTCGAGTGTGAAGAACTACAGGTAAAGAAACAAACAACGAAAACACTAAAAAATGTTGATGGAATTAAGTTTTGTGATTGGTTATATATAGACATAGGTATGTTACAGTATGTTAAGCATAAGTTTATCGCTTTCCTCTCAAACTAGAACTTACAGTTATCAAAACAAGAGAAAATATCTATTTATGATATTATTTCCAAACAAATTGACTTTTTTATCTGGATATAAAGTGAATCCATTAAAATTGAAAATCAAGCTAGAGTGCTATTATTCCTTTAAAAGAAATGCCTTGAATAAATAGTAAATCTACATGTATGGCGATTCTTCCCTGCAGGCTATGCTGGATGATGCACGGAAATCAGTGAACGAGCCGCGCGAAGCATTCCGCCAGCGTTATTTGGAGGCAGAACGCAAACGTCTTGAGGAAATTGAAGCTGCAGAGGCAAAACTGCGCGCCGATGCTGAGGTCAAATCACCCAAGGGCAAGAAAGGCAGTGCCAAAGGAAAGAAAAGCCCATCCGCTAAGAAGAAGAAATAATGATGGTGGATGAATAGAGACTTATGGAAATGTAATGCGTGTTTAGATTACAGGATTGTGTTGATATAGTATTATTTATTACTCTGATTGTGCTCCATTTAGTATTGGTTATGATTTTATGAAATATATACTACTTCTGTGTGATAATTTTTGTCATGGAACATTAGGGTTTATGAGCAAAATTAATGTTATGTGATATTTTTTTATAACTTGTGTCTGTGATATTTTGAATGAATTATTTATGTATTGTTGTTTGCCATACATGTATTTATTTTCTTTATTGGAAATAACCATAATATATACTGTGGTGATCAAAAAAGAATTTCTTTGTTTAATAATATATCCGTCCAAAACTTTGTTGACACTTATACATGTGATATCTTCAGAGGCTTAAATTAGTAAAATTACGCATACATGTACTGTTATACACTAGTGAGGTTTACTTGATGCTGTATGAATGAAATGGAATTTATATTTTTCGAAGTCTATGATTTTAATGTTACTTTTTGAAATAAAGGTAAAAAGTACTGTTATCTTCCTGTTGTGGTTACAATGCGGGCCATAATTATGTGGTTAGGTTGTCATTAAATCTACCTTACAACAATTCAAATGTTGACTTTCCTGAAGGACTAGCTTAACATTAAAGGTAAGGTTTATTTAACGTCTCAATGATGAAAATACAATGTACAACTGTATCTAAGCAACAAACATGTCTAGTTTAAAATGATTTTTTTTTCATGTATATGTCTTATATTATATGAGAAAGGAGTTACCGGTCAAACAGGGAGCCATTTACCAACCATTCCTTAATGATAACCAGTACTAATCATCAATCATGCTCCGAGTGGGGATTGAACCCAGGACCCTCTTATCAAGAGTATGATACGTTTTCCAATAGCACCACAGATGTACATTTAACATGAAAAAAAACAAACATCCAGAGAACAAACCCTCTGGATGTTTAATATTTGGGCGCTCTCAAGCCATCCAGAAATGATAATGATTAATTGATTTGTTGAAAGTCCAATTATCTAACCATTTCAGTTTGGGGTAGGGTAACTGCAAACACTAACAAATATTTTAATGACTTATAAACAAAAATGACAGCATTAAACTTCAGTGAATGTATTAATGATCTGGGCAGATATTCATTTCACGTTACCATGGTTACCCCTGTTTGACCGGTAACTCCTTTCCCGAACAGTTTACGACACTTAGCCAAATTTTAAGAAAAGTATTATGTTTATACAACATAAATTGAATAAAAAACAATGTATTTTGAATAGGATGTATTTTGAATAGGATTAAGTTATTATATTAGGTTATGTGACCAGTGAGATACCTAATACTTACAAGCTCAGCTCTTAACCTTTAAGCAGAATAAAGGTGAAGGTTGCACCTAAACCTAGAGCACTTGGATTGAATGACTTGTTGGGGGTTTCTAAGTTAACCAAGGGATATTTAAACCATTATGATGCGGCTTGATAACCTTATTATCCCCCGCCAAATCAAAGGTTTCGGGAGGGGGATATTGTTTTGGTGTTGTCCGTTCCCCTTGATCAAATCTCGATCACTTGTAAAAGTGGGTCACATTGGGTCAAAAACTATGTCACTAGGTCAAATCTTAGAAAGATCTTTGGAACAAACTAGAGGTATTATACATGGTCAAATGTTCATGAAACTTAATCAAAATGTTTTCCTTGATGAACTCTTGGACGTATATAAAACTGGGTCACATATGATCGAAAATTAGGTCACTAGGTCAAATCTTAGAAAAATCTTGTCAGGAACCATATCATGATAACGACCTTCAGACATTTCTGAACTTTCACCTTGAAATGATTCAAATTCATATAAACTATTACAAAGTCTATATACAAATTTTTTATTTCAAATAATTCCAAACAAACTTATATCCAACGTTCATAACGGTCCATTTCTCTGCAGCCATATTACATGTTAATATAGGAATATTCCACCTACTTTTCATTTCCAATCCATGAACTTTGCCTAATCAGGCGGGGGATATCAATTCAACGAATTTGCTTGTTAATAATAACTGTAATGGTTCACATTTGTACCACAGTTCATACAGCTGTTTGCAAATGGTTTCCCAGTAATGTCCAATAATGTGAAAACAATAGCATCGCTATGTACATGTATCTGGGCAAAATCTATCCCAATCCTTCAAAAATGCTCATATACATGTCTGAGATACTACTTGTCCTGCTTGAAGAAAATTACACTTAATGGATGTCTTGCACAAAGACTTGTGACACCATCAACAGCTTTTGTTCATTAATAGAAGTTTCCTTTCTTTCATATCTAATAATCTTATTAGTATTGGATTTTTGCTATATATTTGTATGAATTCAAATCTATCCATGATTGAAAAATTCTGAGTATAGAAACATTAAAAAAGCTGTTGAGATGTTTTGATATGCAGTAAAAACTACAAACAAATAACGTGAATTCAACCAAACAATCATCTTTCAACATTTATTGTAGGATCAGATACTGATCAAAGTTACAACAATGTCTTCTGACTTTGAATAAAAGCTTTTCTTTAATATACACTTAGTGTTAATATAATGTACATATCCTTATGAATCATTTATTAGCCTTGAAAACATCTTAAAGGGACTAGACACCAGATGATACAATTGCAAGAAAAAAGGAAATTATCAAAAAACATGGAAACCATTTTGCACTATTTTCAAATGGGGAAAGTCAGATGAGACAGAAACTTGATTGTTGCATATACTCTTTTAATCATGTGAAACGATGTATTATCAGCCTCCTACTAGCTCTCATTGATAATTCTAGGTTTGTTTTGGGGAAATAATGTAATAATAATTGCCCATTTTTGGACCATCTGGAGTCTAGTCCCTTAAAGACTGATTCATTAGAACACACAATATGCAAATTACTGTTTGCTTATGAAAAAACAAAGTCTCATAAAAAAGATATGTAACTATATGCACTACATACACAACAAAACAAACTATTGTAAAAGCCTAATAACATGAAAATCATTTACAAATGTTAATGTCAGGACAAAACTTCAATTCTGTTAAACAGAATTTCTCATTGTGAACTGCATAAGTATATTTTAAATTAGCCTGGGTAAAGGAACCAGAAGTCTGGCAGTGTGAATCTACCATCAATTTAATAACGGATGATGTACATGTTTTTCATACATTGGAAAGTTCGGGAGTCTGGCCAACTCCTTGGTTCAAAGACAAACAGCTATGATGCATCTAGTAATTTATGAAAATTCCACTTACAAATTAAATCTTATTTTCCCCAAGCTCATCCAAAACTTCTATTTGAACTGCTAAAATTTACAAGTGTTGAAGTCTGAAAGTCTACAAGACCGAAGAGAAAAAAATAATATTTTGCCGACTGTAAAGCTGTTCCACAAACGGTCTCAACCTCAGTTGTGCCAATAAGCACATTAGAGTGTACACACAGTTATACACATTATCTCCAGTTACGAACAACGCCTCAAGCACACAACACTGCAGCTCATGTTTTATCAAACTTTTTGTCAGCAGCATTGCCAAGTTGCTCCATTTGTTTTTTGAGGTCACGCTCAATCATTTTATTTCGGTCACAGAAGCCAAGGTTTCCTTTTCCAAATGAATTCGGTCCTGCAGCTGTCGGAGTTTCCCTTAAAATATAGATTTAAAAGGTCAGCAATTTTACATTACATTCATGTTGAACAAGTAACAAAAGCTTAGATACTAGAAGATGAAGAAAAGATTCCATTTAAGATATTATACGTTTCTTTATACAAATATATCATGCTAAACCTAAACAAATATATATATTTGTAATACAGAATTGTCAAGTTCTAGCTAAAAATATGAACCAAGTTCATATTATTACAGTCATCGAAATTAGATATTTGGATGTAAAAGCCCGAATTATTATACTATTGCTTGGCATCAAATTTTTTAACAAGCCCTGCTATATGAAATTCAGAATTTGAGCAAGCCCGGAAGCAATTTTGCCATTGCAGGGCTGTGGGCTTGTGTTAATTTCATCCACTGTTAATATCTTGAAGGATTCATTTTTTGGCCAGCATGAAATTGTTTACAACTCAGCTGACAACATTAAGGCTAGTAGGAAAATACTGGAACTTAATAAAATGAAATATACAAACTAAACTTGGAAATAAATTTCTGTCAAAGACTGCATACCTGCCGACGTTCCTCATCCTCATCTTTGCCTCGAATGGCATCTCCTCCTCATCACTCTGGAACATAATGTGCTTTTGTTAATTATTTGCATTGTTGTTGTATTTATTTTTATTAAGACCATATAGTTAATAAGAAAGGTTACATAGCTTAATGTGTTACCTTCAATAAATAAAGGTTTTATTATTATCAATAATACACTTCGAAATTGTCTTATGCTGTGGCTGAATTGTATTGCTCAGTTTTGTAATATTAACTAGAAATGTGTCCATATGACAAGGATGCCTACATAATAGCGATTGTCAAAGGGCCTTTATTTTGTCCATTCTCTATAAATGAGCATACAAATTATGAGTTCTACAACCTAATAACATCAAATTACTTCCTGGAAGATCTCATGAGTGTATGAATAATAATTTTAAAGTAATGAGCAACACAAGTACCATGTGCAGCGGCAAACAAAACCGAAGGTGCACAAGTATTACTCCATCACCTTAACAACATTACCCTAAGTTTCATGACTTTAGATGACATAGTTTTGGACCTCTGATTGACACAAATCCAGTAATGCTAATTTTTGCTAATTCAAGTGTCATAACTCTGGTTTTACAAATTGCTGCAGGAAACAAAACCCAATGTTCACAACTTCATCACCAAAACAACATTCTCCTAAGCTTTCAAGACTCTTGGTCATATAGTTATGGAGTTTTTAGCAACATAAGTCCAAAAATACCAATTTTTGCTAATTCAAAGGGCAATAACTCTGGTTTTACCAAGTGCAGAGGGAACAAAACCCATTTTGCAGTACTTAATCACCCCATTTACATTCCCCTAAGGTTTCATGACTCTAGGTTGTACAATTTGGAGTGTTGAGCGACAAAAGTTTGCAGAATAATTACAGACAGAATCCCTAACGGACACACAAACTGGCGGACTAGGGAATTGTTGTCAGGGCAAGAAAATTCTATCAAATTCGTGAAATACTTTCATGTTCGGTCTACATACTGCCATATTTCTGAGAGGCATCCCAGGGGATTTTGGTCTCAATTCCAGGGGATTTTGATATTACACCAGGGGATTTTTATGCGACGAAAATTTGCGCAATATCTGCATTTATAATATAAGAATAAATATAGAAATACACTCAAATTACAATAATTTTTGGACTTAGTCATCATGGTCCTTCATGGAATTTCACACTCATAATATTATTGATGCTTTCCACTGTCAACCTTAAACAAGTTTTGAAAAAAAAATTAAATGCCAGCGGATATGGATCCCTCGGCGGAGGACCAGGGGATGGGTTGAAATTCCGGGGGATTTTTCCCCCCACCGGGGGATATGGCATGTATGGGTCTAGATAGTTAATATATAAGAAAGTGGATTAGTTTGGGCTTTATTTCAGGTTGATGACGGAATCAAGAGGTAATGGTAAATCTGCACACATGGCTTTGAAATGCCTTCGAAAAATGTAAAGTATATACATGAACAACAAAAAAAGACCATCAGTACTGTTCTTTACCTTTGCTTGCTATCAATTATTTTTACCATTCTTATCCAAAATATAAGTTCAAATTTTAGAGTGTAATATTCTTTTAGTATATATATAAGAGGAAACAACTATATAAAACTGTAAAAAGGTTAAATACATGAAAGCAAGCCGAATTTAAAACAAATAGAATTAGAAGATGTGAGGCTTATAAAACTGCAAGTATGTTTACTAACATCACTTTCTGGATTAAACACAGAAGCAACCTTGTCACACTTTGGCTTCACAACACTTTGTTCCACCTTCTGTGACTGAAAAAGAAAAAAAACAACATCACATTTATTTTTTAAAGTGGCTAAAGTGGATATTATCATAAATCAGGGAGTCAAGTCAAGTCTAGAAAAATGGAACAATCAAAATCTCACTTAATTGACTGCATGGCATTTCAGAAAGCAAGAAATAAAGTAGAGATTTCAATGCTGAAAAGTCAAACTTTAAGAATCTGATAATTTAAACAATCAGCCTAAACTCACTCAATACATGTATTTGTGTTGTTTACCTGTGCTGACAATGACATCTTGATAGGAGCCACAGGTGTTTTTTTCCCACCAATATTCATGCTTATTCCACCACCTGGCTTTTTCACACCACCAAGATTCATGCTGATTCCTGGAGGTTTTTTCCCAAACGTCATGCTGACTGGTCCTTTGCTGTCTGTTTTCATCAACTTGCTGGCTGATGTTGTATTTTCATCTTCTGATTCCGTCTTCCTTTTCTGTGGACTAACATTTTTATCATCTTTCTGTTGCCCTGCTGAGGAGAAACTGAGAAAATTGAAATAAAGATGAGACTGACATAAAGAATTTCTTATTGTAAAGTTTGATACTTAATTAATATACATCCTTTCATAATTGGAACAAGGTATAACCACATTAATGAATAATCAGGGATATTTTTTCATCATTTGGTAAATTGATGATTTGTTACGAATCCTAGCCACAATTATGCGCGTATAGGGAACTTTTTTAACATTTGGATATTCATTGTGTTCCCTAAACGCCACAGGTCGACTGATTCAAACCAATGTAAAATACATTTTTCAATTGATACTCCACAATATTTAACACTGCTCTGTTAAATACAAACACAAAAGTTACACATAAAATATTTTGAGCTCTTACTACACTTAGTGTTTCATGAAACATAAATTCAGATCAATCTGTCAACAAAGCATCGCCTGTTATGAACTACCGAGTAGGTGCCCATTATCTTTCCGCCCGATATACTTAGCGCTGCGATCTGTCAATCTTGGCTAGGAAAACAACAAGTGGGATATGGACGCACAGAGTCGCCAAAACAAAAATCGTCAAAGGCTCTGAAGTGGCTGTTTATATGGACTATTAAGAATCTCTATTAAATTGCAACGCGGACTTTAATCTGCCGAGTACAGACATTGTCACAAGACTATGATGTCCATTTATGTTAAATCTTTATGGTACAGACTAATCTTAACCCGCCGAGAATTACAGCCACAAACCTGTGAGGCAAAACATTGGTGCAAATGAAGCTACACTAACAGTAAGTTTTCTTCCATTTATTTTTTCTTGGGGTTAAAACAAAATAAATTCTCAAACTTACAAGGCAAAACAAACGACAAATTATCTATGTTTGTATTGAAAGCCATTCATATGAAATGCACAGTTTTCAGTTTTTAGATATGCGTTTAAAAGAAATCTATACCAAGCGGTTTAATTATAAAGCGAGGAATATTTATCTTACCGTCACCTACTTTCCTATCATTTGACGCCATTTTCAGGGGGACTAAACATTAAAACAAAACAAAATATTATTCCAAAAATAGCTTTATGTGCAAATAAGAGATAACTAATGAATTCAATATAAAAAAATATTATTGTTGTATCTTCGAATCATAAATATACGTCAATAGCAAGATTTATTCAAAATTCAATAAAAATAATTTTCTGCTCCCTTTTATTTACATAGGAAACGAGAACTTGAAACGACTTGATTTGTATTTCTGGATTTTTCTTCACTGTCAGTACCTGTATTTCTATCTAAAACCACCCACAATTATTCTAACATAATAAGCCATGTATCTGACTAAGCTGTGACGTCCATGACTTTACAATTTTTAATTAAGATTTTTTTTAAATAAAAACATGGAAATCCTCTTCAAGCTGGTAACCGGCTCTTTAAGTCTTAATATCTTGTAACTCCAACCCATGTATGAGAACTAATTGCATATTTTAGGACTGCAAATGACTTTAAAACTTATAAATATAAGACAATTTTGGTTTAACCTTTTTGGTTGTCAAATTAATTGAAAGTCTGATAATGATCATCACAAACTCACACCGTTATGAAGTTGCGCCATATACTGTACGGAGAAGTGGCAAAACATATGAACTATATAGTAATGTGCATGGTATGATTGAATGTTTATTTCTAATTATTATTTGTATTTATTTTGTATAATTTTCACAAACAGTACTAGTTTTGCATGTAAATAAGTATTTAATTAATTGGATGCTTATTTAACTTCATTCCTCAACCCATTGTCAACAATATATAACAATTATGAAATAATGCAAAAAAAATCCGCTGTTACCCATCTCACACCTTGATCACACCATCGCCTATATAACTTATATGGGGCGACTTCTCAGTATATGGCACGACTTTGTAGTGGTGCAAGTTTGTGTATGACTTCTCCTGTTACCATATGGATTATGTTCAATTTCCTAATTGTTTTTATTATATATTTTTTTGTTTTATTGTTTGCACTTCAATTGTATACTTCATTCAATTTCATACAGAGGAATGTTCTTGCTAGGAGAGAAATGAGTGGGAAAGTCCCCGGTAGGCCTCAGGTTGTCAGAGACTCTGAACACACCAACCTAGTGTTGTTTGGAGACAGTGCCTTTACTCATCAGACAAGGTCATTTACCAATGCAGGCTTGTTTTATCATGGATATCATGAAAATATTAACCAATATATCAACAATCAAGATCAAGACTTACGTAAACTGTCAGAGACTCAACATATGTATAAAACTAGTGACTCTAGCCCATTGAACCAATTTTGGAAAAGTAAAATTCCTGACATCACCAATGACTCTAGTCTCAATGACACAGAGGAGCATAAGGGTTTCTTTAATCCAAGGCCTCCCAGTGTTGTCAATATGCCACCAAGCTCACACACTGTGGTGGAGGGGGCGGTGGCACGACCTAACAGTGTAGTCACAGGAAGACCACCGAGTGGGCTCGGCAGGCCTGGCAGTGGGGTTAGGAGATCTGAGGGCACTAGCAGACCATCTAGTAGAATCAGTCGCCCTTCAAGTGCCTACAGTCACCATGGTAACAGGACTGCTGAATCTCCATGGCCTTTGGATTCTGACCCAAGGTATACTCTCTTCTGACTTTCATAAAAACAAAGTCTCAATGTTCTTTGATCTTTGAATTGAAACAAAATAATTATATACTTTACATATGTGTATATTTCTAAGAACAATTTTGTGCCTGATCAATTGTTACCAATAATTTGTTAACTACTGGTAATACGTATTATACTTGGTTTCAATCTTAATTGATAAAGCTATTCTACACAGTGTCAAAATTGTATTTCAGTTGGATCTCATATTTCTTATGATTGATAAAATAAAGTGTTAAAATGAATTCCAGTGACCCAGATCATGAACCAATGGGGGATGTATTATCAAGACTGGAAGAGTATCGGGAGAACTTTGTGGCGAGTGTAAGCACTGCGTGTACAGACTGTGAGTGTGAGACAGAAGAACAGCGTGTAGCAAGCCGTCTAGCTCGGGTCTATGACAGTGTATCAGAAGACTCTCAGTCGGATGAAGAAGGTTGGTTTTCAATTGCTTATATTGATATAAGTTAATTGGCTCCATTCGTTGGGCTTATCCTAAATGGAAATTGTAATTGGTTGGTTGTTCTGCCAGATGATTGTTTTAAAGTAAAAAATGGTGTCGGCCACACATTAACAAGAAATCAATCTGATCTACAATTATAAAATCTTTTTGGGTAGATAATATCTTGGACATTAAAGATCTTTTTTTAGAGTCAAGGGCAATAATTTTGGTTAGATTTTGTCTAGGTATTAACTTCAAATTTCTATGACTACTGTATAATCATGTATTGTTTGATAGATGCAGGTGTGTCCCTGGCTGTGCTGTTGAAGACATTTGACCAATACGAGACCCGTGGTCACTCTGCATCCCGCCAGAAGGCCATGATGACACTTGTCAACTCATACATTCCACATGAACCTGTCTCGCATGAACAGTTTAAACAAGTATTCATTTTGTATTTTACCCACTCACTTAAAATAATGCATGCAAGAGCTGTAAGTGATTTGGTCAACTTTTTTATTGTATTTTCTTAAGCTAACGTTGGACTATGATATTTCAAAGCTTACGAATAACAGTTTCTGAAATAATCATGTTATGTTTCAACTTCAGTTAACATCGATTTTGTTCCTGTCTGATTGTATATTATGATGTCAGTGTTATACTGTAGAGTGTAGATTAAACTTTGCGAGGGTAATATATTCATGATTTTTTTGTTATTAACAGAATCTTGTTTTAAAAAAATAGCTTACATAAGTGAATTTCAAACACCAAATAAAGGCCAAAACAAAAAGTCAAGAAAAATGACTATTGAATTGAAACAACGTATTATGTGACCAAATGTTTTTTGCAGGTGATGGTTTACATGACAACCAGTGTGTGTCAGGTGCAGGAGGCATGTCTTGTCATTGTCAAGCACTGTGTGCGGTCACCTAGCAACCTGGCTGTTGCCCTTGACAATGGCATTATTAACTTCCTGCATGACTGCCTCCAGATCCAGACACATTTCCACCTCCGTAAAATGGCCCTCCCTGTGCTGGAAGCTGTGAGTTTCTGTCCAATATCTTTTAGGTTGTGTATCTCTTTGAGTTTCTGTGTTTGAAATCTACTGTCTCTGGGCCTCCCATAATGGGCATCATCACTTGTTCCATTCAAGGAAACAGCCTAGACTCTAATAAAACTTTTCAGATTTTGTCACAATTAGGTAAAACAAATCAGTATATGTAAACTAATAGTGCTTGAGCTTTCATGAACCTTATATATGTACTTAAATTTCATTTTGTATCTTTTTTACGTCCATTCATAGAACAAGACATACATGTATTACAAATGTATTAGTTTTACCTGCAGCATACAGGTTGGTGTGTAGGCTCTGTCTAGTATGTTGTCTGATTGAGAAGCCTTTGTCCAATCATTACAGAATTTTGTCAGAATGTGTATGAGTATAATATCTTGGACAAGTTTGATAACCAGCAATATCGTTTTAGTCACTGGAGGGTTATAGCCGTTAAATTATAGTAATAACCACAACTTGGTTCTGTTCAAACAATAGCTTTAGAAGCTTTTGTTTTACATCACCAAATTTGGTCAGAATGAGTATAGACATAATATTTGGGACAAGTCCAATATCCTGCTATATCGCCTTAGTCACTCCAGAGTTATGACCCTTTAATAGGAAAAAACTGTATTAACAGGGTCCACTATCTAAATTTGGCTTCACATACAACTACTGCTCGCCAAACTGGGTGTCCTAAAATAAACACAGGCATATTTTGTGACAGTTGGCACTCTTGTTAAATTCCTTATCATGACAAAAAAAACATGTTTTATTTTGACTCTATAAGTCATGAACTTGAAAATACAGTTTTTGTAGCATATATATATATATATATATATAAATTATATATATATATATATATATATGTCATGTTTCAAATCTCCCACAGATATTTGCCTACCCGGACCACCGTGACTGCTGGTATGAGGAAGCTACAGTACACTTCCTGCCCAAGCTGGTTGCCATGGTGAAGGGCCAGGGCCCACTCAATGTCAAGTATGCTGCCTGCTGTGTGTTTCGCTCTATTGCACTGTATGAGGACTTTATTCCATATGTGACACAGGAAATACTGCCCACCGTTCTTCACATGAGAAATGCTAGTGCCAAATTCAAGGTACCGTATTTATCTTTAAAATTAAAGGAAATTCATCTTTGAAATTATAGGTATTCTTC
The DNA here is from genome assembly GCF_026914265.1 of Mya arenaria. NCBI lineage: Eukaryota > Metazoa > Mollusca > Bivalvia > Myida > Myidae > Mya > Mya arenaria. Next base: position 8,042,616 of record NC_069127.1, on the reverse strand, counting down.
TTTGAAATTCAAGGTAATAATTCATCTTTGAAATTTGAGGTATTCATTTTTGAAATTCAAGGAAATCGTCTTTGAAATTCAAGGTATTCTTTTTTGAAAATGAAGGTATTCATCTTTGGAAATCAAGGTATTCATCTTTAAAATTAAAGGTATTCATCTTTGAAACTACTTCATCTGTTTCACAGAGGGTATAGCCTTGATGTTGTATGCAGCAGTGTTGTGCATAAATGTAAATCTTAAGAGATGGGTAAAAAAACATGTTCACCTGAAACTTGCCCATGTTTCTAGAGACAATATGCACATGTACAGTTAGTCCTATAACTCTGGCTTTATTAATGGTCAAGTTAGTCCCCTTTTTCCAATGAAAAAAAGAAATGTTATTGCATTTACTCCACAGCACTCTTGTTATGTTCATGTGATTATTCATGTTTGACACACCCTAAAATCATAAACATAAACTAACTAAGCATGATTTGTGCGGCATGCAAGTATGTTTTACTCACCTTGTTACTCCCACAAACAAAACTCGGAAGGGTTTTTAAACTTTTTATATATATATAGGAGTCAGGACGGGAATGCTTGCTTGCTTAGTTGATTTATCCATTGGATTGTCTGTTGCAAAACATTTGTGGAGTGAACATTTTGCTAAAGTTTAGACATTTTTTTTTTAAACATGGTACACTATAATGCCTAGTAGTGGCCAATTGGTTCAAGATTCCCATTACCTTTATTTCCACTTTATTCAGGAGGTGTATGTTGAAATCCTAGCTGGAGTTCTGTCTCACACAGGGACAGTTCCCCCAGAGCTTATTGACAACAGCGCCATACCCATCACTGCTTCCATCATCAGAGAGGGACCATGGTATGTACATGTGTGTTTCAATGTCTGTGGTGGTCAGTGGTGGGTTCGGGAAGTTGGCTCACACTTCGGCTATTTCTCAGTAGTTGCCAGGCAACGCGGACATCTTTGTCATCAATGCTTTTATTATCAGCCAGAAAGGTACCTTGTTAATGTGTAATTCAGTTTTGACCTCTATGTCAAAATTTAAGCGTACTGTTTTTGTCTGCTTTCTAATTTGAGAAATTCAATTTTGACCAAACTTAGATGTACCTTTAAAAAAATTGATTTCCAGCAACATGGCCCTTGGATTGCTCAAATTTTACCAAATTGACAACACGTTTAGCAGTTCAGATGTTCATTTCCAGATTTGGTGATAAAAAAAAATAAGAGCTTGGTCAGAGTGTGTTTGAGGACAGTACCACAAGTTAGATCGATCAATAGCTCCAACAACCCCGGGACTTAAACCCTGCATTCCCAGCCCTAACACTGTGCATGTACACATCACTTTACATTGTTTTGGCTGTCAATTGTCAAAAAGTAGACCATTTTGTCTGAAACACTTACGGCAACATTATTTCCATCCAACTTTATCATATGGATCCTTCATGAAAATGAAAAGTTTCCAAATGAATGTTAGGTTTCTATAAACTACAGAGCAGCTGTTGTTACACTGACCAATGAAAATGTTTTACCATTAAGAAATCCCAATTTAATGAGGAAAGGCCATTCTTCACCATCCTTTTCGTCTAATTTCACAGATGTCTGGAGCTCAAGGCTCACAAGTTGGACATAAAAATTTTCTTTATTTGATTCTTCCTTTTCTGTATTAATTTTTGATGATTAAACATGAATCAATTAAATGTATGCAATTTATTTTAAAACTTATTGTTGCAGTTTTATGAAGGGAATGTGAGAAAAAGTAAAATAAATTAGTGGCTAAAGAAGCCATTTTGTGTGTTTGAACTGAGCACTTGATTCGGTAGTTTCCTCCTGCTGTATGCATGTTGTTAAAAAGGAACACTTTTTAAAGTTTAGCTTATACACATGTACACATAGTAATTTGGAATTGCTTATTCTGAGTTTTCAATATTTAAGCTTGCATCATGCTATACTACATGTATTAGAGTAAAATACTAAAACTGTTTGATTAACCAGATTAAATAAAAACAACATGGAAAAACTGTGATATTAATATTAAAATGCCACCCTTAGAAAGTTCCATTTCAATTGGCACACCGGTACATTTTTAAACATTTTGTACTAGCTTTGATTCATGAATTTCTGCAATATATTAGTAAAATCTATTTGTGAATTAGTTGATTTTAGCATGGGCACATTTTCAGAATCCTTGTTAAACTGTTACAAATATTAAGTTCCAAATAACTACTAGATTATGGAGAACTATAACTGTTTTTAAAATTTTAGCGGCCCCCAGTGTGCTGCCCTTCACCTTCTTGGAACCTTGACAACCAGTGACCCCGGGGTTGCCATGGTGATAGGGACCAATTCCCTGGTTCCCATGCTGCTGTGCTGTATGAAGGACTCACACTGCAGGTCTGCTTACTGCCTTGGATCATTTGATAATGTACACATTTATATCTTGATAATGATTGATAAATAACACTTATAGTTTTTGTTATGAAAATTGAATACTTCAAATTATTTCTTTGATTTTTATACGCCTGAAGGGTCGTATTATGTTATGGCCTCCATCGTCTGTCCGTCTGTCTGTCCGTCTGTCCGTCCGTTAGCAATTCCGTGTCCGGGCCATAACTTGGTAACTAATAAAGCTATTTTCAAATAACTTTATACAAATCATCACTACATTAAAAGGATGTGTCGCGCACAATTTCCAGGTCCATACCTCAAAAACTAGAATCACCATGGGGGTGCGTTAGCAATTCCGAGTCCGGGCCACAACTTTGTCACTAATAAAGTCATTTTCAAATAACTTTTACAAAGCATCATTACACTAAAAGGATGTGTCGCGCGCAATTTCCAGGTCCATACCTCAAAGACTAGAATCACCATGGGGGGGCGTTACAACTTTGTCACTAATAAAGTCATTTTCAAATAACTTTATACAAAGCATCATTACATTAAAAGGATGTGTCGCGCGCAATTTCCAGGTCCATACCTCAAGGACTAGAATCACCATGGGGGGGGGGGCGTTAGCAATTCTGTTTCCGGGCCATAACTTGGTAACTAATAAAGCGATTTTCAAATAACTTTATACAAATCATCACTACATTAAAAGGATGTGTCGCGCGCAATTTCCAAGTCCATACCTCAAAGACTAGAATCACCATGGGGGTGCGTTAGCAAATCCGTGTCCAGGCCACAACTTGGTCACTAATAAAGTCATTTTCAAAAAACTTTATACAAAGCATCATTACATTAAAAGGATGTGTCGCGCGCAATTTCCAGGTCCATACCTCAAACACTAGAGTCACCATGGGGGGCGTTAGCAATTCTGTGTCCGGGCCACATCTTTGTTACTAATAAAGTGATTTTCAAATAACTTTATACAAATCATCACTACATTAAAAGGATGTGTCACATGGAATTTTCAGGTCCAAACCTCAAAGTCTAGAATCACCATGGGGGGGGACGTTAGCAATTCCATGTCCAGGCCATAACTCAAAGACTAGAATCACCAATGGGGGGCGTTAGCAATTCTGTGTCCGGGCCACATTTTTGTTACTCGTCCGTTAGCAATTCCGTGTCCGGGCCATAACTTGGTAACTAATAAAGCGATTTTCAAATAACTTTATACAAATCATCACTACATTAAAAGGATGTGTCGCGCGCAATTTCCAGGTCCATACCTCAAAGACTAGAATCACTATGGGGGGGCGTTAGCAATTCTGTTTCCGGGCCACATCTTTGTTACTCGTCCGTTAGCAATTCCGTATCCGGGCCATAACTTGGTAACTAATAAAGCGATTTTCAAATAACTTTATACAAATCATCACTACATTAAAAGGACCTCAAGCCGAATCTTCTTCGGGCGTATAATGCTCCGTTTCGCGGTGCTCTTGTTTGAAGTGATCTTTTTATACTGATTTATGTAACCATGTTTTCAATATGCATACAGTGGCATTTATACTGTCTCCATTTTAGGCTAGTTTTTATATAGTGACATTATTAGGTTCCCCCTGTAGAGCTAGATCACCCTGTTGTTTGTGCACATTTATGTAATCTGTAATCTGGGAATTATGTAATTACTTTCACATACTAGCTTCAAAAGACTGTTTCAAGTATTTTTTGATTAAATTATATATAAAGCAACATTTATGTACCATTCTTTTGGTTTTTAGAAAGGTTCGATCGAATGCTGTTGAAGTTATGCGTAACTTGTGCGTCACTCGAAAGTTAGGTCTGTGTAAGGACCTGATGGTTCAGCTGACTGGATCGCTGGCCCCTGGGCTTGAACAAGAGTCCCTCACAAACTTGTCCAAGATGGCTTCCCATGGGCCCGTTGCCACGGCAACCAAGCCTCGCTTTGATGAGGAGCGTCACTTGTGGATGGGGCTGGAAAAGTTTATTGATGTAGCCAAAAATCTCATCTTTAAAGAAGGTAAATAATAGATAAATAGGCGGTGTCATTTGAAATTTTGAGTGTAATTTGAATCATTATAATGTGTTTATCAAATGCAATAATTATTGTTTGAATTTGAGATGAATATTGTATTGTAAATGGTTACATTTGAATGAACTGATGTTCATACTGCATGAATGGCACAGCATAATGATGTCATTATTTATTTCATTGATGCATTCTGATTGGACAAGCTTGACATCATTTGCCCCTGGGCAAATGACGTTTTAAATATTGTCCTTTTCTGGGTCCATTATGTGACTTTCACTTGGATGTAAAAGATCTCAGGAATGCTCCCAAAACGAATTTCAGTCCTTAAATAAATGCAAAGATGAAAGTGTGGCCCCTGTAGTTAAAATCTGAATAATGTTCATCAAAGTGATTGTATAAACTAACAAACTAGTCTGTCATGAAGGCATGTGATATTTAAAGTCTAATAGATATGATGGAAAAAGAATTTTGTTTCTATTGTATTATCCATGTTTTCAGCCAAGGTGGATGTGGATGAACTGGACATAGTGACCAGTGTTCACCTGACCCCAGGAGTGGACATCTGCCCTGTCAGACTTGGGGCAGTCACTCATGCCATCCAGCTGCTACACTGGGTCTGCCTGTGGCCCCTAGATAAGTCCAGACTTGGATTCACCGCTAACAGGGTGGACCTCACCACCTTTACTGATGATGACAAACAAAGGTAACTTAATGCGTCACAACAAACACATAAGGATATCTATGTCTGACATTCACGGCCTCGATACCACAAATTTGTTTTTAATCAATAAATCTTGAATTACTTGGTATGCACATTGGTCATGGTCAGTAGTTCAACCCATGTTTTGGGTCAGTAGGTCAAAGGTCAAGGTCATGGTGACCTTTACTAGAACAATTATTGGCGCTCCTGACTGGTGTCCACATCTAGTGATTGCTATAATGGCAAGACTACACAATGTTTTACTTAAGAGATATGTCCAAAATCTGCATCATTATATAATTATAATCAAAATAACAGTGAAGTCAGAATAGCAATTCATCCATTCTGTGTCCAAATCCTCCTGGAAAAGGATGATCATGTTGTCTTTAGACAAATCATTTTCTCAGGCAAAAGATGATAAAGTCTACCTTGAGTTTTTTATATGATTTCAGGTCTCGTCTGTCAAAGATTAACCGTGGTTTGACGCAAGCTATATGGGACAAGGTTGGGTCGGTTGTGACCACACTACTTGCTTCTTACGCAGCAAAGGTCACCAAGGTGGCAGCCAGCTCCCTGATGGGTCAGTCATTCTGCTCCCTGGATGCCATGTTCGAGTCACAGGAAGTAGCTCTTGTTACGAGCCTCCTTGACATTCTTCTGTGTTCCGCCTTGTGCACTTGCACAGAGTTCCCAGAACTACTGCCAAAGCTGGAAGAGAAGCCATCAAAACGGAAAACTAAGTCACAAAGCAAACTGAAGTCAAATTCAACATCACAAATGTCATCAGAATTGAAATCTAGTCAAAACACTGTTGAGTCACGACTTAAATCCCAGTCAGACTCGGGTAAGGGGTTTGTCGCCCTTGAGGACAAGATCTGGGTGCGTGACAACCCACACCTGACCAATATCCATGGCAAAAGTGACCCTGGAGCTGCTAAGGAGCGAAGCAGGGCAGAACTGCGACACAAGGAGGCATGTACAGAGAGACGTCTGCTGCGTAGGTGTCTGTATGAGGCAGATGTTTTTGCCTGTGTTTGCCCTTTCCTGAAGTGCCGGGAAGAAAATGTGCAGGTATTATTATTATTTTATCTTACCTGGAAATTTCAAAGAAATTGTCATGGCTCTTGTTTCAAATATCTAACACAAATAATTCTATACATATGGACAACAAGAACACAATTACCACCTTTGTATTCTTTGTCTGACACTTTTGTCTCGAATTCTGCTCAAGGCTTTTTTTCATGCAATAACAGAATTGTTCTTGGCTCTTTCAGTAAAATGATAGTGATCATTATCATTTCAGCTTGTGGTGTTGCAGATACTGCGGTGCCTAATTCAGCCCCTAGAGGAAAGGGTGGCCCCTAAACTTTCATTCTCTGGTCCAGGAACCAGTGGCAAGTCTAGAAATAGGTACATGATTATGTTCCACAAGGTCTCTAACTCTCTATGCTGGTAACAAGCATTCTGTCAAATTTGTCTAACTACTTTTCAGTGCAACACAATTCCATATTTCGAACCTAAAAATATAATGTTTAAATATTGTTTTGAAACCATTTAAAATTGTATGCAAATTTGTTGGTAAAATGCTTTTCTGGTAGTATATCATTTTCAGAATGAAAAAAACATTTGGCCGTTTTATTTTTGGAGAGAAGTTTTTTTATATAAATGTCCATGACTTCCTCAGGCCACAGACAGCTGGGGCTGTTGAGAATGCGAACAAGCGCCTGAACATAGCTTTATATCAAATGTCTCCCGACCTGGCCAGCCTGATCAAGGATGCCCTGGGCCCCACAGTGACCCCAGGGGAAGAAAAGGCGAAGACAACAGGATGTGGGAAAGGGGAGAAACAGGTGGTCATGCCAGGGTCGACGTCTGACCTTGAAACCATACATGAAAGACTGCAGGGTGAGTACTGGAACTTTTAGGGTATCACCAGGTATGAACATCTTTGCTTTTTTAAAATAGATAAGAAGAATATTGCTTCGTTGATAGATATCATGAAACAACATTCTGATAGTATTGGATTTTTAAAACTTCATTGCATTAGAATGGCAGTGTGTTGTTGATAATATTTATTTGGACACAAGCAAAAGTCATTAAATCAATGTACTATCATGGTTTTGTCACATAGCAATGAATCTGTTTCAATGCTAATTTCAGACTACACAGATAGTACAAAGGACCAATCACAAGTCTCCACCCCACCCCCTCCCACAGACCCCGCCCCCAGCAGGAGGCCCCGTCCTATGATTGACAGGTGTCGGCCCATTGCTCAGCAGTGTCGGGAGGCCCTCACAGAGGGGCTTGGTGAGAAGCTGGTGTCGGGGGTTTTCACAAAGACTCCCCGTGTGAAGAAACTGTTTGTACTCCTCCTACATGACTTTGTGCAATATGGCGAGGTGTGTAAATTTATATATTCTTCTCTGTCTTTAAGAGTTAATCTTTTATTAGAATTCACTCAGCCAATGTGAGATTGAGCACTAACAAACCGGTTCTTTATTAGTCTTCACTGTCTGTGCTAGGGCAGTTACCTTACCATTTACTGATTATCATATTTTGATAGTTTTGTAAAAAGTATTTTAATGTTATAATAATTATAGTATTTTGTTGCGTAATTTGTCCCTTCTCAGTTTTTGGCCTTGATCCTTGTGGATATGAAAACTCTCCTTTAACAGGATCTTGGTTAAAATTGAGCCTACAGGCATGTCCCTATAGTTCCATTTGTTTCATTACTGTGTGAGACTTTGGTTTATTAGCCAGATTTTTCATCGAAAGCACATACACACACACATGCTTTTACACTGTCACACACACCATTGACCCATCAGCACCACAGCCAATGATTGTATTTTCAGGATCTTTATATTTTGCTTATTTGGTTTGTCCTAAGGGGTCAAAAACTAGGTCTCTGGGACTTATCTTTTAGGAAAAGCTGATGTATTTATAAAATGTTCATTCTTCCTCACACAAATGGAATAGTTTCTGTTGATCTTCACGAAATTTGTCCAGGTTATTTGTATGAATGATTTTTCTGATAAGTATAAATATGGGCCTTCTTGTTTAACATAGTTTTAACTCTGTCTCTTCAACACTGACTTGTTTTTTTCAGTTGTGTTCCTGATGAAAGTCAAACCTCTCATGGAATTTAAGTAATTTTTAGCTTGTCTGTTTTTTATAGAGTGATTGTAATAGCCTTGGTGTTCTGGTCATCATAGAGCAACAATTGTAACCATGGCCATAATTAGAACGCGTTCCAGATGTTCACAGGAAACTCTATACACATGTTACTAGTGATCATATGTAGCAAGCCCTACAAATTTCATATTTTTCATGTTTTGGCCCTTATTCAACTGAAACAAACTGACAACTTGGGGTTTCTCTCTGTGACACCCTTGTTTTGAATTAGGGTTTATTGTATTGTCTAGATACACCAAAAAACCCTAGTTCCTGGAATCCATTTAATTTTGTAATGGAGGGTTACTATAATTGATTTTTTTCAGTGTGGCTCCAGCGTTAAACTATACAAAATTACCATAATATAATACTAGATCTATATTTTGCGGTTTAATGCAATTGTATTTTTTCTTCCTGTAACAGGTTGGTAGTCACATGACGTTGTCTAGTCTGGGATGTATGCCGCGTCTGCTTGACTTCCTGCGTACACATGAGAGCAATGAACTACTTGAGATCATAGGTGAGAAATAATCATGTAATCTTTGACTCGCGTATATATTTTATTCTATTTTCATCCTGCCCACCTTTTCGAAATGCTCTGCCTCAAATTTCTATTATTTGATAAAAATTCAGTCTTTGCAAATGTGGCCCAACGTCAGGAATTTGAAACCAAACATTAAATGTACTACATGTTGTTTTGATATATGTTTTAGAAATATAAACTAAATTCTGCCCACATATCCAACATGTTTTCAAGCCTGACCCCTCAGACATTACAAAATAATTTTATTAGATGCATGCTTATATATTTTTAAAGAAAGCTTATAAAATCACAAAAAAATCCATGATAAATCTTGTTTTGTTGAATCAAGTTAAAACTTTTTAGTGTAAGTAGAAATTAAATACTTGATGCTAAAAAGTAATGATGCTCACTTTGCTTCCTAAGGAACTTCAGGGTGGAAGAAAGAACAACTACCCTTTGTACCCTTACAGTGATTCTGTCTAGTATACAATGTAGTTGGCTTGTGTCTCATGTACTGTGTCTGTTATACCATAGCCTTGTGCTTTTAAGCAGGGTCAAATTATTTTTAACTTTTTTTGGTACTGTGCTTGTCCCTGTAGTTTACATTGTAGTATTGTTATGGCACAATATATTGATTAACAAACACACATCTATATATATAGACATTTTTTATTTTTAATCATGAATGAATAATGATGATTTAAAAAATATATATATATGGAAAAAAAACATGCATAGAGCATAATACATTTATTTGACAGTGTGTCAACAGTGATTATGATGCAAACAGATTTTTTCATCAATGATACTAAATAAATTACTTAGGATTAGATACAAGATACAAAATACAAGATACATGGATGGTGCTTAAATTCAAATTTTGAGGGATTGTGCTGAAATACACATTTTGAGGATTGTGCTGAATTACACATTTTGAGGGATTGTGCTTAAATACACATTTTGAGGGATTGTGCTTAAATACACATTTTTTTGAGGGATTGTGCTGAAATACACATTTTGAGGGATTGTGCTGAAATACACATTTTGAGGGATTGTGCTTAAATACACATTTTTTTTGAGGGATTGTGCTGAAATACACATTTTGAGGGATTGTGCTTAAATACATATTTTGAGGGATTGTGCTAAAATACACATTTTGAGGGATTGTGCTGAAATACACATTTTGAGGGATTGTGCTTAGATACACATTTTGAGGGATTGTGCTTAAATACACATTTTAAGGGATTGTGCTAAAATATACATTTTGAGGGATTGTGTTTAAATACCCTTTTTGAGGGATTGTGCTAAAATACACATTTTGAGGGATTGTGCTTAAATACCCTTTTTGAGGGATTGTGCTTAAATACACATTTTGAGGGATTGTGCTAAAATACACATTTTGAGGGATTGTGCTTAAATACCCTTTTTGAGGGATTGTGCTTAAATACACATTTTGAGGGATTGTGCTAAAATACACATTTTGAGGGATTGTGCTAAAATACACATTTTGAGGGATTGTGCTAAAATACACATTTTGAGGGATTGTGCTAAAATACACATTTTGAAGGATTGTGCTTAAATACCCTTTTTGAGGGATTGTGCTAAAATACACATTTTGAGGGATTATGCTTAAATACACATTTTGAGGGATTGTGCTTAAATACACATTTTGAGGGATTATGCTTAAATACACATTTTGAGGGATTATGCTTAAATACACATTTTGAGGGATTGTGCTTAAATACACATTTTGAGGGATTATGCTTAAATACACATTTTGAGGGATTATGCTAAAATACCCTTTTTGAGGGATTGTGCTAAAATACTCATTTTGAGGGATTATGCTTAAATACACATTTTGAGGGATTATGCTTAAATACACATTTTGAGGGATTATGCTAAAATACCCTTTTTGAGGGATTGTGCTAAAATACTCATTTTGAGGGATTATGCTTAAATACACATTTTGAGGGATTATGCTTAAATACACATTTTGAGGGATTATGCTTAAATACACATTTTGAGGGATTGTACATTTTTAATATAATTATCATGTAAATGTGTAAGATTTAAAATTCACATTAAAAAATGAACATTTATTTCAGAATGTAGAAAAAGATATACAAAATACAAAATAAAATAAATCACAACCATTATGCCATTAATTTTGAAATAAACTGATAATGCTTGAAGTATAAGGATATCATACAGAATGTCAGGTTTCATCATTATACATATCATTCATAACATATTTAACATCTTTTATACAATTTCATCATAATTTTGCATTTACTCTATTCAGACTGCTTTAAAATAATTTGGTATATATAATAATATAACCTAAGTTTTTTTCCATGGAAACATGGTATATATATTATAAAATTGATTACTGAGATTAAGTTGCAATAAAATTTAATGTTTAAATAATTAAAGTAACAGTTTAAGATTATATTCAGTAGTGACTAAGACTAAGAGATGCCCTATTAGTATCATCAACAACAAAAAACATGTTCAATAAATGTAGCCCTAAAGTGAATAATAATAATAATAATCATGAAATAAAAATAGTTGCACTCTGAATCTTGACAAGCATTTGTTGTAAAGGTGGGACTCAGATGTGACATATGAAACCATGATTGAAGAAACTAGCTGACTAGTCTTGTGTAATAATACTTAGTAAAAATACCTAAAAATTAAAACATTTTTATTATATACCAAACTCACACTAGTTAAATTTGTATTGAAAAACATAAAAGCTGTAACATTTTGACAAGAAGTACTAATTCTATTTAGATGTTAATTCATATTTACCATAAATAAGAGTACGGGTGAGTAGGATTGTTTCATTGCTTAAACTAATAGTGCTCCTTGTAATGGTTAAAGATTGTAAGTTTTTACTAAAGTTAATATGGTACCTTTATTTGTATAACCATTTTCTTTGTTAAAGTGGACATACTAACAATCTTAAATTTTTTAGTGGTCTACATTATATTATGTAAACTACCCAGTAACTGGGCCAGCCACTGTCTTTATCTACCGATTCACAGGTTACAATAAAATAAATAATAAATAATAAAATATTAACTAAAATGGAAAATTGCAGAAATTCGGACTTCTTATTTGCCAAAAAAATATTTTGACCACTACTTTCCATCAACCAAAGCATTATTATAATGCAAAAGTTGTAAAAACGAATACAAAGTACCTGCCACTGATAAAAACAGTCTCTTTAAAGTTGCATGCAAACTTTTTTTACCTTAGTATTTCAGTTTTTAGCCTTTTTAATGAATCAAATATCAATTATTAACTAAAATGTTTTTTATACTTTTTTTGCTTCTATGTTTTCTTATTTTTACCCTGTTCTTTGGATTGAGAATGTATTTGTTCAATTTCAAAAATGAGAAGTCACTATGCACTTTAAGTCAGTCATTGAATTTTAAGCCATTCTTTGGTTGAATATACATGTATTATTTTTAGCCCGCCCTTTGGCTTAAAACATTGGTTCTCTAAAACAGACAAATGACTCAATTATCAGACAGCATCAAACAGTGCTGGAGTTGGCATTGCCTTGCACAGGATGTACTTATAGTAGTTGTCAATGTTCTCCATGTTGTCCCGACAGTATGACCCCAAACGGCAGCATTGCTGAGCAATCTCGATGCAGCGTAGGGCAAGCTCGCAGTTTTCCCTCTCGTTAACTCGGGCCATGCACAGGTAGTAGATCATTGATCTGCGGCACTCAATATCTGAAATATTACCAGTGTCAGGTAAAATACAGACTACCTGTGAGCAGACTTGCACTGTTTACTACTATGATATGAGGTTATATTTACCTACTTTAACTTACATGTAGCCATTATGATTCATGATAATTGTTTCTGTCTTACAACTTGATCATTGAAGAGTCTCTACATGTAATAGATACAGTACAAGTTTTTCTTTAAAAGTGTCCATTGACAGACGTAAGAAGATGTTTCGCTAGGAAGAACACCAATTTTGTCCGATAAAGTTGGTGTTTGTCCTAGCGAAACAGTTTTTTACGTCAGTAAGAGGACACTTTTGAAGAAAAAATGATTAACTGTACACTTTTTCAATAGCTCTGCTGGGGGTATAGTTGTATAAAAAGTGGTAGCTATTTTTAACTTGTTTTCTGTTTAGTGTTCAACAATATTCTGATGCAACAGTTTTTAAAAATGTTTTCAAAGTCATAGTTGTCCTCTTAAACAAAAATATCCATGTAAGGTTTATTGGCCTTAAAAATATCTATATAATAAAGCATATTTTTGTTGTACAGTGGCTTTAATTATTTACATGAGCGAGTTATAGTTTTCACTTTTGAATGCAGGTTCAAGGTGCACAGTACTGTATTAAAACAAAAAAATATAATAATTACATGTAAACAAAGCTTTTAAATTGACCTTCGACATATCCTACTAATTCTCTACTAAATTGCATGCTGCATTTCCAAGATTCTTAGCTGCATAATTATGAAACTATGGAGTAATGTTCTGTATGAAGCAAAATGGTGGATGCTGAGTAGAGTATTGCTTACAGTAATTTTTTTCACAGAATTTCAACCCTTTTTTATTTTTTGACAACATAGAATAAAGATAAAGATTCTTGTGTGCAGTCATCGAAATAAGACCTTTGGATGAACAAGCCCGAATTCTAAAACTATTGCTTGGTATCAAATTTTTTAATATAAAATTCAGAATTTGAGCAAGCCCAAAAGACATTTTACCAGTGTGGGGCTTGTTCTAATTTCCACCACTGTGTGTGCTAAATATCCAAAAAGCGTTGAAACTTCACTGGACTAAGGTTGAAGGTTCTTGGGTTGAAATTTGGTCAAATGTTCTACTCATCAAAGCATTGTGACGAGTTCATGCTGGGTTTCCGTGTGGGCCTTTTGCTACCCTTAATGGATTTTGATGACACGTAAAGGCAAGATCAACTTTTCATGTACTGACCTTGTTCATAGGTCAATGTCACATTTGGGGGCATTCGTCACATACTGTGACAACTCTTGTTATACCTACTAATAATATAGTGGGTCCAGAATGTACCTGTCTGTCTTGCTGCAATAAACTCAAGGCAAGGAAAAGTGTTACAAACATTTTAATTAATTTTACAATTAATGTTACAAATTGTGTAATTAATTTAACAATGGCTAAAGTCACTCTACCTTGAAAGTATTCCCTATGGACAATAGACAGGAACTTCTCTGCCATAGCCCTGGACCTTGCATCCAACTGTTTGGAAGTGTCAATGAAGAAATCATTGGTGATTTTCAAGTAGCTTTGGACCATGTTCAGCAACACAAGCCTTTGGCCGTACCGCAGTTCGCTGCCAAGACAGTCGTCACTCACACACTCTAGCACTAGCTCAAAATGGCTGAGAGCTTTACAGAGGGATTCAGAGCCATGGCCTTGTGTTTTATTGATGTAACTTTCTTCTTCAATTCCAAGTAGAAATGAAGATTTGGAATCCATGTTGCATTGGGACATTTGGCACTGTTCTTATCAGTGAAGAACAGCAGTAAATGTGATTTATTCTTGTAACAAACCTGTTTTTCTCTAAAAAGCGGAAAACATCCAAGAAATGCTGAATAGGAAGTAGTTCATGCAGTTCCAGTACAAAATGACCAGTTCTATTTATGTCACTTCCTTGATTTCTGTATGTGTTTCTTAGTCTTCTAACATGCTGATCAGGAAGTATTGCAAGTTTTTCATTTGCAATTTTTAACAATTCTTGAATGTCCAATTGAACATTGCCTCTGTTGATTTCACCCCAAATCAGTCGCTCAAACTTTTTTTGTCTTAAAGATATCCCATCCATACTGATGATGCATTTGTATTTGCATTACCCTGTATGTATGTACTACACTTTATTTTAGAATTTAAACATATTTAGTTCCTCTCATAATTTTTGTTGAAGCAGAATGTATGACAAGATGTGTTTGCGGTTCATATAGGTTGAATTCAACTGCGCAGTTATTACCAGTATTTTTTTGTTAATTGGGATCCCAAACAATCATAAACCTTGTTGAACATTTGCCAGCAACTGCATTCTTCAGTTACTATGAAAAATCAGCAAATCTTAAGTTTGATATTATGTATTTACTCAAACTTGCAAATGTTTACTGAACTGGGAAGGTTCATCCATACAATCTTATTTGTGACGCAATTAATTAACCTTCAAAATCATATTACCTCTACCAAAACATAATAATAATAATAATAATAATAATAATAATAATAATAATAATTATAACAACAACAACAACAACTAATAATAAAAACAATAATAATAATAATAATAATAATAATAATAATAATAATAGTAATAATGATAAGAAGAATAAGAATAAAATTATAAATTGTAATAATAAACATTCAATGGGAATTACAAAAACCTTTAAGCTGCACTCTCACAGATATATCATTTTTACAACTTTTTTATTTTTTGTTTCTGAAAGAACAAATTTTTGCGTAAATATCTGCAAACCAATGATATAAGATTGCTGACAAAAAAATCATATCGTAGATTTTCATATTTCCGTTCGAAAATTAATGTTTTATGGTTTAAACCGTTACTAAATGTTTAAGAAAAATGCATAAAAAATCCATTTTTGAACTTAAATATAAAATTTAATCTGCGATCTAATTTTTTGTCAGCAGTCTTATATAACTGCTTTCCATATAAAGTGAAGCAGGGCATATTGTCGGGCTTTTGCGATTCGACCATTTTTGAAAGAGTTATAGCCCTTTGTTTATTTTACATTTAAAATTGGTTTCTTCGCATCTCCTCTTTCATTTTTCATGCGATTTCTACCAAACTTTCACAGATTGATGACTATATAGTGACACAGCCCATATTGTCGGGCTTTTGTGATTTGACCATTTTTGAAAAAGTTATAGCCCTTTGTTTATTTTACATTTAAAATTGGTTTCTTCGCAACTCCTCTTACGTTTTTCATGCAATTTCTACCCTTACCATTGATTGGCTTTCGTTACAAAAAATGCCCCCATGAGGCGGGGGATATAGCTGTCTGTGACCGCTCTTGTTTATTTTACATTTAAAATTGGTTTCTTCGCAACTCCTCTTACGTTTTTCATACAATTTCTACCAAACTTTCACAGATTGATGACTATATAGTGACGCAGCGCATATTGTTAGGATTTCGCGATTCGACCATTTTTGAAAGAGTTATTGCCCTTTTTTATTTTACATTTAAAATTGGTTTCTTCGCAACTCCTCTTACGTTTATGACTATATTGTGACGCAGCGCATATTGTCAGGCTTTTGCAATTTGACCTTTTTTTGAAAGAGTTATTGCCCTTTCTTAATTTTACGCATTTCTTATGTTCCTGAGAAACTACCCTTACCATTGATTGGCTTTCGTTACAAAAAATGCCCCCATGAGGCGGGGGATATAGCTGTCTGTGACCGCTCTTGTTCTTCAAACATTTTCTTCTAGACCAATTGCAACCAAATTTCACAGGAATGTTCCTTGGGTGATCCTGTGCCAGATTTCTTCAAATAAAATTCTTTTCCTCATAATCCGCTGGCGATTAATATTATTTCAAAATAATTTAACAGAAATGATCTGAAGGTGGTCTCCCTTTGAAAATCTTCTTTTCTAAAACTGCATGGCCCAGACATTTGACATTTGGTATGACGCATTATGTAGTGGTTCTTCACCAAAATTGTTCAAATTCTGCCCACATATCAAAAATTTTCTCCATGGGCTTTACCCTGTAGTTTATATTGTAGTATTTTAGGGCACACCATATGGATTGACAAACACACTTTCACATATATTTGTATATTTTTATTTTTTATAAATAATGAAGATTTAAAATATATATTTTAAATGAAAAAAAAAACATGCACAGAACATGATAATACGATTATTTTGACAATGTGTCAGTGACCATGATGTAAACAGAGTGTGTTCTCAATGATACTCAATCAATGACATTGGATTAGATACAAAATACAAGGATTGTGATAACATACTCTTTTTGAGAACTACCTGTATCATTTTGAGATTTTTTATTTGTGTGAAATTCTTAATTATGATATGTTTAAAGGAACTGTCATATAAATACATTTTTAATTTCATTATCATGTAAATGTGTTAGATTTAAAATTCATATAAAAATGAAACTTTAAAAAAATAATAATTCAAAAACGAAGAAAAAGATGATAAAATACTAATAAAGTAAATCACAAACATTATGCCATTTTGTCAAAGTTTTGTGTGAGATTCATAGAAAATAACCTGATTATGTAAAACTATGTAGTATAATGATATCATATAGAATGTCAGGTTTCATTATACATGTATCACATATTTAACATTTTTTCATATGATTTCATCATCATTTGGCATTCACTTGATTCAGACTGCTTTAAAATAGTTTGTTATATATAATAATATAAGCTAAGTTTTCTTTTCATTGAAACATGGTATATATATTAAACAATTGATTTATGAGATAAAATTGTAATAAATCTAACAAAAAACTTGTTCAATAAATGATGAATAATAATAATAATCATAAAATAAAAATAGTTACACCCTGAATCTTGACAAGCATTTGTTGTAAAAGTGTTACTCAGATGTGACATTATGAAACCATGATTGAAGACACTAGCTGACTAGTCTTGTGTAAAAAATACCCATTTAAATATTGTTATTAAATATAATAACATACTCAAGTAGTTAATTGGGTTTTGCAAAAAATAAAAGCTGTACAATCGTGACAGGAAGTACTAAATCCTACTTAGATGTTAATTTATATTTTTCTTAAATAAGACTACCAATAAATAGGATGATTTAACTAATACCACCACTTTTAAGTAATGTTCAATGATGGTACGAGTACGTATGTACTTACAAAAATAAATGGGCTGATGCAACGCAGCGAATAATCATTTACTTTGTATAAGTAAATACTAACATAAATTACTTTTTAGTGGTCTACATTATATTATGTAAACTACCCAGTGACTGGGCCAACCACCGCTTGTATATCCCGATTCACCAGATAACATTAAAAGAGAGCTAACTGCTGATTTGTTTAAAATAACATATAGCAAAACTGCGGAAATACTGCGTTCTCATCGGACGTAAAAATATTTTGATCACTACTTTTCATCAACCTAAACTTGAAGTATTATGATTCAAAAGTTTAAAAATGATTTAAAAGTATCTGGCCACTAATAAAATTAGTCTCTGTGAAGTTGTTTTTAAATTATTTTTGGCCAGATTCAACTTTAAGCCTTTTCATTGATGCGAAAATCTGTTGCATTTCTAAATTTTTTCTTTGTTTTTATGTTTTATTCAATTTTACCCTGTTCTTTGGTTTATGAAATGTATTTGTTCAATATCAAAGATAAGAGTAAGTAACTATGCACTGAATGTCATTCATGTAATTTCAGTCCATTCTTTGGTTGAATATACATGTATTATTCTTAGCCTGCCCTTTGGCTAAAAACATTGGTTCTCTAAAACAGACAAACCACACAATTATCAGACAACATCAAACAGTGCTGGAGTTGGCATTGCCTTGCACATGATGTACTTGTAGTAGTTGTCAATGTTCTCCATGTTGGCGCGACAGTATGACCCTAAAGTGCAGCGTTGCCGCGCCATTTCCACATACAGTAGGGCAAGCTCGCAGTTTTCCCTCTCGTTCACTCGGGCCATGCACAGGTAGTAGATCATTGATCTGCGGCACTCAATATCTGAAATATTACCAGTGTCAGGTAAAGTATGAACAAGACGAATGTTGATGCTAGGCATCAAAGACCCGGCTGAATGGGTTTTATTGAATATATAAATACGTGAAAAATATTGATACCCAATTGGCTCAATAAAGTCATGTGACAATATATACAATTGTTAACATTCCGAATAAACACGGACATAGCCAAACTATGGCGGTTCAATCAAGTTTCTAGATCGTAGTTACTCGCTCGTCTCCGGCATGCATAAATTATTTAGACTGGTACCTTGCATTATCACTGATAAAATTATTGGTGTCGGGTCGATTCGGCCGAGATATCATTTTGGCCTGATCCTTTTAGGCCTACTTTTATTCATTAATGTTTGTTTTAAATCGTGTGAATTACGCTTTGAACTTATTTTATATCAGTTAAATTTAAATTGTGTTAATTTCGTTATTGCGACTTATATTTGTCAGTAAAATTGTGTGAATTAAGCTTTGTACTTCCATTATATATCACTTAAATTTAAAATAGTCAATTAATGTTGTGTTAAGGCACTTATATTTGTTATCAAATGCATAATTTAAACTATTATTCACAGAATGCCCGTAAATTCTCACATGCTTATTTACTACCACAGCGTGTATATAAACCGTTTTAACAGAAAGTAAATTTCTAAAATAACGAACTCGTATGACTGGCGACTAGTCAATACAAAAATGCAGAGAATAACTTTTTTTAATTTCCTGTTTTAAACATTAGGCTTATTCGTTTTATATGACGTTTTGGAAGTTTTACACGCATCAAAACGGTTATTGACGACAAATTTTAAGTAAAGTTGAATAAGAGTTGATATCATTAACAAATCTTCTTTTTTTTCACAACTAAAATTTATCCGTATACACTTCCCCATTGACAATTTCAAACATGTTTCCCTATAGATGCGGCCTCCAGGCCGTGTGTAATAACTGGTATGCAAACATGCAATGTTTACTACTTTAAGATCAGGGTTTACTTGGCTACCAATAACATGTAAGATTTCTTCTGCCTACCTTATAAGGCAAGATTTCCTCTGTTTACCTTATAAGGCAAGGTTTTACCTGCCTTAAGGTATTATGATTCTTGATATTTATTGCTTGACAGCTTTATCATTGACCGAGTTTTCACATCAAGTGGTTGCATTTTTAACTTGGTTGCTGTCCAATTATTTTGATAAGTGAAATGACTTTTATGACTGACACAATAGTCAGTTTAATTTGTTGAAAATGTTTTATGCTCATATAAGTACAAAACATCAAAATAAGGTTGATTGGTTTTATATTATTTACTTCAGTGCGTATTACCGTAGTTTCAGTTTAGTGGTGTGCAGTGGGGTTGTCTCAGAGGTATCTATAAAACTAATAAAATAAAATTATTATAGATCGTTTCCAATAGAAAAACATTTAATTGGGAAATATTTTTATATGAAAATGAAAAGATGTCTATGATATTCAATCATTTTGTTTCAAATTGCCTGTTTGTTATCTCTAATACAAATTGGGAATTAAATATAGGAATTCAATTCCCTTCAATACCCTTCAATGTCTTTCTGTCCCTCTGTCTTTTTTTGCATCTGCTCAAAATAACTTCTGAACCCCTTCAAGGATTTTCTTGAATACTACTTCACATGTTCTACTCATTAAGGCATAGTGCAGAGCCCAGGGTGAAGATCAGGGTTACAGTTACATTTTAAGTTTGAGTCTTGATTTTATTTCCTTCCTTTGGCTCTTAAACTCCTTGAAGGATTGTGTCAAGCCTATGCATGTACAGATTCCATGTTAAAATCATTCTGGGTCATAGTTAAAGGTCAAGGGTTAGGTTTGCACCACTGAAGAAGCACGCTCTATAATTTTACCATTTTTACAAAACTTTGTTTCAATGTTTATGATCGTTATATCTGGTACATTTAGCCACGGACTTATAGGTCCGTGATTTAGCCTACTCGCTTTTGTAAGTAAAAAAATTGATTTCAACATTGACAGAAATTACATCTCCAATATTTTAATGTATATAATTATCAATGCTCTGTCGTACCAGCTCTTAGTTGTATGGTTAGTGATATGCTTGAACACAAACGAACGGCACTGATCTCTCCACTTTTTTCACCTGTGGAGCATCAGGCAGACACATAGGTCTTATGTCGTCATCATCTGCATCGTCGTTGATGTCACTTCTTCATTTCTGATCAATTTCTTTTGAATTACTTGTTGTTTAGTCTTCAAACTTTGTACGCATTTTGGTCATGGTCAGTTAATCCTATAGATTTTGAGGTCATTAGGTCAATGTTAAAGGTCATGATGTTAAAGATGGGTGAAGCGGTCATTCTAAATACCTAGTCCAAATGATTGTACGTTGACATATTTTTTTTACGATTTTTGATATGGCAGATCCTTCACATAGTTAGGGATTGGAAGAATCCCATATAACAGTACGTCTATTATTTAAGACTATCTGAATCCCTTGTGGTAGTTCAAAAAAATATGTGTGGCTAAAATTAAAGCCAAAGCAATTAATGTTACAAACTGTGTAATTAATTAAAGAATGGCTAGAGTCACTCTACCTTGAAAATATTCCCTGTGGACAATAGACAGGAACTTCTCTGCCATAGCCCTGGACCTTGCATCCAACTGTTCGGAAGTGTCAATGAAGAAATCATTGGTGATTTTCAAGTAGCTTTGGACCATGTTCAGCAACACAAGCCTTTGGCCATACCGCAGTTCGCTGCCAAGACAGCCGTCACTGACACACTCTAGCGCTAGCTCAAAATGGCTGAGAGCTTTACAGAGGGATTCAGAGTCATGGTCTTGTGTTTCGTTGATGTAATTATGGCGGAAAACATAGTGTGAGAACATGTTTGCTGCAGCACGAACAAAACCATTAGCACACTGATCACTGACAACAGACATTTGGGTCAGGTTAACATGGCTGTCATGGACATTTCTTTTCAGAGCAGAAATGAATGCCTTGTATCCAAAGAACACCACATTGGAGAATCTTGTGTCAACACCCTGTGGGGTTAGAGATTGCATTTCTGTTAGGTAATCTTCCCGTAGTGCACAGTCATCTTCCACTTGTATGAGAAGGGCTGTTACACATACATACTGGTTGAATGCCAGGTCACTATCTCCCGGTCTTGCATTAATGAGAGCCCTTTTCTGTTGTCTAAGATCTAAAAGCCTGTCCCTTGTATTAACAAAGTATCCATTGTCAACTTTCTTCTTCAATTCCAAGTAGAAATGAAGAATTTGGAATCCATGTTGCATTGGGACATTTTGCACTGTTCTTATCAGTGAAGAACAACAGTAAACCTGATTTATTCCTATAACAAATCTGTTTTGCTCCAAAAAGCGGAAAACATCCAAGAAATGCTCAAATGGAAGTAGCTTGTACAACTCCAGTACAAATTGACAGGTTCTATTTATACCTTCACTTCTGTATGTGTTTCTTAGTCTTCTTACATGCTGAGTAGGAATTATCGCAAGTTTCTCATTTGCGATTTTTAAAATTTCATGAATGTCAAGTTGATTATTGCATCTGTTCAATTCACACAAAATCTGTCTCTCAAACTTTTTACATTTTAAAGATAAAAAAGCACTTTCATCCATTCTGTACATATTTTTAAATAACAATTTATTATGCACATTTCATTTTAGAATTAACAAAAGTAAGGTCTATTTCCTATTTTTTAGTGGAGAACAACAGACATGTAAACCTCTGGCTGTGCCAGAGATCTCCTGTACACTGTACGACAGTTTTTCCACCTTAGCTATATTTTGTTTCATAGAATGTAGGTAACTGCGCATAAGATATAAATATGGGATCCCAGATCAGCTGTTTTTACATCTTAACCTGATCGTTTTCAAGGCTAGATCATTGCATACTTAGGACTGTTCCTAAAGTTTGTGGGCAGGCTTTGAATCTTTCAATATGAATATTGTAATGTTATGTTTATGTAACTTTTCAAACAGTCAGCTATTTCAGATCATTCAAGTAACTCAGTTGTGCAGATATGACCCTATATATCATATTCTAGTAAACGTTGCTAAGGAAACTAAAGGCATGAAACACATAGGACTTTGAAAATATTTTGGGTTATAAAATACTTTAAACAAAGTTTGCATGATACGAAATTCTTATGTAACATAACTCACAAAAAAATGGATATCTAACTCATAAAACATTGTACGAAATTTGAATGTGATCAGAAAAGAATTCTATGGGATGTGAGAAAATTATAGACAGAAAGATTGTGATGACTAAACACCTTGAAATTCAGATGTTAAGCACGGAGAAAAGATACTCGTCATGACTTGTTTTTTATGGGTTTATTTTTAACATTAACTCCTTACACCAAATCATTATTACATTTGATAGACATGGGCATATGGTTTTTCTAAATTAGGCATTTTTTTTTATTCTGTCTTTAAATGAAAGGTTTCTGACCTTGAAACAGTTTTGCACCATAGAGGATTTTCATTAAAACTGCACATGTATTAAAGGATTCCATTCAATACTTTTGATTGAAATTTTTAATACTACTGCACAATATATTGAATGACATGTTAAATTTGTTATATTTTACAAAAATAATTGGTGAAATGAATTTTCTCCTGTCTCCTTTATGAACAGCCCTACATTTAACTTAAGGTGCATTTGTCATACTTTACTTTAACTTAAAGAATAAATAAGTTAAAACTTTGTATGGAGAATATTTGAGTTTTAAAAGAATTATCTAATCACTAAAAATAGAAGAACTAAAGCATGGCCTGGTGTTAGATAGACTCATATACTGGGTAAGCCTTGGGCTAGATAGACTTATATGTTACAAATAATATAATCAAAGTTAAGTGAAAGATTTGCCTGAGGTGTATTCTTCAGTTGCTAGCTTGTAACAGTGAAAACAGTCAAGTGTTAACAAATGATGAATGATGTATTATATACAGAGGCCAATCCAGGATTTGACATTAAAAGGAGGGAGGGGGCACCTCTTCCCCCCCCCCCCCCCCTCCCCAAGTAAATAAAAAAAAAACATATAAAATAATACTGGGCTAATTGTAGTATAGAATGATGCATTCTGATGTAATTTAAACATGACATGTTCACTTTGACAAATTTAAGGGGGGTTGGGGGTGAGCCGCCCTAGATCTGCTAGTGCGCCAGAGCGCCAGTATGGCTGATTTACTTAGCATTAGCTCTTGAATAAAGTTCCAATACCACTCTGTGAAATACGTACAGTCTTAAAAATAACTTTTTGAGGGGTAATTGATTGACCATGATGAAAACTTATACAAAATTTATAAGCAAATGTTTTTAATTATAATACATAAGAATTAGCAAATTTTTAATTTATAAAATTAAGATAAAATAAAGTAACAATAAATAAAACTATAAAATTATTTACACCTGAATAAATAATAAATATTATTACTCTTATTATGTGCATATTACTAAGTAAGTATTTTTTTTTTAATAGTCTTCAAAAACTGTAATTTGTAGCTACATTTGTCCAATTTTTGCAAAATACACAGGAAAGTTATCAAAACTTCTCTTGTTAAAAATTGACCTGGTACCCACAGTCAATATAATTCATATCTGGTTGCCTTATATATTCTATATTTTATTTTTATATGTAAAGAGTGACTATCATCTCTGACAGCTGTTCAAGCGGCATGGTGCACCACAGCTACTCCTGTATATGGCCGAGCACAGACACTTAAAGTGGTAGTCTTATTTTTCAGGTCTGATCATTGTACGTCTACCGGTAAAGAGGTACTATCATCTCTGACAGCTGTTCAAGTAGCACGGTGCACCACAGCTACTCAGGTTTATGGCCCAGCACAGGCACTTAATGTGGTAGTCTTATTTTTCAGGCCTGATCATTGTCCGTCTACTGGTAATGAGTGACCATCGTCTTCGTCAACTATTTAACAGACATGGTGGACCACAGCTACTCCTCTCCATGGCCCAGTACACACAAGGGCTGCTCAAACAAGAGGTCTCACACACCCTTCATGCCATCTCAAAAGGTAACTGGTGGGCTACAAGGGCAGGCTCAAATATTGGAATTTGTATTTTCAACTCTAATAATTTAAATGGAAATATCCAGGGTATAATGAGTTTCTTACAAGAGATGTGGAAATCTTCAGCATCATTTTTCCATTCATTGACATTCTAATTTGATAGTTGATTTTAAAATAGGAATTTCATTGGGACCTCACAAAGTGTGCCTTAAGTCAGCACATGGTTTTTGTGCTTTTATCAGTACTGTCAGTAGGAATTGTACTATGTATGCACTGTTTTCATAACATATAGAAGGAAACCCGATCTCAGGGATATTTCCCTTAAAGGATAGAAACAACATGAACAAGGAGAGTAAAACAACAACACTACACTACAAGACAACATACACTAAATGTGACTTTCACTACACCACAAGACAACATACACTCCATGTGACATTCACTACACCACAAGACAACATACACTCCATGTGACATTCACTACTACACAAGACAACATACACTCCATGTGACATTCACTACACCACAAGGCAACATACACTCCATGTGACATTCACTACACCACAAGGCAACATACACTCCATGTGACATTCACTACACCACAAGGCAACATACACTCCATGTGACATTCACTACACCAAAAGACAACAAACACTCCATGTGACATTCACTACACCACAATACAACATACACTCCATGTGACATTCACTACACCACAAGACAACGTACACTCCATGTGACATTCACTACACCACAAGGCAACATACACTCCATGTGACATTCACTACACCACAAGACAACATACACTCCATGTGACATTCACTACACCACAAGACAACATACACTCCATGTGACATTCACTACACCACAAGACAACATACACTCCATGTGACATTCACTACACCACAAGGCAACATACACTCCATGTGACATTCACTACACCACAAGGCAACATACACTCCATGTGACATTCACTACACCACAAGGCAACATACACTCCATGTGACATTCACTACACCACAAGGCAACATACACTCCATGTGACATTCACTACACCACAAGGCAACATACACTCAATGTGACATTCACTACACCACAAGACAACATACACTCCATGTGACATTCACTACACCACAAGGCAACATACACTCCATGTGACATTCACTACACCAAAAGACAACATACACTCCATGTGACATTCACTACACCACAATACAACATACACTCCATGTGACATTCACTACACCACAAGACAACATACACTCCATGTGACATTCACTACACCACAAGACAACATACACTCCATGTGACATTCACTACACCACAAGACAACATACACTCCATGTGACATTCAGTACACCACAAGACAACATACACTCCATGTGACATTCAGTACACCACAAGACAACATACACTTCATGTGACATTCACTACACCACAATACAACAGGCACTCCATGTGACATTTACTACACCACAAGACAACAGGCACTCAATGTGACATTTACTACACCACAAGACAACAGACACTCCATGTGACATTCACTACACCACAAGACTACATACACTCCATGTGACATTCACAACACCACAAGACTACAGACACTCCATGTGACATTCACAACACCAAAAGACTACAGACACTCCATGTGACATTTACTTCACCACAAGACTACAGACACTCAATGTGACATTCACTACACCACAAGACTACAGATACTCAATGTGACATTCACTACAACACAAGACAGCAGACATTCAATGTGACATTCATTACACCACAAGACAACAGATACTTCATGTGACATTCACTACACCACAAGACTACAGACACTCCATGTGACATTCACTACACCACAAGACTACAGACATTCCATGTGACATTCACTACACCACAAGACTACAGACACTCCATGTGACATTCACTACAGCACAAATCTACAGACACTCCCTGTGACATTTACTACACCACAAGACTACAGACACTCAATGTGACATTCACTACACCACAAGACAACAGACACTCCATATGAACATTACTACAGCACAAGACAACATACACTCCATGTGACATTCACTTCACCACAAGACTACAGACACTCCATGTGACATTCACTACATCAAAGACTACAGATACTCCATGTGACATTCACTACACCACAAGACAGCAGACATTCAATGTGACATTCACTACACCACAAGACTACAGACACTCCATGTGACATTCACTACACCACAAGACTACAGACACTCCATGTGACATTCACTACACCACAAGACTACAGACACTCAATGTGACATTCACTACAGCACAAATCTACAGACACACCATGTGACATTCACTACACCACAAGACTACAGACACTCCATGTGACATTCACTACACCACAAGACAACAGACACTCCATGTGACATTCACTACAGCACAAGACAACATACACTCCATGTGACATTCACTTCACCACAAGACTACAGATACTCCATGTGACATTCACTACACCACAAGGCAACGTACACTCAATGTGACATTCACTACACCAAAAGACAACATACACTCCATGTGACATTCACTACACCACAAGGCAACATACACTCAATGTGACATTCACTACACCACAAGACAACATTCACTCCATTTGACATTCACTACACAACAAGACAACAGACATTCCATGTGGCATTCAGTACACCACAAGACTACAGACACTCAATTTGACATTCACTACACCACAAGACAACATACACTCCATGTGACATTCACTACATCACAAGACAACAGACACTCCATGTGACATTTACTACACCACAAGACAACAGGCGCTCAATGTGACATTTACTACACCACAAGGCAACAGACACTCCATGTGACATTCACTACACCACAAAATAACATACACTCTATGTGACATTCACTTCACCACAAGACTACAGACACTCCATGTGACATTCACTACACCACAAGACAACAGACACTCCATGTGACATTCACTACACCACAAGACAACATACACTCCATATGACATTCACTTCACCACAAGACTACAGACACTCAGTGTGACATTCACTACACCACAAGACTACAGACACTCCATGTGACATTCACTACAACACAAGACAGCAGACATTCAATGTGACATTCACTACACCACAAGACTACAGACAATCAATGTGACATTCACTACACCACAAGACTACAGACACTCCATGTAACATTCACTACACCACAAGACTGCAGACACTCCATGTGACATTCACTACAGCACAAATCTACAGACACTCCATGTGACATTCACTACAACACAAGACAGCAGACACTCCATGTGACATTCACTACAGCACAAGACAACATACACTCCATGTGACATTCACTTCACCACAAGACTACAGATACTCCATGTGACATTCACTACACCACAAGACTACAGATACTCAATGTGACATTCACTACAACACAAGACAGCAGACACTCCATGTGACATTCACTACACCACAAGACTACAGACACTCCATGTGACATTCACTACACCACAAGACTACAGACTCTCAATGTGACATTCACTACACCACAGGACTACAGACACTCCATGTGACATTCACTACACTACAAGACTACAGACACTCCATGTGACATTCACTACACCACAAGACTACAGACACTCCATGTGACATTCACTACACCACAATACTACAGACTCTCAATGTGACATTCACTACACCACAGGACTACAGACACTCCATGTGACATTCACTACACTACAAGACTACAGACACTCCATGTGACATTCACTACACCACAAGACTACAGACACTCCATGTGACATTCACTACACCACAATACTACAGACACTCAATGTGACATTCACTACACCACAAGACTACAGACACTCCATGTGACATTCACTACACTACAAGACTACAGACACTCCATGTGACATTCACTACACCACAAGACTACAGACACTCCATGTGACATTCACTACACCACAAGACTACAGACACTCCATGTGACATTCACTACACCACAAGACTACAGACACTCCATGTGACATTCACTACACCACAAGACTACAGACACTCCATGTGACATTCACTACACCACAAGACTACAGACACTCAATGTGACATTCACTACAGCACAAATCTACAGACACACCATGTGACATTCACTACACCACAAGACTACAGACACTCCATGTGACATTCACTACACCACAAGACAACAGACACTCCATGTGACATTCACTACAGCACAAGACAACATACACTCCATGTGACATTCACTTCACCACAAGACTACAGATACTCCATGTGACATTCACTACACCACAAGGCAACGTACACTCAATGTGACATTCACTACACCAAAAGGCAACGTACACTCAATGTGACATTCACTACACCACAAGGCAACATACACTCAATGTGACATTCACTACACCACAAGACAACATTCACTCCATTTGACATTCACTACACAACAAGACAACAGACATTCCATGTGGCATTCAGTACACCACAAGACTACAGACACTCCATGTGACATTCACTACACCACAAGACTACAGACTCTCAATGTGACATTCACTACACCACAAGACTACAGACACTCCATGTGACATTCACTACACTACAAGACTACAGACACTCCATGTGACATTCACTACACCACAAGACTACAGACACTCCATGTGACATTCACTACACCACAATACTACAGACACTCAATGTGACATTCACTACACCACAAGACTACAGACACTCCATGTGACATTCACTACACCACAATACTACAGACACTCAATGTGACATTCACTACACCACAAGACTACAGACACTCCATGTGACATTCACTACACTACAAGACTACAGACACTCCATGTGACATTCACTACACCACAAGACTACAGACACTCCATGTGACATTCACTACACCACAAGACTACAGACACTCCATGTGACATTCACTACACCACAAGACTACAGACACTCCATGTGACATTCACTACACCACAAGACTACAGACACTCCATGTGACATTCACTACACCACAAGACTACAGACACTCAATGTGACATTCACTACAGCACAAATCTACAGACACACCATGTGACATTCACTACACCACAAGACTACAGACACTCCATGTGACATTCACTACACCACAAGACAACAGACACTCCATGTGACATTCACTACAGCACAAGACAACATACACTCCATGTGACATTCACTTCACCACAAGACTACAGATACTCCATGTGACATTCACTACACCACAAGGCAACGTACACTCAATGTGACATTCACTACACCAAAAGACAACATACACTCCATGTGACATTCACTACACCACAAGGCAACATACACTCAATGTGACATTCACTACACCACAAGACAACATTCACTCCATTTGACATTCACTACACAACAAGACAACAGACATTCCATGTGGCATTCAGTACACCACAAGACTACAGACACTCAATTTGACATTCACTACACCACAAGACAACATACACTCCATGTGACATTCACTACATCACAAGACAACAGACACTCCATGTGACATTTACTACACCACAAGACAACAGGCGCTCAATGTGACATTTACTACACCACAAGGCAACAGACACTCCATGTGACATTCACTACACCACAAAATAACATACACTCTATGTGACATTCACTTCACCACAAGACTACAGACACTCCATGTGACATTCACTACACCACAAGACAACAGACACTCCATGTGACATTCACTACACCACAAGACAACATACACTCCATATGACATTCACTTCACCACAAGACTACAGACACTCAGTGTGACATTCACTACACCACAAGACTACAGATACTCCATGTGACATTCACTACAACACAAGACAGCAGACATTCAATGTGACATTCACTACACCACAAGATAACAGACACTCAATGTGACATTCACTACACCACAAGACTACAGACACTCCATGTGACATTCACTACACCACAAGACTGCAGACACTCCATGTGACATTCACTACACCACAAATCTACAGACACTCCATGTGACATTCACTACAACACAAGACAGCAGACACTCCATGTGACATTCACTACAGCACAAGACAACATACACTCCATGTGACATTCACTTCACCACAAGACTACAGATACTCCATGTGACATTCACTACACCACAAGACTACAGATACTCAATGTGACATTCACTACAACACAAGACAGCAGACACTCCATGTGACATTCACTACACCACAAGACTACAGACACTCCATGTGACATTCACTACACCACAAGACTACAGACTCTCAATGTGACATTCACTACACCACAAGACTACAGACACTCCATGTGACATTCACTACACTACAAGACTACAGACACTCCATGTGACATTCACTACACCACAAGACTACAGACACTCCATGTGACATTCACTACACCACAATACTACAGACACTCAATGTGACATTCACTACACCACAAGACTACAGACACTCCATGTGACATTCACTACACTACAAGACTACAGACACTCCATGTGACATTCACTACACCACAAGACTACAGACACTCCATGTGACATTCACTACACCACAAGACTACAGACACTCCATGTGACATTCACTACACCACAAGACTACAGACACTCCATGTGACATTCACTACACCACAAGACTACAGACACTCAATGTGACATTCACTACACCACAAGACTACAGACACTCCATGTGACATTCACTACACCACAAGACTACAGACACTCCATGTGACATTCACTACACCACAAGACAACATACACTCCATGTGACATTCACTACACCACAAGACTAGACACTCCATGTGACATTCACTACACCACAAGACTACAGACACTCCATGTGACATTCACTACACCACAAGACTACAGACACTCCATGTGACATTCACTACACCACAAGACAACAGATACTTCATGTGACATTCACTACACCACAAGACAACATACACTCCATGTGACATTCACTACACCACAAGACAGTAGACACTCCATGTGACATTCACTACAGCACAAGACAACATACACTCAATGTGACATTCACTACACCACAAGACAACAGACACTCAATGTGACATGCACTACACCACAAGACAACATACACTCCATGTGACATTCACTACACCACAAGACTGCAGACACTCCATGTGACATTCACTACACCACAAGACTGCAGACACTCCATGTGACATTCACTACACCACAAGACAACATACACTCCATGTGACATTCACTACACCACAAGACTGCAGACACTCCATGTGACATTCACTACACCACAATATTACAGACACCCAATATGACATTTGCTACACCACAAGACAACATACACTCAATGTGACATTCACTACACCACAAGACTGCAGACACTCCATGTGACATTCACTACACCACAAGACTGCAGACACTCCATGTGACATTCACTACACCACAAGACTGCAGACACTCCATGTGACATTCACTACACCACAAGACAACAGACACTCAATGTGACATTCACTACACCACAACACTGCAGACACTCCATGTGACATTCACTACACCACAAGACTGCAGACACTCCATGTGACATTCACTACACCACAAGACAACAGACACTCCATGTGACATTCACTACACCACAAGACAACAGACACTCCATGTGACATTCACTACACCACAAGACTACAGACACTCCATGTGACATTCACTACACCACAAGCCTGCAGACACTCCATGTGACATTCACTACACCACAAGACTGCAGACACTCCATGTGATATTCACTACACCATAAGACTGCAGACACTCAATGTGACATTTCCTACACCACAAGACAACAGACACTCCATGTGACATTCACTACACCACAAGACAACAGACACTCCATGTGACATTCACTACACCACAAGACAACAGACACTCCATGTGACATTCACTACACCACAAGACTACAGACACTCCATGTGACATTCACTACACCACAAGACTACAGACACTCCATGTGGCATTCACTACACCACAAGACTACAGACACTCCATGTGGCATTCACTACACCACAAGACAACAGACACTCCATGTGACATTCACTACACCACAAGACTCCAGACACTCCATGTGACATTCACTACACCACTAGACTGCAGACACTTCATGTGACATTTACTACACCACAAGATAACAGACACTCCATGTGACATTCACTACACCACAAGACTACAGACACTCCATGTGACATTCACTACACCACAAGACTGCAGACACTCCATGTGACATTCACTACACCACAAGACTACAGACACTCCATGTGACATTCACTACACCACAAGCCTGCAGACACTCCATGTGACATTCACTACACCACAAGACTGCAGACACTCCATGTGATATTCACTACACCATAAGACTGCAGACACTCAATGTGACATTTCCTACACCACAAGACAACAGACACTCCATGTGACATTCACTACACCACAAGACAACAGACACTCCATGTGACATTCACTACACCACAAGACAACAGACACTCCATGTGACATTCACTACACCACAAGACTACAGACACTCCATGTGACATTCACTACACCACAAGACTACAGACACTCCATGTGGCATTCACTACACCACAAGACTACAGACACTCCATGTGGCATTCACTACACCACAAGACAACAGACACTCCATGTGACATTCACTACACCACAAGACTCCAGACACTCCATGTGACATTCACTACACCACAAGACTGCAGACACTTCATGTGACATTTCCTACACCACAAGATAACAGACACTCCATGTGACATTCACTACACCACAAGACTACAGACACTCCATGTGACATTCACTACACCACAAGACTGCAGACACTCAATGTGACATTTCCTACACCACAAGATAACAGACACTCATTAAAGCACAATAATTATGCTAATTGCTCAAATAGTGGAGAATTTAAATCTTCAAATTTAGCTAGTTCTTCTATTTAATTATCACCCAGTGAGTTGCACTGACAGCCTGTTAATTTACTATATATGTGAATGTATGGAATACTGCATTACCTTGATTTTTATTATGTAACCTTTCAAATTAATTATGATGAGGTAATATATTGTTGTTTTTAAATGACTGTCACAAGCAGTATAAATGTATTGATGTTATTATTATGTTGTAAAAGAAGTTAAGTTTGGCTGTATGCTGTTGTAAATCAATTCAAACATTCATCAATTGTTTTTTACTGTTATAAAGAATTATCTGAGGGAACTGGATGGTAGGACTACATCTTAACTATCATCAACCTCATTCAAGAAAATATGGCTTTTGAAAAGCTTTCCTTCGCTAAAGCTGCACAAAAGCAGTGGTTTTTTAGGTGCACCTTTTTCTAAAAAGATTCAAGAAGCCGTCTTCTGAGAAAGCTAGTTGCCATTATTCTTTGCCAAAGAAAGTTATGTTTGTTAACTTCATTTATTGAGCTTATGTATTCAAACCCCAAACAGATTCCTGATTTCTAAGTCATTGACTTATTCCTGCAGATGTTGACGGTCATGGGTGTAACAATTTATTATTAATTTCCAAATGGAGAATTCTGATTTTTGTCCCAAAAGCTCTTTAGCAAAGCATTTATATTTTTCTAACCAAAACTTTATTAGAGATTTGCCTTAATTTGTCAGTTAATTGTAATTAAGTATAACAGAAACACAGTTATAATCATTTTCTATCCACCCAAACAATGTTTCAATGTTTTTCTACTCTGTTCACAGTGGAGAAGACGGTCCGTCAGCGCCCGATGTCTGCCCCTGTCAGTCGCAAGGAGAAGGCTCGGGCTCCAGACATCTGGGACCATGTATGCAACACTACATTGTTTAAACTTTCAAATTGTATGAGTATGACATTACTTTATAAAAATCATTCTTATTGGCAGTCTTGTAATGTTGGGGAAACCAGCATTCTTGAAGGAAACCCATGTGTCAGGCCTATTGACCACAAACTAAACGCAAATGCCTCCAAGCCAGGAAAGAAACCTTTGTAAAAATCAACTGCTGAACAATGTTTAGTTGTCCATAATTTAATAAGTTTTTGATTGGAGTTACGAATGCCTGAACTTTACTTTAAAACAAAGAGGGTGTTTAAGGAAGAGTGATATTAATTAAGTCTTATGTAATGTGCTGCTTTGAAAATAACAGGCATCACTTTCATAATAGTTTAACTGACCTTGTACATGCTTCAAAATGCCTAATTCTTAGATGCTTTATACTGCAATGAACACTTACATGGCATGGAGCAGACCTTGCCATTTATTTCGGACAAGGTGGATCCATAAACTTTAGGGAAAAATGATGCTTGTGGGAAACTTTACCAATCTACAGTGAAAATTGTGTCATGCATGACTTAAACCTTGTAGTCAGGTACAAAAAAATGCAGTATCAAATAATGGTGTCTGTATTTTTCAGATCACGTCCCGATGGAAGCAGGAAGACCGCGTCACAGGTGTTCTCAGACAGTGGATAGATGATAACAAACAACATAGAAAGAAGTAGAGGTGTTGGGCTTTGATTTGGAAGCATTGCGTGATTACACATGGCTTGTGATGGACATTTACTGTGAGGGAAACAAACATAAGAGAGCGAAAAATAAGGATCTTAAAGAACT
This sequence comes from Mya arenaria, assembly GCF_026914265.1. Classification (NCBI taxonomy): domain Eukaryota; kingdom Metazoa; phylum Mollusca; class Bivalvia; order Myida; family Myidae; genus Mya; species Mya arenaria. The sequence goes on along the minus strand of NC_069127.1, from coordinate 8,007,315 downwards.
TTACTAATTTTTTTTTTTATCATATTTTGTAAGTCAGATGTGTATTGTTATTGACTGTCAGTATATGTTACTGATGATGTAAATTGCACATGTGTAGCGATCAGGTAAATAATTTAGTAATTTAGCTACATGTATGCCTCTTGAAAATAATCACCTGACCATTAGCTTCCTCTTGCATAGTTCTTGTTTAGACTGGCTGTAACCATGCAAAGAAAGCAACTGTATGGTCTTTGGTGAAGAGGTTTTGGTCTAGAATTCTACATAAAAATCACACACACGAAAGCTTTATAACAGCTTTTGAAGTGTAGAGCTTTGTTGCTTTATAAAATTGTATAGCTGATTTTGAACTACCTAATCATTGCTTCATATATTTGTTTTTATGCCCCCGAAGGTGGGCATATTAAAATCGCACCGTCCGTCCGTCCGTCTGTCCGGCTCTGTAACTTTACCTTGTATGGACAGATTTTAAAATAACTTCCCACATGTGTTCCACATACCAAGACAACGTGTGGCGTGCAAGACTCGTGTCCCTACCTCAAAGGTCAAGGTCACACTTAGTGTTTATTCACAATGGAGTGCTGTATATAAGGGCATAGAGTATAGGTTGTCGTGTCCGGGCTGTAACTTTCTCTTGTATGGACAGATTTTAAAATAACTTGCCACATGTGTACCACTTACCAAGACGACGTGTCGCGTGCAAGACCCGTGTCCCTACCTCAAAGGTCAAGGTCACACTTAGTGTTTATTCACAACAGAGTGCTGCATATAAGGACATAGAGTATAGGTTGTCGTGTCCGGGCTGTAACTTTCCCTTGTATGGACAGATTTTAAAATAACTTGCCACATGTGTTCCTCATACCAAGACGACGTGTCGTTTGCAAGACCCGTGTCCCTACCTCAAAGGTCAAGGTCACACTTAGTGTTTATTCACAATGGAGTGCTGCATATAAGGACATAGAGTATAGGTTGTCGTGTCCGGCCTGTAACTTTCCCTTGTATGGACAGATTTTAAAATAACTTGCCAAATGTGTTCCACATACCAAGACAATGTGTCGCGTGCAAAACCCATGTCCCTATCTCAAAGGTCAAGGTCACACTTAGTGTTTATTCCTAATGGAGTGCTGCATATAAGGACATAGAGTATAGGTTGCCGTGTCCGGGCTGTAACTTTCTCTTGTATGGACAGATTTTAAAATAACTTGCCACATGTGTTCCACATACCAAGACGACGTGTCACGTGCAAGACCCGTGTCCCTACCTCAAAGGTCAAGGTCACACTAAGTGTTTATTCACAATGGAGTGCTGCATATAAGGACATAGAGTATAGGTTGCCGTGTCCGGGCTGTAACTTTCCCTTGTATGGACAGATTTTAAAATAACTTGCCACATGTGTTCCACATACCAAGACAACGTGTCGCGTGCAAGACCCGTGTCCTTACCTCAAAGGTCAAGGTCACACTTAGTGTTTATTCACAATGGAGTGCTGCATATAAGGACATAGAGTATATTTTGTCGTGTCCGGGCTGTAACTTTCACTTGTATGGACAGATTTTAAAATAACTTGCCACATGTGTTCCACATACCAAGACGACGTGTCGTGTGCAAGACCCGTGTCCCTACCTCAAAGGTCAAGGTCACACTTAGTGTTTATTTACAATGGAGTGCTGCATATAAGGACATAGAGTATAGGTTGTCGTGTCCGGGCTGTAACTTTCCCTTGTATGGACAGATTTTAAAATAACTTGCCACATGTGTTCCACATACCAAGACGACGTGTCCCGTGCAAGACCCGTGTCCCTACCTCAAAGGTCAAGATCACACTTAGTGTTTATTCACAATGGAGTGCTGCATACAAGGACATAGGATATAGGTTGTCGTGTCCGGGCTGTAACTTTCTCTTGTATGGAATGATTTTAAAATAATTTGCTACATGTGTTCCACATACGAAGATGACGTGTCGTGTGCAAGACCCATGTCCCTACCTCTAAGGTGAAAGATACACTAAGTGTTTATTCACAAGGGAATTCTGAATATAAGGACATAACAGTGTAGGTTGTCAAGTATGGGTGGTATTTTTTATGTTCAGAGGCAATTTAAAATAACTTGCCATATGTATTGACACGTAAAGGCAAGATCAACTTTTCATGTACTGACCTTGTTCGTAGGTCAATGTCACATTCGGGGGCATTCGTCACATACTGTGACAGCTCTTGTTACATATTGAAGGCAGAAACATATCATACTATTTTCTCACATTTTAGTTTATGTCATTGTGCACTGATTTTAGGTGGAAAAGCAGGGATATTTCTTCTATTTCTTCTGATGTTCAGCAATGGTCTCTTTTGATGTTTAAGTGCTTGACATTATTCCCATAAAAAGTGAATGTGCCATAAATGTTAGATTAAACAATCAAAGGATTGACTATTGTTACTATGGTAATAAAACATGGTAAGTAGACCACAGTGTGACTTTAATGAGCCTTTGTCATCAAGCCACTGTGAAGTAGACAGGAGATATATGCACATAGAGAAGAAAGCTTTGAAGTTTATACTGATATTGTCTGGCTTTGAGTTTTTGTTAAATTTTTGACATTGCAAAAATGTTTTTCAAAGTGAAAATATACTGATGCCTTATGCTTCATTTGTGGTTGTATATTTAATGATATACAGATTATACGTATGCTGACCTAGTAAGTTCTCTATCAAGCCAGATTGTATTATGTTTCATAAGGGTTTGGTCAGTCTTGAGCAATACTGCATCATATATTATAAAGGGACTATACACCAGATTGGCACCAAAAATTATTTTTTTCAGTAACAAATCTCAGGACAATTATTCAATAAAATGATTTACTCTTTGATATCATAATTGTGAAAAAAATACCAAAATGTGAAGAAAAATTTGAGTCAGAGACCGGGTTCGAACAGGGATCGCCAAAAACGCAGTCCAGTGTCGAATCCTCTATGCTATGAAAGTTTATGCTAACTGCTAATTGGGAGACAGGTATTTAAGATATATACCTAGCTTGGTAATATCACGTGATAACATTGACTAGCCAATCACGCATAAGAATGAATTCTACAAGGTATACATACCTAGTAATCTTTTTTAATGGAAAAATATGAAAACACTGTGAAAAATAAATTAATAGTAAACTATGTGGTACTTTAATTCATTTGTTTCAATGCATTGTACACATCGATACCAAGTTTATGTCAGTTTTCAACAATTTTCTCTTTTTTTCGCTGTTTCATCATACAGTGTATAGCCCTTTAAATTGCTTTCATCTGACAAATTGTATTGGAATTCCCTATAGGTATTGAAGATATTTGAATTCCCTGAAGATATTGGATTTCCCCGGAGGTATTAGTTTTCCCTGGAGTTATTATGTAACTCTTGTTTTTTTACCTTCGAATCTTCAAGCAAAAAGTGTTCATTGCAATTATGAAAACAATTCTAGTCATGTCAATTTTTAAATATCTAATGTATTTTTTTGTGACACATTAAATTTGTATTCTACGCTGTTCAGGAAGTCTTGTGACAATAATTCATAAATGGGCTTCATCATTGCACTGTGACCTTGACTTATTTGCATTGATTATAATCTTTATATTAGTGTAGCAAAAACCTGAACTAATGAGCTTATAATTCTTAAGTACAATTTTTTTGATTCTATGAGAAAATATATCAGTTATTATTTTCGTAAGTTTGTATATCAAATGTTTCAAAGCATAAAGCATAAATTTTATAGGCTTATTTTAAGCTGCTGTTTTCTATGAACGTCAAATATGGATATTGATCATGATGTAATTTGTTGTTAAACATCCTTGCTGGCCTCATAGGTGGCATTATTTTGCAGTTAGAGATGAAGAATTATTAATTTTAAGATTAATAATATAGTAATGTTTATTATATGATAAAAATGTATGAAAGAATGTTTTTACCCCTTGCCAAATATACCTGAAATTTTCAAGTAATAAAACAAGTCTTTATGGGCACAAAGCACATTTTTCATGCAGAGCTTGGTTTCATAAATACTTAGCAAAAACTGTTATTTAAAATATGAAGTTTTTCGAGAAATCCAACTTTTTATCATTTCAATTTTAAACAAGTAATTTTATTTACCCCATGATAATGATAAAAAAGTTGCATGACTTCTGTCATGCAGATCACAGATTGACATATTTCCGCTCCAAAATTGATGTTTTATGCATTTTTCTTAAACCGTTACTGCCATAAAACATTAAATTTCTAAATTTAAACACAGTTTTCACAAAAGTGTTTGTGCATCCCATCTCTTATGGCAAATGCAGGTAGTTGTCCATTGATTTTATTAAGAAAAACAAGTACATCTCTGGCTGATACTGCCACCTATGATCCAGTAATCCCCATCATGATAAACCATGTCAGAATGACATTTTAATACCACTTTTACAAATCAACAAATCTGAACAAATATCCATTTGGGCAAGAGACTATGTGATTTGAGTGTTTATCATTTTGTGCCTTTAAGTCTCACATTTATCACAATGATCTATTTTTAATTCTACTTGCCAACGGCTAGTAGACCTTATTGCCATGGCCCAGTGTCTTTAGTGTATGTGTCAGTCTGTGTATGCGTTTGTAAACAGTTGCTTGTGAATGCGATGAAGTCTTCATTTTTTATAGTATCTTAATCAAACTTACACAGTTGTTAGATTTTCTTGAGAGCTCAGTAACATTGTTAAACCAGCCAGACCTGCCCATGCATTACTGGATTATATCCCTTTAAGTGATCAAACTTGCTTTATAAATACAGTATAAGGGAGACAATCTGTACTCAGTCACTGTAGTTTTTTTGTTTCACTTCTTGCCTTTGTCAACCTGTACTGACTGTGTGCATTTGGTATTTTCCCTTGCTTTTCTGAACTATAATTATGTTGCCTGTTATCATACATACATGTTCTGGATTGACAAAGGCCAAAAGAGCCATGCCAGTAGAGCGTTGGGCCTCATGGGCCTCTTGTTTAATTATTTGTAACTTGACATTTGTGTTCTTGTATTGTTTAAGATAATGCATAATATATTAAATACTGTTAACTTGTTAATGCTGATATGTTTTAGTATTTATTTACTCAAGAGAGTTCTACTTCTGCCTATACAATAGGATTTTAGTTGAAAAGTTTTATAAATGTCATAGTGCAACTAGATGGCGTGGAATAAATCCTTGATAGAATATGTTTGTGGTTGTTTTTACTATAACAGTACACAATATGGTACTGATATTCTACTTGATTTGTTTCTGTGGGCCAGCTTGGAATAAGTGCTTGTTGTAAGTGCATATCAGTAAGACAGTAACCTTTCATGGAAGTCAATGAAAATGTCATCAGTGTCCTTATAGTATCAAGTATCATGATTCTTTGATGCAGATATTTGAAGTAACATGGTTCTCTGTTGAAAATATTGATGCTAATAAGTTCTCAGTTGAGTATATTGATGCAAATAATTTCAAGTTACATGGTTCTTGGTGGAGTATATTGATGCAAAAAAATTGAGGTAACATAGTTCTCAGTTGAGTATATTGATGCAAATTATTTGAAGTGACATGGTTCACATTAGAGTATATTGATACGGTTATACTTTCAAGTAACCGTGTTCTTAGTTGTGAATATTGATGCAAATCATTTGAGGAACTTGTTTCTCGGTGCAGTGTATTTTCTAACTGTTGTTATCCTCTACCAATGATTTTAAAGCTGACGATTCAAAACCACATGGCCTTATGAGGTTAGGGTTAGCTGGTTACCAATTTATGGCTTATCATAGTTAAAACTTTTAAAATTTCTTGTCAAAAATAATTTCCTGATTTCCATATTACACCAGAGAATAAACCTTAGGCAACCCTCTACCAAAATCTGTCCAAACTGTCGCAGTTAGTAAATTCTATAACTGCACGGGGCTGCAATGTAATATAATGATTATTAACACCACATACATGTACATAAGCTCTGTGCTCTCCCATGTTAGGTGCTGCCTTTAGATTTTATTTTCAAAAGGACATGATTGCAAAGGGTTGTGCTGGTTTTCCCAATTTGACTGTATTTGTACTTATTAGTCCCTCTGTTTTAGCCAAGAGGCGGACTGGTGGTTTCCATTTTTTGACTGTATTTGTACTTTTTAGTCCCTCTGTTTTGCTCAAGGGAAAAGCTGGTTTTGCATATTAGATAATATTTGTACTTTATAGTCCTTCAGTTTCAGCCAAGAGGAGTGCTGGTTTACCCTAGTTGATTGTCATTTATAGTCCTTCAGTTTCAGCCAAGAGGAGTGCTGGTTTACCCTAGTTGATTGTCATTTATAGTCCTTCAGTTTCAGCCAAGAGGAGTGCTGGTTTACCCTAGGTGATTGTCATTTATAGTCCTTTTGCTTTGGCCAAGGGGAGTGCTTGTTTTCCCAATTTGACCAAGTTTGTAATTTATAGTGCCCCTGTTTTCATTCTTTATAGTCCCTCCCTTTGGCAAATGGCTGGGCTGAATTCCCTATTTGCCTGTATTTATTATGCCCCCCTTTGAAGAAGAGGGGTATATTGCTTTGAACATGTCAGTCGGTCGGTAGGTCGGTTCCTCGGTAGACCAAAACTTGTCCGAGTTATAACTCAACAATTCCTTGACGTATGGTCATCAAACTTGACAAGAAGATTGGGCCTAACCAGTAGATGACCCCTATTGATTTTAGGGGTCATTGGTCAATGGTCAAGGTCACAATGACCTTAAATGGTAAAAGGATTTTAAAGCTTGTCAGAGTGATTAATCAACAATGCCTAAACCTATGGTCATCAAACTTGACATGGAGGCTGGGCTTGATCAGAAGATGACCCCTATTGATTTTAGGAGTCATTGGGTCAAAGGTCAAGGTCACAGTGACCTTGAATGATAAAAGGTTGTCTGATTGGTAATGTGACAATGCCTGCACCCATGGCCCTCAATCTTGACTTGGAGGTTGGGACTGACCAGTAAATGACCACTATATATTTTGGGGTTCATCAGGCCAAAGGTCAAGGTCACATTGACCTTGGATGTTAAAAAGTTGTCCAAGTGATAATTCGACAATGCCTTCACCCATGGCCCTCAAACATAACTTGGAGGTTCGGCCTGACCAGTATATGACCCCTTTTGATATTGTGGGCAAAAGGTCAAGGTCACATTGATCTTGAGTGATAAAAGGTTGTCCGAGTGATAACTTGACAATGCCTGCACCCATGGCCCTCAAACTTGACTTGTAGGTTGGGCCTGACCAGTTGATGACCCCTATTTATTTTGGGGATCATCAGGTTAAAGGTCAAGGTCACAGTCACCTTGATGGAAAACTCGACAATTCCTGGACATATGGTCTATAAACTTGACATGAAGGTTGGGCTTGACCAGTAGAAAACTCCTCTTGATTAGGGGTTTCATTTGGTCAAAGGTCAAGGTCACAGTGACCTTTAACACGAAAAAGTTAACAAAGCTTCTCCCAGTGATATCTCAACAAAGCCTGGACCTATGATCATCAAACTTGACTAGGAGGTTGGGCCTGACCTGTAGATGACCCCTTTTAATTGAAGGGGTCATCTCGTCACAGGTCAAGATAACAGTGGCCTTGAACGCAAAAAGCTTGTCTGTGTGATAACTTGACACTACCTGCATCCATGGCCCTAAAACTTGATCTGGAGGTCCATGCATTTTTCATTCAATTGTCCAAATCCTGACAACATGGCGCTCAGGGGGTCGGGGGCATAATGTTTGACAAACAGATCTTTTTGTTTTGCCCTGTCAGTCAGTCATTCAGAGTCAGTCAGTCTGTACGTCACACTTCATTTCCATTCAATAACAAAGACCCAGGAACTTAATACTTGGTATGTTGGTTGGTCATGACCAGTTTATGATCCCTTTTGCTTTTTTTAGATCAGAATGTCAAAGGTCAAGGTTGTGGTGACCTTGAGGTGAAAAATGATTTCCTCTCAATAAATGAAGACCCTTTGGTCCAGGAACTTCATACTTAGTGTGGATAACCGCTATTGACTTTGAGATTAGTAGGTCAAAGTTCAAGGTCGTGGTAAAACGCGTTACATGTTGGCGGTGATCTAAAGCAGTCAAAATGGTTTCCAAAGGTCAAAGGTCAAGGTCGCTATGACCTTGAGGTGAAATACGCTTTCCTCTCAATTACTGATAATCCTTTGGTCCAGGAACATCGTACTAAGTATTTAAGTTGCTCATGACTAGTAGATGGCTCCTTTTGATTTTGAGATCAGTAGGTCAAAGGTCAACGTTACATTGACCTTGAGGTGAAAACAGTATTCGTTCAATAACTTGATTTGCTATGTCTTTGGCGTTTACCCAGTGCATTTAAACCGGGCTTATGTTTAAACTTTTTGCTACTGAGCGTGTTTCTGTAGTTTTTCACATAAGTATTGCACCCACGATCTTCATACTAAGTATGCCAGTTGGTCATGACTAGTTGACTATCCCTATTGATTTTGGGATCAAAAGGTCACGGTGACCTTGAGGTGAAACAACAGTTTCCCGTTAGATAAATAGTTTGCACCAAGGTACTTAATTCTTGATATGTCTGTTGGTCATGATTAGTTGATAACGCATATTGATTTTGGGATCAGTTTGTCAAAGGTCAAAGTTGCGGAGACTTTGAGGTGAAAATACGGTTTCCGCTCAATAACTAAAGAACGTTACACTCAGCAAATTCATACTTAATACGCCAATTGATCCTGACTAGTAGATGACCCCTATTTAGTGTGGGATCAGTAGGTCAAAGGTCAAGGTCGCAGTCATTTGACCTTTCGGGGAAAAACAGTTCCCAATAATAACTAAAGAACACTTTTACCCAGGAACTTCATACTTAGTATGCCGGTTGGTCATGACTATTAGATGACCTCTATTGATTTGGGGATCAGTTGGTCAAATGTCAAGGTTGCAGTATTGGTTGCACTGACCGCGAGAAAAAGAAACGGTTTCCGCTCAAGAACTAAAGAATGCTTACACCAAGAAACTTCATACTTTGTTTGCTAGTTGGTCTTGATTAGTAGATGAGTCCAATTGATTTGGGGTCAGTAGGTCAGGGTCACAGTGACATTCAGGTGAAACAGTATGTTGGCCACCGGTCCGGACGTCACACTTTTTTTCGCTCAATAAATAAAGAAGACCTGTACCCAGGAACTTCATACTTGGTATGCAGGTTGGTCATGACCAATGACCCCTATGTTTGTTCGTCTCAAGTCCAAAACTATAATTGTTATGTCCGTTATTGATCATATCTCACTTACGACCACACAATGGCGGAGACAAGCGCTTTTTCATTGTTTTTTATAATCCCCCTGTTTTCGCCAAGGGTGGGTGCTGGTTTTATATATTTGACTGTGGTTGAACTTTAAAATCCCTTTGTTTCGACGAAGGGGCGAACTGGTTTTCCCTATTTGACTGCATTTGTACTTTATAGTCCCCCTGTTTTCGCCAAGAGTGAGTGCTGGTTTTTCCCATTAGACTGTGACTTATGTAATAGTCTCTCTGTTTTGGCTTTAGGGGTGTGCTTGTCTTTCCTTTTTTGACTTTGGTGTATGCTACAGTCCCAGTCCCTCTGTTTTGGCCAAGATGCCTTTGTTTTGGCCAAGTGGCGGGCTAGGTTTCCCTACTCGATGCCTGTATTTCACTGTCCCCCTGTTGTTGCCAATAATGTCGACAAAGATTGATTTGTTCTTTATCGGGACGTTTTATTCTGTCTTCTGTTACCCGTGTTAAGGGAAAGAAACAATGATGTTACAAAGTGTCTAAGTATGATAAGTGACACGTGTCTGAACAGCCTTGACGTCGCAGCTGTCGCAGCTGCAATGCGGAAATTGTCCTCCACTTAGTTTGATTAAACTACTAATCTGATGTAATTAAAAGCTAATGAACCAGTGTGAGGGTGAACGATCTAGGGCAAACACATTCTTGTAAATGTGCTATGAAACAAAAACATCTCTATATGTATTCCATGGGTAACTATATTCCTCTATATAAAGCAGAAGTTAGCATTATATATAATACGCTATGTAAGTTAAAGCTAGGTTTCTTAAATGTATCGTTCATTTCAGCCTTTTCTTTCTATGTTACATGTACCACACAGGTTAACATATTAATTATACATGTTCATACACACGTATATGGCACAAGGTAACATCTTCTATACAAATATCACAAGTTTACGAAAGTTCGCAGGTTTTTCATGCAGAAAATGATGCACTTCTGGGGTTTGTGAGGCGGACGTGGCGGTGGTAGTTCCGGCGTTCCTCGCGCATCCAGTCATTCCCGGGAGCCTTGGCCATGTCGCCCCGCCGTCTGCCACTCGCTACCCCGCCAGCATCACCATTCTTTACCTAGAGGTAAAGCGCAGTAATTACTATTCTCCGTACTGCAAACAGTATAATGTCCCTTATGACTTCATATACAATAATATCGAATGTTACATACGTATGATTTCTAAACAAAATGTAAAGTAACTCCCAGTTATAAAATTAACACGATTAGGCGTTAAGAGAAAATGTGTAAACATACGTACAAGGATGAACGGGACATATTTTTGGAGCATGGTAATACTAACCTAATATTAAATAAATGCAAAAGAAATACACATGTATGTTTAAATCACATTATGTTAAAAAAACAAACAAGAAAAATAATAGACTTCTGACAGTCAGATATACCACGGTGCGATAGGAGTGAACTCCTGCTATTTCCTTTAGTACACAAGGGGCCTTTATCGCTCACCTGATTTTCACCTGAGTTCTAAAGTTATTGATAGGACAACCTACTGGACGCCGCCCGCCAGTAGGCCAAATAACAGGTGAAACTAAAACATACGTCCCGTTTTTTAAACGGTCGAAGAAAAACATGAAGAATATGTACTTGTTTAAAGGGTGAAGAAGGGCCATAATTCTCACAACACATTGTTACTCTGAATACGTTCACGAAGTTCGAAATCGATAGTAAAACAATAATATAATACAAAAAAAGTTTGTAAAAATGATATATGTCTGTTAGTAAGCTTCTGGAAAATAAAGAAACTTGAAAAAATGTCAGATACGCACATTATTGGTGTTGGTGCGTCGGCGGCATTCGAAAACAGTAACATACGATATTTCTTAAAAATGTTCTCGATATTCAACTACTTCTAAATAAAAGAGTAAAAAATGGGGTGAAGGATTTTGATACAGGATCACCATTTCTATGATATTATGTTGAAATAGGGCCAGCGGTTTCGCAGAAATATTTTCTACTGAAGTTATTCCTTTCGGTTGCCATAGCAACCAGAGTTATGCATAACACCACTTTTATTGAAGTTATAATCTGGAAGAGGACTTCTGTGAAGTTTTGTTGAAATTCTAACATTGGTTTCGGAAGATAATTGTTGAAAAAAAATGTTGACGACGGACAAACTACAGACAATCATCCTATCACAATAGCTCACGCTGAGCACACTGTGAGCTTAAATGTTAAAACCTCCATACACAACGCATCTTTTTCTTCATATTTACACAATATATCAATTCTTACACAATTATCGATGGAATAGTTATATACGAAATATAACATTTTAAGAATGTCAGAAAACCTTGTAAGGCCAAATATAAATATATTATTCATCTAATCTACAACTCAACAAAAATGCGAACTATTAGGTTACATGTCATTATTTTTACTGGTCATATGACACCTAAGGACATAGAAGGAGTTGTTTCCCTTCCCAACACTGGTACATGTACCGACGTTCACTTAAGAGTGTCATTGTACTCACCTTGTCTAACCCACCAGCATCCTGTAGGCGGAAACAGAAACAATAGTGTCAGTACGATAACAAATATGCCATTGAGACGAAGCGGGAGTAGAGTGTTGTATCATATCTTTACAAGTATGTGAACGTTAGAAAATGATTTATTATTATGTCAAGTGATGTCAGTCTTAAAACGCATGATCATAAACAGGATACAATGCAACAATACAAATGAGGTCGGATGCATATTCATTTTGACCATTTAAATCAATGTTACATGGTAAATTATATATAGCCTATCATCCTTCAATGATTACTATTCTATTTGGAAATGATTCTAGTAAAATAAAGTATGAATCAAGAACACTAAAAACAACTACCTGTGAAATACTTCTCGACTGTTTCCGCATGTCAGAGCTAAATGTCTGCAGGCTCCGTTTCCTGTTACGCCGTTGTTTCAGCGCGTCCCGAATCTATTTATGTTACAATGGTGTCATATAACCATGATCATTCAATGAGTTTAGAAATAAAACAAAGTTGCAAAAGATGATACTATTACAAAAATAGAATACTAAATGAAATCTATCTTAAACAAACATAGTTACTTATAGATGTATATATAAATCCAGCTATATAATAAAGACCTTCGCAACGTAATCCCAGAAAATGTATGTATGCATTCTATTCATGAAAAAACAAGAATCTTGATGTCATCATTACCTGCCTATTCAAGACGCAGTGGAACAGAAAAATGAAGAAACCCTGCAAACACACAGAGACAAAGGTACAGATTGTACAAGATAAATTATTTATGACTAAGGATGCTCAAATCAACGACCACTAGTTGCAAACATTTTAAAAAGGGTTACATTTTACTTTCATGTAACATGTATTTTAAAGATTGAAAATTGTAATAAGGAAACATGCTACATGAAAACAAGGACAGAATAAGTCGCATGTTGCCTGGAGACCGTTACAGATCGAACAGTAACACAAGGAATGCATGTTACATGGAGGCTGTTCCAGATAAAACATTTACACACTAGTTGCATGTTGCCTGGAGACCGTTACAGATCGAACAGTAACACAAGGAATTCATATTACATGGAGACTGTTGCGGATTACATATGTTGCATGTTGCCTGGAGACTGTTGCGGATTACATATTAAAACACGAGTTGCATGTTGCCTGGAGATTGTTGCAGGTTACACATTAAAATACGAGTTGCATGTTGCCTGGAGACTTTTGCGGATTATAAAATAAAACACGAGTTGCATGTTACCTAAAGCCTGTTGCGGATAAATTATTAAAACATGAGTTGCATGTTACCTAAAGTCTGTTGCGGATTAATTATTAAAACACGAGTTGCATGTAACCTGGAGGCTGTTGCAGATTAAACATTAAAGCAAGACTTGCATATTACCTGAAAACGTTTGCAGACTAAACATTGCAACCTGTATTTTCTTACACAAGGAACATTGTATGCATATTAGCTGGAGACTGCTACATATTAAACAATAAAACCATGTCTGCATTTTACGTTTATACTGTTGCAGATAAAACATTGAAACAAGCTTGCATGATGCATTGAGACTGTTGCGGATATCATATTAAAGAACGAGTTGCATGTTACCTAAAGACTTTTTCGGATTAATTATTAAAACCTGAGGTGCATGAAGCCTGAATATTGTTACACATTAAACATTGCGACGCTGCTTGCAGGTTACCTCGAAGCTGTTGTAGATTGAACATTGAAGCAGGGTTGCATGGTTGCATGTTACCTATAGACTGTTACATATTGAACATTGAAGCAGGGTTGCATGTTACCTGAAGACTGTTACATATTGAACATTGAAGCAGGGTTGCATGTTACCTGAAGACTGTTACATATCGCGAATATGTAGTGTAACGCCACCATGTCCGCGTTAACCGCCATTACGCCCACCACCCACGTGACCCCCATCAGTGGCAGCAGCACGCATAGGCTGCGCACGCCCGTTCTATGAGAGGAAACGTCGACGTGGAGTTTAAAACCATACATGAAATTGACTAAGAAATGAGCCCCAAACTGCCACTATACTACTGATCTTGTAGCTGTCGAGTGTTTTTGTACATCATATCATCATAGCAATTTATTACAAAAAAACGACATTTTTAAATGGCGTTTACTATTATTAAATGACATTAACTCCCTAAAAGCAAGTTTCATGATATTTTAGGGTGCACTTTTACTTGGTTTGGAGCAAATTACCTTTTCAGTGTATACCAAAACGTTGTAATTTAACTTAGACAGAAATATTGTAACAACCCGTATGGTAATTTAAGCATAGAATCCTGATTATTTTTAAGTAAAGATCCCATTTCTCATACCATCAATAAAACAAACTCATAACTTACTGAAGTTTTTCTTTTAAAGCCTTTGATTTCATAACGGTTGAAGAAGCCATTTTCTTAATTACTGTAATAATGATTACAAAATTTACCTGAAATAGAAATAATTGTTATAACATATATGTTAAAGCTGCATTCTCACAGATTGAACGTTTCGACAACTTTTTTAATTGGAACGAGCCCATTTTTGCGAAAATCCATGGAAACAAGTTATATAAGACTGCTGACAAAATTAGATCGCAGAGTGAGAGTGCAGCTTTAATATGTTATGTTTGTATGATTCCTTTACCAGTACATTGTTCCCGCGATGTGTAGTATAGTCGAACTCCGTTGGCTCGAACTCGCTTGGCTCGAATTCCTCGTTGGCTCAAACTGGATTTAAAGGACTGTTTTCTTAAGCCTGAAGATAAGCATTCCCGCTTGGCTCGATTTTTTCGAGGGCCGAGGTATTTTCACCAGTCCCTTGGAGTTCGAGCCAATGAGGTTCAACTGTATATGATACACATCAGTTGGAATCGTTTTTTTTTAAATGAAGAATTTGACTTTTATACAGTAAAGATACAATTGGAAAAACAAATTCGAACTTCAAATGCCACCTGGTCTCCTGGGGGCCGACTGTTGAGGGTTGTGAAAGCCGGGAAGCTGGGTAGAAACTTGGTCCTTGCAAATAGTTTTATTGTATGTGATGGTTATATTCCTATAAAGAGTTACTCATAGCAATTATAAATAAAGTAGAGGCGCCCCAACTTTTCTCGAGGAGTTACTTACAACAATTACAAATAAGGCAGGGCCGACAAAAGACCATATAAGCCCATTCTCGATGTCCAACCAACAGCTGAAACAAGAAAAGACATATATAATTATTCACATACATGTTAACGTTGTACACAGGTACGCCGATCATTTTTAAACACACAGGGACATGACGTGCTCAGTTTCGTAGCAAGTCACCAGGACATCTATAAACATGCCAGTAAATTCAGTTCACTTTTTGAAACACTTTAAAATAGAATATTTATAAACACCACTTCAATGCCCAAACACCTGTCCTGCATTCAGTTAAGACTAAAGTCGCTCTCGATATCTAACAACTGCTGTTTGATTTCCGGCTTACAGGGATACAAAACAAAACAGTTTACTAGCGTTAATTATCCTTAACTGAACGCAGGGCAAGGGGGCATATTACAGAGGCACCTTAAGTTGAAACTGAACCTTTTCCTTACAATCAAACAATTCCCTAAGTGTTTTAGTTCACCTATAAAAGGTGTTATGCTTAATGTATATTCTGCAAGACGGACTGCAAAACATCTATAAACATGCCAGTTAATGCAGTACATATTCAGAAGCACCGTAGTAGGACATTTATAAACTGTAAATAAACAAGCAAGTTTATTTAATAGACAGAACACACAAAGAAGGACAATAAGATACCCGACAGTTAATTCAGAACACAGTGTCGAAACAACATATCAGGACATTTATAAAAAATACGATACAAATCGACTATGCTCCCTATTTTATATATCACACGTATGATAAGACTATAAAACAAATGAAGAATTTTAGATATATTCACTTACAAGTTTTCATTGCCGTATCCTTCTGTCTTGGTTACCCCTAACGAAATACCAACAATAATTGCTGGTAAAACTAAAACAATAAGAAGAATCGTTAGCTCAACACAACATTGGATGTTACTGGTCACGAATTATATGGCACTTGTCTTCGCCCGCACCAGAACTTGAAATATGTAACAACTATTTCAAATATTAATCGTTGCTATTAAGGCTATTACATTCTTTGCTTTTAAATAGTTAATGATATGTTTTGCTTACCCCATGCAAGCGGCACGAGGACTTTGACCCTGAACTTGGTGACAAACACGTGGACGACACAGATGAAAATCTCCACGCCAATCAGGAACATCATGAAGAAGACAGCGAGGAAGAAGAACTGAATAATGGCGGCAATAGCGGTACATGCTGCCTGAAACATCGCAAATACGTGACGAAATATATGCTGCCTGAAACATCGCAAATCCATAACGAAACAGAACGGCAAAAGCGGTACATGCTGCATTAAACATCGCAATTAAATGACGAGACAGAACGGCAATAGCGGTACATGCTGCCTTAAACATCGCAATTAAATGACGAATCAGAACGGCAATAGCGGTTCATACTGCCTGAAACATCGCAAATACGTGACGAAATACATGCTGCCTAAAACATCGCCAATACATAACGAAACAGAAAGGCAAAAGCGGTACATGCTGCCTGAAACATCGCAAATACGCAACGAAATACATGCTGTCTGAAACATCGCAAATAAATGAAGAAACAGAACGGCAATAGCGGTACATGCTGCCTGAAACATCGCAAATACATGACGAAACAGAACAGCAATAGCGGTACATGCTGCCTGAAACATCGCAATTACGTGACGAAACAGAACAGCAATAGCGGTACATGCTGCCTGAAACATCGCAAATACGCAACGAAATACATGCTGTCTGAAACATCGCAAATAAATGAAGAAACAGAACGGCAATAGCGGTACATGCTGCCTGAAACATCGCAAATACATAACGAAACAGAAAGGCAAAAGCGGTACATGCTGCCTGAAACATCGCAAATACGCAACGAAATACATGCTGTCTGAAACATCGCAAATAAATGAAGAAACAGAACGGCAATAGCGGTACATGCTGCCTGAAACATCGCAAATACGTGACGAAATAGAACAGCAATAGCGGTACATGCTGCCTGAAACATCGCAAATACATAACGAAACAGAACGGCAATAGCGGTACATGCCGCCTGAAACATCGCAAATACGTGACGAAATACATGCTGTCTGAAACATCGCAATTAAATGACGAAACAGAACAGCAATAGCGGTACATGCTGCATGAAACATCGCCAATACGTGACAAAATGCATGCTGCCTTAATAATCGCAAGTACATAACGAAATAGAATTGCAATAGCGGTACATGCTGCTTGAAACATTGCAAATTATACGTAACGAAATAGAACGGCAATAGCGGTACATGCTGCCTGAAACATTGCAAATTATACGTAACGAAATAGAATTGCAATAGCGGTACATGCTGCTTGAAACATTGCAAATTATACGTAACGAAATAGAACGGCAATAGCGGTACATGCTGCTTGAAACATTGCAAATTATACGTAACGAAATAGAATTGCAATAGCGGTACATGCTGCTTGAAACATTGCAAATTATACGTAACGAAATAGAACGGCAATAGCGGTACATGCTGCCTGAAACATTGAAAATACATGACGATATAGATGCTGCCTGAAACATCGCAAAAACATGACGAAATACATGCTGCCTGAAACATCGCAAATACGTAACGAAATACATGCTGTCTGAAACATCGCAAATAAATGAAGAAACAGAACGGCAATAGCGGTACATGCTGCCTGAAACATCGCAAATACGTGACGAAATATATGCTGCCTGAAACATTGCAAATTTATAACGAAACAGAACGGCAAAAGCGGTACATGCTGCCTTAAACATCGCAATTAAATGACGAGACAGAACGGCAATAGCGGTACATGCTGCCTTAAACATCGCAATTAAATGACGAATCAGAACGGCAATAGCGGTTCATACTGCCTGAAACATTGCAAATACGTGACGAAATACATGCTGCCTAAAACATCGCCAATACATAACGAAACAGAACGGCAATAGCGGTACATGCAGCCTTAAACATCGCAATTAAATGACGAAATAGAACGGCAATAGCGGTACATGCTGCCTGAAACATCGCAAATACGTGACGAAATACATGCTGCCTGAAACATCGCAATTACATGACAAAACATAACGGCAATAGCGATACATGCTGCCTAAAACATCGCAAATATGTGATGAAATACATGCTGCTTGAAAAATCGCAAATACATAACGAAACAGAACGGCAATAGCGGTACATGCTGCCAGAAACATCGCAAATACGTGACGAAATAAAACTGCAATAGCGGTACATGCTGTCTGAAAAATCGCAATTTAATGACGAAACAGAACGGCAATAGCGGTACATGCTGTCTGAAAAATCGCAATTTAATGACGAAACAGAACGGCAATAGCGGTACATGCTGCCTGAAACACCGCAAATAAGTGACGAAATACATGCTGTCTGAAACATCGCAATTAAATGATGAAACAGAACAGCAATAGCGGTACATGCTGCATGAAACATCGTAAATATGTGACGAAATACATGCTGTCTGAAAAATCGCAATTCAATGACGAAACAGAACGGCAATAGCGGTACATGATGCCTGAAACACCGCAAATACGTTACGAAATACATGCTGTCTGAAACATCGCAATTAAATGACGAAACAGAACAGCAATAGCGGTACATGCTGCATGAAACATCGCAAATACGTGACGAAATACATGCTGCCTGAAACATCGCAAGTACATAACGAAATAGAACAGCAATAGCGGTACATGCTGCCTGAAACATTGCAAATACGTGATGAAATACATGCTGCCTGAAACATCGCCAATTCATAACGAAACAAAACGGCAAAAGCGATACATGCTGCCTTAAGCATCGCAATTAAATGACGAAACAGAACAGCAATTGTGGTACATGCTGCCTGAAATATCGCAAATACGTGATAAAATACATGCTGCCTGAAACATCGCAAAGACATAACGAAAAAGAACGGCAATAGCGGTACATGCTGCCTGAAACATCGCAAATACGTGACGAAATACATGCTGCCTGAAACATCGCCAATTCATAACGAAACAGAACGGCAAAAGCGATACATGCTGCCTTAAACATCGCAATTAAATGACGAGACAGAACGGCAATAGCGGTACATGCTGCATAAAACATCGCAATTAAATGACGAAACAGAACGGCAATAGCGGTTCATACTGCTTGAAACATCGCAAATACGTGACGAAATACATGCTGCCTAAAACATCGTCAATACATAACGAAACAGAACGGCAATAGCGGTACATGCTGCCTAAAACATCGCAAATATGTGATGAAATACATGCTGCTTGAAAAATCGCAAATACATAACGAAACAGAACGGCAATAGCGGTACATGCTGCCTGAAACATCGCAAATACGTGACGAAATAAAACTGCAATAGCGGTACATGCTGTCTGAAAAATCGCAATTTAATGACGAAACAGAACGGCAATAGCGGTACATGCTGCCTGAAACACCGCAAATAAGTGACGAAATACATGCTGTCTGAAACATCGCAATTAAATGATGAAACAGAACAGCAATAGCGGTACATGCTGCATGAAACATCGTAAATATGTGACGAAATACATGCTGTCTGAAAAATCGCAATTCAATGACGAAACAGAACGGCAATAGCGGTACATGATGCCTGAAACACCGCAAATACGTTACGAAATACATGCTGTCTGAAACATCGCAATTAAATGACGAAACAGAACAGCAATAGCGGTACATGCTTATGAAACATCGCAAATACGTGACGAAATACATGCTGCCTGAAACATCGCAAGTACATAACGAAATAGAACAGCAATAGCGGTACATGCTGCCTGAAACATTGCAAATACGTGATGAAATACATGCTGCCTGAAACATCGCCAATTCATAACGAAACAAAACGGCAAAAGCGATACATGCTGCCTTAAGCATCGCAATTAAATGACGAAACAGAACAGCAATTGCGGTACATGCTGCCTGAAATATCGCAAATACGTGATAAAATACATGCTGCCTGAAACATCGCAAAGACATAACGAAAAAGAACGGCAATAGCGGTACATGCTGCCTGAAACATCGCAAATACGTGACGAAATACATGCTGCCTGAAACATCGCCAATTCATAACGAAACAGAACGGCAAAAGCGATACATGCTGCCTTAAACATCGCAATTAAATGACGAGACAGAACGGCAATAGCGGTACATGCTGCATAAAACATCGCAATTAAATGACGAAACAGAACGGCAATAGCGGTTCATACTGCTTGAAACATCGCAAATACGTGACGAAATACATGCTGCCTAAAACATCGTCAATACATAACGAAACAGAACGGCAATAGCGGTACATGCAGCATAAACATCGCAATTAAATGACGAAATGGAACGGCAATAGCGATACATGCTGCCTGAAACATCGCAAATACGTGACGAAATACATGCTGTCTGAAACATCGCAATTAAATGACAAAACATAACGGCAATAGCGATACATGCTGCCTTAAACATCGCATATACGTGATGAAATACATGCTGCCTGAAACATCGCAAATACATAACGAAACATAACGGCAATAGCGGTACATGCTGCCTGAAACATCGCAAATACGCAACGAAATACATGCTGTCTGAAAAATCGCAATTCAATGACGAAACAGAACGGCAATAGCGGTACATGATGCCTGAAACACCGCAAATACGTTACGAAATACATGCTGTCTGAAACATCGCAATTAAATGATGAAACAGAACAGCAATAGCGGTACATGCTGCACGAAACATCGTAAATATGTGACAAAATACATGCTGTCTGAAAAATCGCAATTCAATGACGAAACAGAACGGCAATAGCGGTACATGATGCCTGAAACACCGCAAATACGTTACGAAATACATGCTGTCTGAAACATCGCAATTAAATGACGAAACAGAACAGCAATAGCGGTACATGCTGCATGAAACATCGCAAATACGTGACGAAATACATGCTGCCTGAAACATCGCAAGTACATTACGAAATAGAACAGCAATAGCGGTACATGCTGCCTGAAACATTGCAAATACGTGATGAAATACATGCTGCCTGAAACATCGCCAATTCATAACGAAACAAAACGGCAAAAGCGATACATGCTGCCTTAAGCATCGCAATTAAATGACGAAACAGAACAGCAATTGCGGTACATGCTGCCTGAAATATCGCAAATACGTGATAAAATACATGCTGCCTGAAACATCGCAAAGACATAACGAAAAAGAACGGCAATAGCGGTACATGTTGCCTGAAACATCGCAAATACGTGACGAAATACATGCTGCCTGAAACATCGCCAATTCATAACGAAACAGAACGGCAAAAGCGATACATGCTGCCTTAAACATCGCAATTAAATGACGAGACAGAACGGCAATAGCGGTACATGCTGCATAAAACATCGCAATTAAATGACGAAACAGAACGGCAATAGCGGTTCATACTGCTTGAAACATCGCAAATACGTGACGAAATACATGCTGCCTAAAACATCGTCAATACATAACGAAACACAACGGCAATAGCGGTACATGCAGCATAAACATCGCAATTAAATGACGAAATGGAACGGCAATAGCGATACATGCTGCCTGAAACATCGCAAATACGTGACGAAATACATGCTGTCTGAAACATCGCAATTAAATGACAAAACATAACGGCAATAGCGATACATGCTTTCTTAAACATCGCATATACGTGATGAAATACATGCTGCCTGAAACATCGCAAATACATAACGAAACATAACGGCAATAGCGATACATGCTGCCTAAAACATCGCAAATACGTGACGAAATACTTGCTGCCTGAAACATCGCAAATACATAACGAAACTGAACGGCAATAGCGGTACATGCTGCCTGAAACATCGCAAATACGTGACGAATTACATGCTGTCTGAAACATCGCAATTAAATGACGAAACAGAACAGCAATAGCGGTACATGCCGCCTAAAAGATCGCAAATACATGACGAAATGGAACAAAGGCCTATATACACTAACAGCATGTTTAATTCGTACGTTGGAATCGTTGGAAGGATTGTAAAAAATGTCTTGAGAGAGTCGATTAGTATCATCCACAAAATAACATATAAGTATTAAGACTACTAGAAACAAATCATTTGCTTAATATTTCCGGGGTTCATAATTGAAATATATTATATATATTTAAACATACAAATGTGACAAGTTAAAACATTTAAGGAAATCATTATGGCGCTGGTTAATTCTTATTAAAGGGGATTTACCAACCTTACTCTCGGTCCTGCTGACGCCCACCAGGAAGACAATCAGAGCCAGTAGCAGGGCAACGCACAGGTTCAAAGTGATAATGGCCCTGTCCGACCGCACCAGTCTGAAGTATTGACGGAAGTCAGTTTCTAAGAAGTCACGGTTTTTAACATTAATTTACTTATATTTACCACTGTATGAGAAGACATAGCTTGTGATATTTAATGTCGTAGTTCTTGGCGATATTGAAAACACGATGAAAACCAAGATCACCAAACCGATTTCAGTATGATGTGCTTACATAATGTATAATTACCCTAGTATTCATTGAAGCAAAGCTGATGCTTTTTAAATAAATGACAATAACAGAAATTCGTCGACAAAATACAACCAGGTATTTCAGAGTGAAGAATTAAATTCATATAACATAGTTACCTCCAGACGAGAGCGTGAATAACAAGGGTGAGGATGAGACAGAGGATGGAGATGCCACATCCGACAGCTGACACGATCCCCAACGCCTTGGCGTGACCTGGGGGCTAAAGTAAACGTTTTGTATATACCTTTTGCGATATAGTCGTTGTATTTCAGATAGTTGTTATAGCTTGAATACCAGGACATAGTCATTATATGCATTACTAATCCCAAAAGCAGACATATTCATGTCCGGGGCTATCGTCCATTAATAAATGCTGAGGCTACCGTCAGTTAATAAATGTTTGGTTTATCGTCAATTTATAAATGTTTGGGTTACCGATCATTAATAAATGCTGGGGCTACCGTCCGTTGATAAATGCTGACCAGGTTACCGCCCATCATTATATATATGCTATGGCTACCGCTTTAGGTGTACTGCGGTAGTAATGAAATAAAATACAAAGCAAAGTCGGAACAGGGACTCTGGACATGCTAGGTCCTGTTGAGGTTTGTTACTCGAAATAAGTTGTAGACCCCAGTATGTACAATGACCGTTTTCTCCATGGTAACCTCAACGTAATGTCAAAATGGAAATAAAGTATATACAATGGAGGTCGGGCTCATAAGGATGGCGAAGTTGGTTAGGTGGTTGCACTGACACACGGCCGTCTTGTTGCCCACGGAAACCAGGCTACAACCGTCACGTGACCATCCACCACGACGGGAACCATTGTAGCTACAAATTGGTAAACGATCAGACAATTAACGTGAATAGTCATTAATGTGAAATATGCGGTTAGGAACGACGAATGAATGCTTTGGATTATAATTTGGGAAACTACTTCTAGAACTCCGTTTTAAATTCAAGCTAATTAAATTATGTTCGCGTCGAAATCGTCTTTTTATTTATAGCACTTTAACTTTCTGTAAATAAGTCATGAAACAAGACTAGTTTAGCTTAACTTACATAATATCATAGTCCCAGAAGACGCAGACTGGATGGTCATAGTCGTTCTGCAATGAAAAAACAACAACGTATCCGTTGGTGCACTATAACTCACTCTTGCGCACAGTGGTCACAAATTGGCTCAGTGAGAGCAATATTTGATAATCTCATAGAGAGCTGATATTTATACCTTCTGTACCCTGTGCCTAGGAGTGAACTACAATTTAACAATTATACACATCATTTAACCCTTATATATAAACAAAATATTATCAACACTAAAATACAAAAAGGCAATCTGTAAAAATAAAAAGGATACATATAACTTACATTTAAAAGTTTCAGTGTGATTTTGACAGGCGGGTCAAGGTCACGGTACAATGCAGATTCGATATTGTAAAGCTGTACGCCAATCACCTCTGAGTTCACGATCAAAACGTCACTTCCGGTTTCCAGAGAACTGGATTATATTGTTACCAAAAATTAATATTGCATTGTAATATATTGCAATTTCGTTTCTTGTATGGAGCAAGTATTGCATATTAAATGACCAAGAGGACAGTTAAAAATCAAAATCAAAACATGCATATTCTAGAACTTATATGACATACCTATTAACATAGAAGCCCTTGTCGAGAATGTTACCGACAGTGTTGTAGAGAGTACCATCAAAGCAAACATTGGAGAGACCTACAATAACACAATGGTTACTACAGCGTTAAGTACTGGAACTAACATTTTTTTCTACGTTGACCCTGATTGGAGACTTAAATGCGGTTCAAGGCCAAACATACACACCAGTCCACGCACGTCAAAATAAATAAGTTTTGATATACCCTCGAATCCCGTTTGCTCGAACTTACCAGGACGGAACTGAGAAACAGAATCTTCGAGCCAATCAGATTGGAATTGGTCCATGATAAACCCTGATACAATCAATATAACTCTTAAAAGTTATCTCTTGTCACATTTTATTTTCCTACGTTATCTTCAGGAAAAAAGAGTATAATACAACGTTTTTAAACAGAGGTACATTCTATGTACACTAACCGAACCAACGCGAAAATCGAGCGAATTGAGTTCGAGGCAACGGGATTCGACTGTACATGTGCATTTGCTACAATGACTTAGTAAACTTTCAGATTGAAAGAATGAGAGAATACTGATAATTTTAATACCTTTATTCTGCAGGGTTGACTCTGAAATGTCCACTGTTGACTCGGTTACTCTACCGTTTGGAAACGCGATGTCGCTTTTTTGTTTTCCTATCTCAACATCTGAAATGAAAGAAATTAATGTTTTATAATCAAATAAAAAGCATCCATATAACCAGAATGTGTCTGATTTCTTTTCCTTGTTTAAAAGAACCGGAATCGTGCTGGATATTTGGAGCTTAATTTTAATAAAGTTTAATAAAAACAACAACAAATGCTCGCTCTTACAGTACTTGAAACAACAAAGTGTTGTAAACGGAATGCACTTAACCTAGCTTGTGCTGTAAATATATGTTCTCATCTAACTTGTTTTTTTACTATGGGATATATGAACCTTAACAGCAAGGATTATTTAAAACAGTATCAACAGGGAAGCGGGAAGGTTTTCGTACACATATTAGGTTTCTGCAGGTGTGTGGTATTTCCTGGCGCCAAGTTTGGACACGTGACTTCCTGTATCACCGCCAGGTACCGATCCACCGTTTCCAGCACGTGACCAGGCAATATTTCATCCTGCAGCCGGCAATGATTAAGAATGGATTAGTATTATTAGTGTCAGTATATATTCATTTATCAATTTAAACGTGGTAAGGCTGACAGAGATAATTTGTTGAGTGCATTTAAACATACAACAACGGCTTTGTGTTCGACATTAAACTTGTCTACTGACCCCAAATGTGTTTCCTTAAACCGATGTACCAGTTATTAAAAAAAACAACTGACTGCTGCTTTACCTCAACGAATGTTTATAAAATTTGAAAAAAAAATACTACCATCCATTTGTACAAAATAGAATCACGCAAGTTTATAAAATTACAAGATTGTTGTTAATTCGGACAACCTGAAGTCCTTTGTCTCTAACGGTTTTCCAGGAATCATGTACATCCTCGTCGATCAGGTTGCTGACAGTATCAAGAATGTTCTGTAAATAAAACATTTACATTCCATGTACTGCATTTTTGTATTATAGTGAATAAACTAGTTCATATGATGAAAAATATTTTAACCCGTGTAAGATGATATCTAAACCCGTGAAAGCTGATATATGAACCCGTGTAAGCTGATATCTGAACCCGTGTAAGATGATATCTGAACCCGTAAAAGCTGATATATGAACCCGTGTAAGATGATATCTGAACCCGTGTAAGCTGATATCTGAATCCGTGTTAGCTGATATCTGAATCCGTGTAAGCTGATATCTGAAACCGTAAAAGCTGATATCTAAACCCGTGTAAGCTGATATATGAATACGTAAAAGCTGATATCTTAACCCGTGTAAGCTGACATCTGAACCCGTGTAAGCTGATATCTGAATCCGTGTAAGCTGATATCTGAACCCGTGTAAGATTATATCTGAACCCGTGTAAGCTGATATCTGAACCCGTAAAAGCTGATATCTGAACCCGTGTAAGATGATATCTGAAGCCGTGTCAGCTGATATCTGAATCCGTGTAAGCTGATATCTGAACCCGTAAAAGCTGATATCTTAACCCGTGTAAGCTGATATCTGAAGACGTAAAAGCTGATATCTTAACCCGTGTAAGCTGATATTTGAACCTGTGTAAGCTGATATCTGAGTCCGTGTAAGCTGATATCTGAACCCGTGTAAGCTGATATCTGAATCCGTATAAGCTGATATCTGAACCCGTGTAAGATTATATCTGAGCCCGTGCAAGCTGATATATGAGCCCGTGTAAACCGATATCTGAACCCGTATAAGATGATATCTGAACCCGTGTTAGATTCAGAGCTACAGATAAGGATCGTAATGGGCGTAAATACACTTTAAAAATCGCCCATTACGACATAAAATCAAACAGCTATTCGTATCGTTACTATTAAAATAATAAATAGGGCTTAACCTTTTTCCGAGTATTTTTTACCGTTCTAGCTAGCCGTTTTGACTAAATGTTAAACCGGTTTGTTGAAATCGATTCACTATCCTAAGTGACTTAGGGAAGACGGCTATAAGCCAAGAAAGTAGTTATTTACTAAAGATGTTTAACTTAATCATGACTTGTAATTTGCTGAGCACCATTTCAATTTTGTGTTAGTTCTTATATAATTGTATACTATAAAACTTCATTAAATAAAATAAGTCATTCAATTTTGTAATTAATGTGCCAGTACACTTTCGAAATCGCCATAACACTTTTATGAATGACCTAAGGTGTACCGTACACTTTACAAGTTTGCACAAGGGTTTAAAGTACACTTTGAGTAAAAACGTTATCTGTAGCTATGAGATTACATCTGAACCAGTGTAAGGACGTCAAATCGTGTTATGACACTAGCCCTATTTTTTATATAAAAAAAGCTCCATGAGTTCCATTTAGTTTCAATTCGACTTGCTACATTAAGGTTTCCGATGTACAAATGAAGGGAGTTTTAGTTAAGATTCCTGTTGACCTCATGGATGACACTAAACACCCAAACATACTTACCCTATATTTGTTGCCAACCGACTCCCTACCCGATATTTTTGCCACCCTACTCCAGACTTTACCTACCCGATATTCGTTTGCACCATATGTATTGCCACACTACTCCCAACCCACCTACCCGATGTGTGATGGCACCATACTCCCGTTCTACCTATCCGATATGTGTTGGTGACCTTCTCCCGACCTTTCTACCCGATTTGTGTTGACAACCTACTACCGACATACCTATCCGATATGCGATGACAACCTACTACCAACCTACCTACCCTATATTTGTTGGCTACCTTCTCCAGACCTTTCTACCCGATATGTGTTGACAACCCACTACCGACCTACCTCTCCTATATTTGTTTGGAACCTACTCCATACCCGATATTTTGCCACTCTTTTCCAGACTTCGTTGACCATATTTATTGCAACACTACTCCCGACCTACCTACCCGATATTTTTGGACAACCTAATACCGACCTACCTATCGGACCTGTGTTGGCACCCTACTCCCGACCTACCTATCCGATATTTGTTGGCATCCTACCCCCGACCTACCTATCCGATATTTAGTCCCGACCTAACTATCCGATATTTGTTGGCATCCTACTCCCGACCTACCTATCCGATATTTGTTGGCACCCTACTCCCGAACTACCTATCCGATATTTGTTGGCACCCTACTCCCGAACTACCTATCCGATATTTGTTGGCACCCTACTCCCGACCTAACTATCCGATATTTGTTGGCACCTTACGCCCGAACTACCTATCCGATATTTTTTGGCACCCTACTCCCGACCTACCTATCCGATATTTGTTGGCACCCTACTCCCGACCTAACTATCCGATATTTGTTGGCACCCTACGCCCGAACTACCTATCCGATATTTTTTGGCACCCTACTCCCGACCTACCTATCCGATATTTGTTGGCACCCTACGCCCGAACTACCTATCCGATATTTTCTGGCATCCTACTACCGACCTACCTACCCGTTATTTGTTTGCACCTTACCCCCGACCCACCAACCCGATATTTGTTGGCAACCTAGTCCCGACGTACTTACCCAATATTTGTTGGCGACCCACACACCACCTAACTACCCGATATTTATTGGCGACCTATCCCAACCTAACTACTCGATATTTGTTGGCAACCTAGACCCGATCTTACTACCCGATATTTATTGGCGATCTACTCCCGACTTACTTACCCGATATTTGTTGGCAACCTATTCCTGACCTTCTTCACCGATAGTTGTTGGCAATCTAGTCCCGATCTAACTACCCGATATTTATTGGCACCCTACTCCCGACCTACTTACCCGATATTTGTTGGCGACCTACTCCCAACCTACTAACCCGATATTTGTTGGCGACCTACTCCCAACCTAAGAACCCGATATTTTTTGGCAACCTAGTCCCGACCATCTTCACCGATATTTGATGGCAACCTTGTCCCGACCTACTTACCCGATATTTATCGGCGAGCTACTCCCAACCTACTAACCCGATATTTGTTGGCGACATACTCCCAACCTACTAACCCGATATTTGTTGGCAACCTAGTCCCGACCTTCTTCACCGATATTTGATGGCAACCTTGTCCCGACCTACTTACCCGTTATTTATCGGCGACCTACTCCCGACCTATTTACCCGATATTTATTGGCGACCTAGTCCCGACCTTCTTACCCGATATTTGCTGGCAACCTAGTCCCGACCTACTTACCCTATATTTGTTGGCAACCTAGTCCCGACTTACCTACCCTATATTTGTTGGCAACCTAGTCCCGACCTACTTACCCTATATTTGTTGGCAACGTAGACACGACCTACTTACCTGATATTGATTGGCGACCTACTCCCGACCTTCTTATCGGATACTTGTTGGCAACCTAGTCCCGACGTACTTACCCTATATTTGTTGGCAATCTAGTCCCGACCTACTTACCCTATTTTTGTTGGCAACGTAGACACGACCTACTTACCCGATATTTATTGGCGACCTACTCACGACCTAACTACCCGATAATATTGTTGGCAACCTAGTCCCGACCTACTTTCCCTATTTTTGTTGGCAACGTAGACACGACCTTCTTACCCGATATGTGTTGGCAACCTAGTCCCGACCTACTAACCCTATATTTGTTGGCAACCTAGTCCCGACCTACTTACCCTATTTTTGTTGACAACGTAGACACGACCTACTTACCCGATATTTATTGGCGACCTACTCACGACCTAACTACCCGATAATTGTTGGCAACCTAGTCCCGACCTACTTACCCTATTTTTGTTGACAACGTAGACATGACTTACTTACCCGATATTTGTTGACAACCTAGTCCCGACCTACTTACCTTATATTTGTTGGCAACCTAGTCCCGACCTAACCTCCCGATATTTGTTGGCAACCTAGTCCCAACCTAACTACCCGATATTTGTCGAGAGTGTTATGGGAAACAAACATTGCTTTTTTTTTAGTTCATGCCTTAAATATCATTCGAAAGGGTAAAAGCTAGATGAAGAGGAAGAATATGTATATATCATACCGATACCAATTTTACAGCACGCATTTTTGGTCTTGTAATATTGGAAACTATGAACGGTCATTTTACGTCCAATTTCACTTAAATGACAAAAATATACTTTGCAACAACATTTTCTAATCCATGCAGTTGTGTATTTCTGTAAATTATTGTAAATATAACTTATCAGCAAACAAAATCTTTTCAAAGAACTTATTAAATTTCCATGTGACTTTCTGCTGACTTACCTGTGTTATTTCAACATTCAGCTGACTAATTACCTTTGTTATTTTATCCTCGATGCCGGTCACGAGTCTTAGATCTGCCTTGTTCTCGATGTAGTCAGTGACTCCCCTCAGAATCTCGAGTGTTTCTTCCAGGTAGTCACTGTTACTGCCAATATCGTCACTCTTGCTGACGTCATTAAGTGTTTTCGTTATGTTATTTATAGACTCCTTGACATGATCCACCGTTGGCAAATCATCAAGAGTGTCTATCTGTAAAATAGTATTATGGAAATGAGGGAATCGCTAAATATGGACAAAAAGCACTGCATTTAATGAAAGCAACTGCAACAAGCAAACAAAGGTGCGGATTATAATTTAATAAAAACAATAGAACGCTGTTGATTTGATAGAACCGGAAATAAGGATATAAACCTGTCCCTCGAGCTGCTCCAGGACGCTGTTGTCAAGGCTACATCCATCCAGTACATCTCCCCAGCCCGCTGCACCGCAGGTACGGGTAAAGCCCCCTACAACAAATACACACGGCGTGTATAAACTTTACATATCAAAGAACGTTTAACAATATGAACTTAGCTGCAGATAATAGCTACATTTAAAGACCACAAGACTTGGATGACAGCTGTTTTCCACTGAAGCGTATGCCTAAAAAGGTTATGGCTACGACCAACACAAATGGCTGCCAGCGCAGATATACATTAGACGGATATGTATGGCTGTCTTTTCCATCAAGAAATAAGAGTCAGAAAAAAGAAACAAGTTGGTTGTAGCAAAGTACATTTTAATAACACGTGAAAGTAATTATAAACACAGAATGTGCAGATGGAAGTGGTGCAAGTATTAAATCTGATGCGGATAATGGAAAATGATTTAAACAACATGTTAGTGTATGCTTTTATTGATTTAGTATCATAGTGATAGAATACTTTGTATTAAACCAACGTTAATAACAGGTTAATATTAAAACAAAACAACACACCCATTACGTAATATAGACTGAAATGTGACTGTGCGGCAAGAATAATACACGTTGTGGGTGATAATCACGTCATTTTCCAAAAAATAGACCAACGACCTGATTCTGATGTCATTTTTATAACTAAATACAGCAGCGACTGGTTCTAATTTTGTATGGACCAAAATCAATCAAGGAAAAGTTGTTACAAAGTATTGCCATTTTTTTAATTGTAAGTAAACACACACACACACACGCACGCACGCACGCACGCACGCACGCACACACACACACACACACACATTACACTTTAGTTTTCAACTGATCAAATAACTTATTGTTGCACCAATACTACACAGATACACTTTACTTCTATGACCAAGCCCCAATATCACGAAAAATACTTGTCAGGTCTCAACTGAGGATATTAAATTGTGTCTATATTGTAAAAGGAAAGAGTTTTAAATTGTAATTAACATTTGTGTTTAGCAATATCCTAGAGCGAAAACCATTGAATGATTTGTAACTGAGGCCACATCGTCGGCAACCACGCAGACCTACTTTCTTATGGCACTCTTCGTACATACCGTTGGAAAATTGACTGACAAAATCTATTTTTTTATGCATACGCATTACGCATACGCAAAAAGAGGACTTAATTCTTCTTCCAATGAAATATTATGTTAAAAATATATACTCTTCAATAACACCGTAATGTGAGTTGTCTTCACAGGCGAGTGGTCTCGGTAGCTGGTTTAATATTTGAAGTAATTGGGCGGACCATACTCAAATCGAGCTTTCACCAGAATTCATCCTTTTGGGGGAAAACATTAATACGAGTGTCTTTCCATATGTGAGAGTCAGATTTCCGTAGGGTTCTTCTTGCTGAACCAATGAAACTGCCGCATTTATAATTCATGATTACGATATATCAACCACGGTACATAACCAAGCATAACGCAATAAAGTATTGGGGATATCTGACGATGATAATGCCAGGCCTTATCAAAACCTTGCAATAGTATAAACGTTAGAGATACAGACCTAGCTCTACGACCAGCAGACATGGAAGGATTGCCGTTCCACCGACAGCGGTAGTCGGCCAACTTCCGTAAGCATCGTCGGTGCGCGTGCACATCACTCCTGGAAATATCCTTTGACAATGGATAGGCCGTTGGATCACTCCAAAAAAATACAACTATGATAAAAAGTTGACATTATGGCTGTTATAAATAGGAAACGTTTTAGCTATCCGGTATGTTTTGTTATGAAGTAATTACAAATAAGATACTATAGAAAGTAAAAATGAAGAACCCACGAGTTTGACAGCGTTCACCGCGGAAGGCCTCATTGCATGTGCACTGTATGTTGTTAAGCAGGTCTTCGCACGTGCCCCCGTTCTCACAAACAATGAACTGACATTCGTTCAATTCTGGAAATGTGCAGGATATTCAAACGAAAATAATGAAAAAACCCAAACTTTTTATACAATTTATACCCTTATTTGCATGTACATAAATTATTTGGATAAGGTTTCAAAATTTACAAAATTTAGTATTTTATATGTTCATTTGAGAGTAACTTTTTATATAATCCAAGAGATACATAGTTTCTTAAATCATTATCTAAAAGTTGAATAATTGTATTACGTCCTTATCTGATCTGTAATTAAACAAGTATGACATAACTAACAAAAACACACATATAATTATATAAATGCATAAATATTTATAAACAAAGAAATAAAGTGAAAAAGTAAAGACAATATAACAGTATATATGTTCATTGATAAAGTCTTTTAGCTTTTACTGTTTAAAAACGTATGTGGTCTAGATAAACATTTTTACAACTGACCAGTTACGAAGTTCTTTATCTTTAATATTTGATTTTTCAAAAATAGTTTCTTAAATCATATGCAAAACTGTATAAAAGGATTTGTACGGGTACTCTTTAAAAGCTGCACTCTCACAGATTGACCGTTTTAAAGACTCTTTCATTTTTTTGTCTTTAAATGAGCCATTTTTGGCGTAAATGTCAGGAAACCAGTGATATAAGACTCTTGACAAAATATCTGATTGCAATTTCTTATATTTAAGTTCGAAAACTAATGTATTATTGGTAAAAGCGTTACTAAAGCTTTAAGAAAATGAATTTTCCTGCATTTTTACCAAATACTTGAGATTTGTACTATTGTGAAGTATCTAATATGACTGAATTGAAGGCATTGATGCCCCGATTCTGAGACATTTATTTTTAAAAAGTGTCAAAATTGACAATCTGTGAGAGAGTAGCTTTAAGGAGTCAATCTGGTTGTCTAGAAAAAAATCTAAAGATAAATATATATCGTATCTTTTGTTACGAGTTAACGACACATCTGTCTGACATATGCAACCAGTACGATCGGACTCACAAATGCACCAGATGCTGCCATATCTGAACGCGCATCAGATACGCAGGGTTTCGATGGCTCCGCTGCATAAAGAACTACTTATATCCGGAATCTGTACGTACCAGTATTCCTGATAAGTATGTTTTGAGTTTTATTACTGTTTTTAGTTTGCTACATAGGTATAAACATAAGCATAGTTAACTACTTCATAAATCACGGTAATCGATCATGATATGCACTGCCACGTTCTTGAGCAACGTACGTTAACGTTCTATAGAGGACGACCAAGAACGTCGCATTAGTTTTTTTATTCGAGCAATTTGTATGACTTAGATCCCGATTTTAAACGCAACATTTGACAGAAATGAATTCATCCCCTCTCGAATACCTATGCAAGTAGGGGTTGTGGCACTGAGGTAGCCATCTTGTCGACAGGTTCTGATCAGGTCGCCAGAAGTCCACTGGTATCCGGAGTCACATGTGTACGTCACCGTGGTTCCGTACGTCACCGTAGACTGAGCCGGGGTCCACGAGGCACCAGGCACATCCGGAACAATGCACCTTACAACTTATAATCGAGGTTATATGTTAGAAAGGGGCTGGTATTCATCATTACGACCAGGAACACAAAGCATCAGGGGCTTAGTTGTCCTGGATTCAGGTGAACAGACTATTTATGCAATACATTGTATATGAATTTGTTTCTAACATAAGAGTAAACCAAGTTAGCATGGGGAAAACTTAACATTTGAAAGCAAGTGTAACGATTTTAGCCCGAGATTATTAAAGAAGTTGAAATTCACCTGAGCAAGTTGGTGATGTCCCAGACAGGACACCGTTTTCCTGACAGACCTGATCCTTATCACCGGAAACCATAGTGTAACCAACGTTGCAGTTGAACGTAACACTAATGCCGTACGTGACTGCCGCCATGTTTGGCTGCTTCACACCGTTTGAAATGGTCGGCACAGGACAAGTCACTGCTGCATTTATGAAAACGAGATGTTGTTTCTGTTCATTTTTTTCACCTCGTAGCAATGGAATAGACAAGCATTCATGATTCGCAAGGTCAATAACGTGTTCAATAATTCCAAACGTTGCATGTCTTCTCTGTGCTTCCGTCATAGGTCGATTTTAGGCTGATTGCTAGGCGCGGCCTGAGGGTTAGCGTGAATTCTACGCCACCGTCAACGTCAATATAAAACACGTCAAGATAGGGACGTCATGGGTTTGTTTGATGCATAAGAAAAGTTGTGGAGTGAAGCCAACGTTATATTCGTCCATAAATGATGGTATATGTATCTTTTTATTTTTAATCTAATACTTGCCAGTATCAGAACTAAGTAGAATATCAGAAAATAGTAAGAAAATCAAATTTTTGCTACCTGAAAAATATCTACAGAATTGAAACAATAGTTTACCGCTTGTATAAACCTATTAAAACTGGGATAAAATCATAAGCCATGATCGATTCTAAGTTAAATAAAAAAATCTCTCTAAAAATGTATCAAGCGCGGATGCCAACTTTCCCTAAAATATCCCTGCACCCCGATCTTTCAATACAGCCTGTAGACCACCTAAGCCTGATCTTGAATATACTTTTTCTCAACTGATTTACTGAAATTCCACCGGCAACATGGCGCCCTCTAGACGTAGTATGGTTAACCGTGGTGTATCGATTCATCTTGCCCTTTCTTATTTCCCTACCTAATAGAACGTTTAAACTTTGCCCCGATTCGAATTATAACAAAATATATATTCACAAACGAACCTATTCAGCCGCGCTTTGATGCCTTGCATTAAAGTGTGCCTTGTCCCTTCTGGTGTAGCATCATGGCCCAATATCTTTACATTTTACAAGTAGATCGCGTAGTAGTTTCAATTTAGCATTTAAACCTTAGGACTTTACTCTTAATATTAATTATTTATGCAATAATTCACTTCCCTGGGAATCAATTTGAACTTTTACAAATTAGAAATACATCATCTACTGATGTACCGGCATACATGCGAGGTTGTTTTCGATGGAATATGGCCGAGGAGTTCCGATTGAACATTCAAGCTCGCATCTTGATATGAAGTCTAAACAAAACCTTTTGGTCTATGAAACGCTGCAGCACAATGGTATTGTGGCATTGCATGGGTCACCTTATCGTAAAAAAATTCTCTTATATAAATTGACCACATTATTGATCATTATTATATTTCCAATGTACGTCGATTCCCGTATAGAGCCACCATATATGTTTTCTAATAATCTCTCGATTAAGACTTGCTTACACATTTGTACAAGCAAGCATTCTAGAACAAGTAATTAGGCTGGCATTAGTGACGTTGTATTCAAATGATAATAACTTGCCAACACGCATTCTCTTCGGATACATTCTCTTGTTGCGAGGCCTTCGAATAGTCGGTTAGTTGGATGCGATATTAAAACAGAGGCTGAAACGTTTAAGATGGGCACTAGGAAAAAATGTCGATAAACTTTTTTGATAAAATAATCCAAATTTGAGTCATCTAAGTGATCGTCTGAATCTTCCGAAACTTCGGAGCACGAACTGTAATGTCTCAACCTGAGCCGTGTGCCAGAAGTTTCAATACCATTGTAGATGAATGTTCAGGTTGTAACCTAAACGACATTTCCCTAGGTGCTCATATTTGCTTGAAAATGGATCCTACATGTTTTAAAACAACTATATCTGCTTTGAATGACTTGATTTTGTTGAATAAAACGAAAACGTTAGTTCAAATTGATGTTGTGTTCGTTCTAACTAACATACTAAAATAAACATTTTGGGATGAAACGAATGGATTCCTTGTATCGTATTGGAAAAGGAGTAAGGAACTTACTAATTACAAAACCTTAAGTGCATTTTACCTAAATACCTATAAAATGTGCACTTTGTAACATCAATTGGTTAAAGAACTAACCGCACAAGACAAATATCTTACTTGTTGATACGGAACAAGTTGGCTGTGTCCCACTCATTAATCCGTTGGTCTGACAGACCCGAGTCTCATTACCGGAAGTTAACGTGTAACCCACGTTACAGAAAAATGTCACTTTATTGTTTACGCCGATTTCCTCCACGTTTGGCTGCTTTCCACCATTCAATAAAGTCGGTACAGGACAGGTCACCGCTGAAATATTGAAACTACAATATGCCCGTTCCAGAAATGTTACGGTAAAGCTCAGCACGTGGTGGTACACGGTTTGATCAGTAATATAAGAAATTCATCTTCTATGTCAACATTACTAATACATTGTAGGCTTGTTTGAAACTTATAAATTACATTTCATTATTTTGCTTCGTTAAAATGTTATAATAATAATGAAGCCTGCATTACCATTAATAACATTTTTGTTTGTTTACTGTTTCGTGTTTGAATCTTTGGCCACTTTTATCGATTGCAATTTGAAATAAACCTGAGCAAGTTGGGGGTAGTAGTCCGTTTTCCTGACAGACTTGAGTCTGGCTACCGGTCATCGTGAAACCAAGGTTACAAGTATATGTGACCACATCAAGGAAGGCAACTTCCGCCTCATTTGGTTGTTTCACACCATTAGAAATTGACGGCACAGTGCATATAATCGCTGAAATAATGAATCTTGACATTCAAAGTCTGCAATATTCTCAATCAAACCAAATTACAAATTAAAGAAAGGTTTAAGACAACGTGTTTCTAAACAGATTGAGGTTAAAACAACATATTCAGATTGGCCGTGTTTCACCTAGGACACTGTCGTCCTGACAGACCCGGGTATTGCATGGCTAGTGAAACAATCATGTAACCGCTGTCATTGGAATTACTTACTACCGAATACTATGTCGCCTCTCGTGTATCTATATGACAATCCAATCCGATCGCTACGAACCTAAACAAAACTAATATAACGATGCAAAACCTGAGCAAACTGGCTGTGTCCCAGACAGGAGTCCGTCTGCCCGACAGAACCGGTAACGGTCACCGGAAATCAGCATGAAACCATAGTTACAGGTATACTCGACTGTTGTGGTGTAGTTAATTGCCAGCACATCTGGTATCTTCACACTGTTGATAATGTTAGGGACTGGACAGGTCACGACTGAAATGAGAGTATAAATACATGTATCTTTGTCGAGCTGAATCAAAATGTCATGGATAACACACGCAGATATATGAACGCTAGCACAGGCAGATATATGCTCGCGATACTTGGCTGATAACACGCGCAGATATATGTCCGCGATACTTGGCTGATAACAAGCGCAGATATACGTCCGCGATACTTGGCTGATAACACGCGCAGATATATGTCCGCGATACTTGGCTGATAACACGCGCAGATATATGTCCGCGATACTTGGCTGATAACACGCGCAGATATATGTCCGCGATACTTGGCTGATAACACGCGCAGATATACGTCCTCGATACTTGGCTGATAACACGCGCAGATATATGTCCGCGATACTTGGCTGATAACACGCGCAGATATATCTCCGCGATACTTTGCAGCATAACACGATGCTATTCCAAACGCGGTCACTGTTAATAGGTACTTCAGTTTTGAAAGGAAGATTAGTCATCGAATTGCATTATAACGATATGTTTCTGACATGGTTTTCTTTTTTTCTCCTGGCACATTTGAATCACAATTTACCGGTGGTTTACTTTATATTGAGAACCTCTTGTTATACTTTTTGTTCAATCAATAACTATAATTTAAAATACCCGATTCACAGTTAGTCCCGTAGAATCCATCTGCGCATGCACAGCTGTACCCGCCCACAAGGTCACTGCAACTACCACCATTCAAACATGGTGCCGGCTGGCAATTGTCAACACCTACACATGGGAAATGAAAATGACAATGAGGTGTTTGGTCCAGTTGCGACTGGTAGTATATTTATATGTTGTGGTTACTTTGATATACATGTATATCAAAGGCGGTTACGCATACGTATACATGTAATTTTACAAGTACACATTTATTTTAAATATCATATGTGTTCATTTGGAAATCCTCGGCTATTTTCCACCGAAAACAACCTCGGGTGTATGCCAGTACATCTGTAGAAGTAGATCGTAAACTTGTAAATAATAGTATTAATTAATAGTAGTGTTTAACGTGTATTTTGTATTACACTTAAAAGTACCAATAGTTAAATCGTTTAGTTAAACTGTTTGATTGATATCTATTTGCAGCTTAGTTAAATGTAAAGATTTCTGACATTGTAAACCGTCAATATTCATCTGAGGTAGTTTTCAATGGAAAATAGCTGAGCAGTCCCGAATGCTCTGTGTTGCGTTCTTACACATAAACAACGGGGACGATATGGTTTCATTGTATTTTCCTCCATCTTAAATACCCTTTATTTAATATCAACCTATACTAAACGTATTGTATAAATTATTTGATAATATATAAATATTTTTGAGATGAAAAAATCGAATGAATTT
Source organism: Mya arenaria (assembly GCF_026914265.1). Classification (NCBI taxonomy): domain Eukaryota; kingdom Metazoa; phylum Mollusca; class Bivalvia; order Myida; family Myidae; genus Mya; species Mya arenaria. The sequence goes on along the minus strand of NC_069127.1, from coordinate 7,968,544 downwards.
ACAATGAACTTGACGCTATTATGCGAGGATCAATTTGCCAACTCACTTGTAGGGAGTTGTTTTAGAAGGTTTTGTTAAATAAGGTCAATTACATTACTGATACACAACCAAAATAATATCAAATGTATGTTGAAAGCTATTAGTAGGGTAAAAGGGGGAGAGCTGTCTTACCTCTCTGACCACACTGTAAGAAGTCGAACATGCGAGAGTAGAATTGGCTAGCATTGCTCCCACACAACCCTTCCACACATATTTCTGTCTGGTCTGTGTGCCTGACAAAATATCAGAACGGAATAGCAGATTGGATAAACGAATATTTACAACAATGGCAGGGAAATGTCATCAAACATGTTATTATAGCTGTGTATAGATATCTTAATACCTCATTTGAATTTTGATCTTAATTAGACAATATTTGTGTCATGGAATCTTAAAATTGCTATTACAAAATGACGTTTTTGTTCTCATAATTTAAGAAAACCTACTGGTATATATGATGGACTAGAAAGAAACTTGTGTCCTTGTCGAATATGTGATTCTAATGTATTATGAGCAGAAATCAAACGTTATTATAGGGTAAAACCAAGTACATGTATGTTTAAACATGTACAGCTGTTTAATACATATGTTTTTGTGTATTAAGCAGCTGTACAAGTTTAAACATACTTGGTCTAACTCTACAATATAACGTTTGATATAATTATCGAATCTTACATGCTTCTTATATACATGTACGAGGGCTGTCCCACTAAATCGTAGACTTTTATGAATAACTAATTAACTTATTTTTGACAAAGTTCTCCGACGTTTAATTCATCATTTTGTGCAAATACACACGAGATTACACTACATATAACAATAATAAACGAAATAACAATGAATAAAAATTCGACAAATATTTAATAATACCATGTAAAAATAATACCATGTACACATAAAGCGGGCTCAAGCCGGCGTCATAATGTCACAAATCATACGAATACGAAAGTCAAAAGATTTGTACTAGCTTTAATGAATTGCGATATAATATAAGTCCAGTTCATCTTTTATATCTCTACATCTTAAGTCGCTCACTGCATAGTATAGTTGCAATGTTCAGGGGCGTAGCTAGCCCTCTATTCATGTGGATTCATGTGCGCCAAGGGGGTCCGGGCATGCCCCCTCTGAAAATTTTGAAAACCATGGTGCATTCTGGGGGTTCTAGGGTGCTTTATTTAGTCCTGGAAAATGGACGGTTTTAGCATCATGTAGTCAAGTACGCATACTGCAACTTTGGCTGATTTTTATACTTGTTTTGTCAGAATCATGTGGATTCAGCCGCGTACTCACATATAGGCAGCTACGCACCTGAATTGTTGATATAATATATGTGTAAATATAACAAAAAAAGGTAGTTTACTTATAATAAAAAAATGATCTGATAAGCACCCAAGGAGACCAGCAAATACAAGTTTGTTGTGCCCTTAAATAATTATGCGCAACGCTTACCCACATCCGATTAAGTAATTGGCGTTAACTGAAAGCTCCACTTGACACGTGCCAAGACTGGCGTCCGAGCTTTTAATGCACGTCGCATCGCCAGCTGAAAACAATGATCATGTCAAATACAAATAGAAAGGTGTTAACAGCGGGATGTTGGCTGTCAAAGACTCGGTCAAGCGCTGTATAAAAACCTAAGTACACACGCACGCATTGTATTTCTGAAACGACAGGCGTAAAAAAAAACAAGCACACACAGTATCGCCACCTTTATATATTTTTTTTTGTTTTGCCTTATTCGACCGGCTCATTGAAATAATCACGACCCGAAAATGTGGAGGTCATACATAAAAGCAAAATAAAACTCTTCCTATATATACCTAACGGCGTCGGGTATAGCCATACACAATAACTTTTTTTATTATAGCCTAACCATTCCAGTTTTAAAATATAAATGAATGTCTTGTAGATTTTCTTTGATAAAAATGACGAAATTGCTTTTTTTTTGTTTCCGATGGCACCTCTATGAAAGCGTCACCTACCGTTGATAAGCGGGCACTGCTTCTCCAGTTCCGGAAGTAGTGGAACTAAATCCGTCTCCCTCTGGATCGTGATGTATGACTGTCCCCAAACTGAGTACGTCTCTGGACAACTTGTCCTCGCCGTCCAAGCACACGTATATGTGCTGTAAGTTAATTACATGTGTATGCACATATAAGATGTGAAGTGGAATTTAATATAATTGTATGGTGGAACATTACTGCCATAAGATTAAAAGTATCTTCCATGGCCGAGAGTGTAAGATAGATTCATTCCGACCCGAGCGTAGGGTATTTGTGGAAACGAGGTTTACCGAGTTTCTGCAAAACACCCTGCCCGAGGGTCGGGATGAACCTATATTACACGAGCGGCTATGGTAGGTGCTTTTTCTCCCACCGACAATTTGTGGTTGTCATGGATACGCGCGCAGTTATTCAGATAGTGTTAATAGTCAAACTGGTCTTCAAATAGTTCTATGGAGAGTGAAGCATTATTTCTTGAAAGGTGCGTGAAAACTGTTTTATGGTGACATTTGAAGCGAGAAATAATTATTTAGCGTTCTAAATATTGCCACAAGACAAGATTTCCTTGATGCTACAGACGACAGTCTTCAACAAGGGAGGTAATTACAATGTGGTAAAAGGAGTTCCATACGGGCATTTTATCTACTCCCGTGGGCAAGATAAGAATATCTAGCATGGTTAAATTATTGGATCTACTTATCTGAAGTGGGAGAAAAGACTTTTAATGGTCACCACATTGTAATTACCTCCCTTGTTGAAGACTGTCGTCAGTAGCATCAAGGAAATCTTGTTTAATGGTATATTTAGAACGCTAATTAATTATTTCTCCCTTCAAATGTCACCATAAAACAGTTTTCACGCACCATTCAAGAAATAATGCTTCATTAGCTTTTAATTAGAACTATTTAAAAAGACCGATTTGTCTATTAACATTTACTTGATCATTGCGCGCATATCCATGACAACCACGTGATATCGCATATCCATACGCAGTTTTCACTAAGCACAAAAGAGTTCCAGCACAAAATACATTTTTACTTAATTTTGTTTAACTGAGGTGGGAGAAAAAGCATCTACCATAGCCGCTCGTGTAAGATAGGTTCATCCCGACCCTCGCGCAGGGTGTTTTGCGGAAACTCGGTAAACCTCGTTTCCGCAAAACACCCTACGCTCGGGTCGGAATGAACCTATCTTACACTCTCGGCTATGGAAGATACTTATAATCTAGCATGGTTAAATTATCGGATCTATTTATCTGAGGTGGGAGAAAACATGATAACGTTCGCGAATTCTTTCGTGTTCACAATTATAAATTATATTCGCGATAAATACCTAGCTAACAAGTTAATATTTATTATGATATTTATCTTACCGAATAAGTTTCGCGAATATTCACTAGAAAGCTAGATAAGTATCGCGAAAATTAAGTATTTACTGCAAAACAAATCGCGGAAGTTAACTGGTTATCTTTCGGTAGTTACTTTCAACCATATAATTGTAATTTACTTTTTGTTTAATATTTTAAACCTAAGAATTTAATCTTCTTTAGCTTGTTTCTTGATTGGTATTTAACGCTCGACCTATATATACATGGCATTGATTTATGCACCCGCCTTGCCATACCCTTTCTTCTAAAAAATCGTTAACTGCATACATAACAGGGGCGGTTCCATGATTTGACGTTATAGGGGGCGTAATTTGGAAGCGTAACATTTTGACTTGCACCCCTCCTTCAGAACGGACACTTTTATTGTGTTAACATAGTAGGGGTGGGGGATGGTAACCGGTACTCCCTTAGAAATAAAATTCTAGTCTGAAATGGTTCCATTCGAAAGTATTTAATTACTTTTTTTCCGTTTTTCATATATAAAGTAAATTTGGACGATTTTAGGGAGGGGCGCCGGTTGCCCCGCCATCACACTTGAGCCGCTAATGCATAACCTGTACTCAAAATACGAAATGGTTGGATATTCAAGATCTCGGTCAAACTATGGTGTCATCAATGCAGAAAAAATGTTAAATCATATATAGATCAGACATGCTTGACTCGACGACATCGTACTTTTGATCAGGTCTTAGGTATTTCAAAGATAAAAAATAACAACACTTTACTATAATAATGAAACATAGCCTACCTACAGAGCATGTCATAGAAACCGTGCATGGTGAGGGGCGATGTGGAGTTGGCGTATGCCTGAAGAACATCCGCGCATGTCAATATCGTGCGGCACACTTCAACTGGAAGAGGAAAACAACAAAAGTACACTGCAGTGTCGTGTGACACACCGGAACTGCAACAAAAACATACAACATTACACTGCAGTGCCATGTGGCACACCGGAACTGGAACACAAACATACAACAATACACTGCAGTGTCGTGCGAAAAGCCGGAACAGGAACAGAAGCATACAACAGTAAACGGCAGTGTCGTGTGGCACACCGGAACTGGTACAAAAACATACAATAGTAAACTGCAGTGTCGTGTGGCACACCGTAATTGGTACAAAAACATACAATAGTACACTGCAGTGCCGTGCGGCACGCCGGAACAGGAACAAAAGCATACAACAGTAAACTGCAGTGTCGTGCAGCACGCCGGAATAGAAGCAGAGGCACACAGCAGTACACTGCAGTGTCGAGCGACACTCCGAACTTGAACAACAACATACAACCTTACGCTGTGGTGTCGTGTAGCACACCGGAACTGGAAGGGAAACATTCAACAGTACACTGCAGTGTCATGTGACACTCCGGAACTGTAACACCAACGTTTTTTGTATACTTAGTACTCTATATCATTGTTGAAAATACCGATAATGTTGAAAAAAGGCGATAAAATATGTTTAAATCAAATCAAGCAGTACCGTGTGACACACTGCACCTGGTGTATAAACATGCAACAGAACCATGTGACACACTGCACCCGGTACATAGACATGCAACAGTACCGTGTGACACATTGCACCTGGTACATAGACATGCAACAGTACCGTGTGACACACAGCACCGGGTACATAGACATGCAACAGAACCGTGTGACACACTGCACCCGGTACATAGACATGCAACAGTACCGTGTGACACCCTGCACCCGCTTCATAAACATGCAACAGAACCGTATGACACACTACACCTGGTACATAAAGATGCAACATAACCGTGTGACACACTGCACCTGGTACATACACCCGTAACAGACCCGTGTGACACCCTGCACCCGCTTCATAAACATGCAACACAACCGTATGGCACACTGTACCTGGTACATAGACATGCAACAGAACCGTGTGGCACTCTGCACCTGGTACATAGACATGCAACAGAAGCGTGTGACGCACGTCATCAGCTTCATAAACATGCAACACAACCGTGTGGCATACTGCATCTGGTACATAGACATGCAACAGAACCGTGTGTCACACTGCACTTGGTACATAGACATGCAACAGAACCGTGTGACACACTGCACCCGGAACATAGACATGCAACAGTAACGTGTGACACACTGTACCAGTAACATGTGACACACGGCATCCGGTACATAAATACGCAACAGTACCGTGTGGCACACTGCACCTGGTACATAGACATGCAACAGAACCGTGTGACACACTGCACCTGGTACATAGCCATGCAACAGAACCGTGTGACACACTGCACCGGGTACATAGACATGCAACAGAACCGCGTGACACATTGCACCTGGTACATAGACATGCAACAGAGCCGCGTGACACACTGCACCCGGTACATAGACATGCAACAGAACCGCGTGACACACTGCACCTGGTACATACACATGCAACAGTACCGTGTGACACACTGCACCCGGTACATAGACATGCAACAGTACCGTGTGACACACTGCACCCGGTACATAGATATGCAACAGTACCGTGTGACACACTGCACCCGGGTCATAGACATACAACAGAACCGTGTGACACACTGCACCTGGTACATAGACATGCAACAGAACCGCGTGACACACTGCACCCGGTACATAGACATGCAACAGAACCGCGTGACACACTGCACCCGGTACATACACATGCAACAGTACCGTGTGACACACTGCACCCGGTACATAGACATGCAACAGTACCGTGTGACACACTGCACCCGGTACATAGACATGCAACAGTACCGTGTGACACACTGCACCCGGTACATAGACATGCAACAGTACCATGTGAAACACTACACCCGGTACATAGACATGCAACAGTACCGTGTGACACATTGCACCCGGTACATGAACATCCAGCAGTACCGTGTGGCACACTGCACCCGGTACATAAATATGCAACAGTACCGTGTGACACACTGCACCCGGTACCTGAACATCCAGCAGTACCGTGTGACACACTGCACCCGGTACATAGACATGCAACGGTACTGTCAAGCCACTGGATAGATGTAAACGGCTACAAACATTTATCTATAGCATGTTTTTACACATGTCTATATTCAGTGTAAACCGTCTGTGAAATGCACGCATTAAATTGTTAAAAATAAAAATACAACTATAACGAACATTGATTTGAATATAAGAATACTTACCGGTATTTAATTCACACGCATATTTGATGTTGTAATCGTAGTTTCCTATGAAGTTTTCGTAATTTGTCTGGACCTGTGAGGTGTCTATACCGCATTCAGTTACGCGGTGGAACTCGATACAGTCAATCACACCACGGTTATCCGGGCTGCAGATAGACGGTCAGAAACGCAGGTTATAACGATTGAAAGTGGATAATACAATTGAATCTACAGGGACAATCGCAATATGAAGACGTTCAGGTGACAGAGTTCAGAGACACAACGTACAAGGTCTAAAACACACTGAACGGGAGACATACACCATCAAAATACAGCAAATCAAAGATAAAAAATACCATTCGGAGCGGCAATTTTTATCGAAAACCACATAGGATGTATATGGGCGGTTTACAAACTCAGGAATCGGTATAATTAAGTCCGCTGCAAGTAGATCGCGTAGTAATTTAATTTGGAAGTTAAACTTCATGACTTAACCCTATGGAGTGCTAATTATGTTAGCAATAATACATTTCCCTGACAATCAATTCAACTTTAGATCAATAAATACAAGCTAAAACACTACATTTAATAAATGATATTATTAAAAAATACGAACTACTTCTACTGATGTACCGGCATAGTTTGTTTTCGATAAAAATGGCCGAGAGTTCCGAAAAAAAAGCATGATGAACTATATCAAAGTTTAACCAGGATGCTGAAGAAAAAAACTGGGTGCTGATGGCGCAAAGAGGGCATTGTATTTGACTGTAAAGAACTTAAATAGTTTGGCTTTGACAGAAAATGATGAAAGTTGTGCAAATTAAAGTTACTAACTTTACTAATCAGCCAAATATGTAACCGTTTGTATGTATATATATATATATATAAATAATCATATCAGAAGATATCATAAGCATTAAACCCAGTAAAGGAGGACTGAATGGGTAACTAAAATGGACAGAGGGTGATCCCCTTGTAAAACTGATAATCTAAAACAGATATTATAAGTTACGGGGGGACCCGATATGGGAACTCGAACCAAGATATGGTTAACTGTGCCATATTTATCGCATCGACAACCTGTTTACATGTTTAAATGTTTCATTTATTCATCGGAATCGGAAAAAGACGTTCAAGTACGATATAAATTTTGTGATCCAATATGGAAAAATATGGGGTCACCGCGTGAAAAGTCAAGGACCAATGGTGTTGCGTTATTTATGTTGGAGGCGCGATATACATGAATAGAGCAAAACACTGTTAATATCATGATTCTCAATGCACGAGACAGCAAAAATCACATTATTTTAAGATATTGATGTCCATGACTGTGCATTACATTTGGCCAAGTCGAATTGACCTTTCGGTGTAAGTTACTACTAATTTTAGCATTACATGTATTTGTCTTTTTGTTTATCAAAGTAAAACAAGTTAATGTAATTTCTCATCATAATTCGAAAAGCTTAATGAACCTTATTTATGTTCAAAATAATTTTGCTGTTATAGAAATCAAATAATGTGAAACATTGAATAAAAGTTACGACTAGTTTAAAAATATTAACAATCTCTTAATAAAGGAGACGTACTTGCAGACGTTGGTGACGAAGGAGGGCCCGCTCTCCCACTGCAGAAATGGGGTAGCACACTGGCTCTGGAAGTCCACGCTTGACAGGCACTGTCCATGGCCCCGCTCAATCACTGCACAGTGGACAATAATATTGTTTGAGATGAGAAAACTATAAGGCCTCTGAACTCCTTTATAAGACTGTACGTGGGATGGGGTTGAGCATACGGAAGGGTATTGAAGCAAAATTTTATCTAGCTAAATGTTTTGAATGAAATCTTAAAGGCCTAGTTTAAGGAATGCTTGGCATGATAATCCCCTGCTGTGCATCTCCTGCTAATTGCACTGGTGTCACAAAAGGGGTCAATTCCCTGTGTATTCGTTAATTGGCTCAGGGCAATTTAGGATCCATTTTTATAATAGAACATCCCAAACTGCACAGCAGGATACTCAGATTGGAGATCTGATAAGACAATTAGGCAATAAGATTAAGATTTATTAACATAGGCTGTGTACAAATACACGGTTTTGGGAGGGGGGGGGAGTTCACTTAAAGAAGGCTTAAACTAGGCCTTTAAAGGCCTAGTTTAAGGAATGTTTGGCATGATAATCCCCTGCTGTGCATCTCCTGCTAATTGCACTGGTGTCACATTAGGGGCCAATTTCCTGTGTAGTCGTTAATTGGCTCAGGGCTATTTAGGGTCCATTTGTATAATGAAACAGCCAAACTCTGGTTGGAAATCTGATAAGACAATTAGGCAATAAGATTAACAGAGGTTGTGTACAAATACACTTTTTTTTTTTTTTTTTTTTTTTGGGGGGGGGGTACTTATAGAAGGCTTAAACTAGGCCTTTAAATGGTCCGAATTATACATATAGTTGCACTGTGACCAAATAGCCCGAGCTTTGTTAGAACGGGATTCACCTTACGATCCTTCTTTTACATTCATACACACGGATATCCCCATGCGTTTAGCAACGGCGCGGATGGGGTTGGGTAAATGGTGAGAAATTGGTATAAAAAACCCAAAAGTACTCGAATAGGTGCGGCTTTCTACGTTAAACTACGTTTAATAGTGACTGGCTACTTGCCAGTCGCGTTGACGGATCTGCGCTGAACTGCGTTTAAGCACGGGCAGCCTCTGATAACTACGCTCAACTACGGATTAATACGTATGGCATTCATGGATACGGATAAGTACGTTTTAGAACGGCTAACTTCGTTTAAGTACGTCCAAGCTTCAAATTTATTGGAAAAAGTAACGCCCAAATGACCATGGATCGCTCCAACTTTTGTGCATGCTCAAAAGTTGAGGGACCTTGCAAGTTAGGAATACGTCTCGAATATGTTTTGACCAAGTCTTGGATAGGACTGATACGGTTTGTGTCTATCCGCGCCATGTGTGTGTGTGCGTGTGACCAATCCATGCAGACTAGGATGTAACAAGGATGTTTTGGTACTGAGCAGCACTAATTGGGCGACGATCAACAACACGGAACGGTGGGTACTCAGTATGTTTCCTGAGGCATAAAATCAGTGAAACAGATAAAGATGATGGCTTTAATATGAACGACTAGTGTGAACGTATGATATTATAAAAGCTACCTTTACTGGTAACACGATTGAAGGAAATATATATGCATATATAACATTCGGAACACCTCGGCCATTTTCAATCGAAAACAACCTTGGGTTTATATGGACGGTTTAAAATGTCAAAACTATTTAAATTTAACATTGAATCAATTTGATTTTAGCAATTTAAAATGCACGTTAAAACACTTTAATTAATTAATATATTTATTCCAAAGATTTACGAATTACTTCTACTGATGTACTGGCATACATGCGAGGTTGTTTTCGATGGAAAAGCCCGAATGCATATGAAAATATATAGGCGTATTCCTTTGCCGAGGCCAGAGTGCGAGTATTAATAAGCTGTCTGACATCATTGAAATATAAACACCCGGACCATTATGTAAACTTGAAAGAAATTCTCTTCCTGTTTTATGTCTAGCCAAATTTGCATAATTCAAACTCCCTATCAGTAAGCATGACATTCTTATATCCAAACTTAATACATGCGTTCTATATTTATGAAAAATGAGAAAATAATGTATAAAAATAACACGGTTTGATCAGTAAAGAGAGCAGTAAAGAGATAAAAATAAAAGAAAACAAAAATATTTAAAAAAAAAAACACCAAGATTTTTTAGTCTGTAGGAGGACTCGATCCTCATGAACTGCAGTCAGTGGAAATATCCACCATGTCAAAATGACGGGTTCGATGGTAATTCAAAAAGTTTTGCTACATGGTCGAGGCATACCTGGGACTATTCGAATGTTTGGGCCAATTTGCAAAGGGGATCCCGGGGCATGCTCACTCGTACAGAATGTGTTTTTGCGTACATATGGAGCCTTTCTAGTCATCTGTATTATCTTTATTATATATGCAATCAACTTCAAATTTAGGTACTTGACTTACAATGTGTTTCAGTTACCATATACCGTTACTGAATCAAGTCAAGTCAAGTCAATATTTATTTATTGTCGGGTACTATCATCAACAGTTTAACATAAGCTATGAATAGCTTTTGACCGACATAATGTAAAGAATACTTAAAATAGCATTCCGTGCTTTTTTATAAATCACTGGAGAAATACTGGGCATTTTCAAATGAAATATCACATGAAGAAAATTAAACTCCTGTTTCTAAAATAAAGGGGATGCAAGCATTTTGGAATGAACAACAACAAAGTGAAAAATAGGGCAATACCAGTTGTCTTATAACAGCCCTTTGCTTCAAACAAATATGATGTTTGCTTTGAAATAACGGTGAATGATTATTTTGTTTAAATTTCTTGAAACCATTGTATCTCTTTAATAGTTAAAATAAAAATATATTAAACATATACAGCGATAAAGGTTTTGTTTTAAGTTCCCGGTAGCTTAGTAGTACTTCGGGTACGGCAGATCGGGGTGTTCAAAACTTCAAACCCCGGTCGCGTCAAACCGAAAGACGTTAAAATATTGCACCAGTAGCTCCCTTACCTAGCGCTCGGCATTGAAAGTACTGGTTACATACCGTATCTGGTAAATTGTATCCTGTGTACCGGTTATTTACACCGAGCACGTAAACGAACCAAGAGATCTCTTTGCAAAGAGCTAGGGTATCGCACCCGGATCTATTGTAACTCACTATCTGTCTTCAAGTCTTGTTATGTCTGGATTTTACTGGAAAATGTAATTACTCGTACTTATATCTCAAGTCACTCATGGCATTTAAACACAATTTATAACTCGCTTTAATACATGGGGTTAGTGTCCTGCTTAAAGCCGCTAACAGATTCAAAGAACCACTCAGATCCACCAAAAAGCTACTAAGAACCACTAGGTAGGGTCGGTTTTCCATTAACACATACACTATTTTTGGCCTAAGTATCATATCTGAAACTTCATTTGAGGTAATTGTATTATCATTGTGCCATGCTCTCACATTAAAAACAGGCATAAACATGGAAGAAATGTCATGCAAACTACGATCCCTAAAAGTGCTTATATGTACTTATTAATAAAATATTGTTAGTTTTCATATAACGGCCCAGGTAGAATTGCAATGTAAAAATTGTCAATGTTATTTTAGTTTATTATTTGTTTAGAGGATTACAATTGAATGCTTATCTGTTGGGTGTTTAGCGCGAAATGTCCCGCGAGTACTATTATATTTCAGTGCGCTTGTACATGCGCCAACTTGTATAAATAACTCACTTACTGAAACCAAATAATGACTTATAAAGGGAGATCTAAATGTTGTTTTCATTTCTAAGATTTTGGCGGTTTTGTACTCTGCTTGATGGAGTTTTGGTTGTCAGAGTTTAACGGCATCGTTTGAAAAAGAAAATGTGTGTATATCAAAACTTTGTGAGCCTTTGCCTTTGATATCCAATAACAATATATATGAATCGACATTTAGAATTAAATGAATGAAATGCACAAACGGATAGAAATGGTCCTGATTTATTGAACTCACTCGGAACAGATGGAATAATGTGAACTTTTTCTTTCCTGTTACTTTGTCTTCGCTGATATTGTATTTGACTAGCTATCTTCGTGATTTGCTCGAAGGTCGTTCTGTTTTCTTTTTCGGAAGCTCTTAGGAAATGGTATCTTGGCGGTTTGCGTCATTAGAAATACATATAATAGTAATTTGTGACAAATCAAATTTATTTTTAATTATTTGTTCTATTTAGAAAAATATTGGATCTTCTGATTAAGCACGCATATGAAATAGATATTATCTAGTGCGTGTGAACATATGTATATACCCTGTGCTGAAATGTATATGGAACAGCTCATGATCTAGATATATCCCGAGCTTCGCCGAACCGAAAAGCGGGATCTTTATTTCCCCTTTTTATCCTATAGATTATATAAACGTATGTCTCATGATGAAAATAGCTGGAAGTATATAAATAGTAAGGTTTAAACTGCATGTTTTTTGCTGTTTAGAGGTTCATTGAGCCTTAAATCTTGTGTTTTCTTATAGAGTGTGAAGTATGTTATTCTTGAAGTAAAATAACACACAGACATTCTTAGATTTTTTGCTGTTTGTCCAACTGATTTCAACCTCAATATTCCATTTTGCAAGATATATTACACATCGATGCCGGATAGAACCCGCCAGTTTTAAATGGTGACGGAAACAATCCGCTATGCGTCCGATATTTTCAAATTGGCAGACGCATGTTTACTGTCCAAACACGTGGTTGATCACATGAGACACATTTTGCTGTCTTTATAATTAAAATATTTAGGATTATAGTTCGCGGTGTTATTATTCCATGTCCAAAATAAAACTTACTTTTTACGATATGCTGCAAGTTAAGAATTACACGTTTGAAAGGAAAGACCGAGAACATAAAAAGGGAGGGGGTATTCTTGTTTACGTGAACAATAATATACAGTACCGTAGACGTCTAGATCTCGAGGTAAATGACATTGAATCGATTTGGCTTGAAATTAATGGTCTATATTGCAAATCGTTCTTAATCAATTTCATTTATCGACCTCCGAACTCCCAACAAAAATGGATTGACTTATATGATAAGCAGTTAGAAATAGCTGATAGTTCTAATATTGGGTTTCATTTAATTGGAGATTTTAATATCAATTATTCGCCGGAAAGTGGCAAATATAACAACACTAAATGGGCAGATCTTACCACGAAGTATGGCTTGGAACAATTAATCAAATCACCAACAAGAATTTCAAAAAATAACTCTACTATAATAGATCATTTATATACGAATATGAGTAATCATGTAACTGAATGGTGTGTGTCTCACTTATCACTAAGTGACCACTTTCCCGTTTGTTTCACACATTCTATTACAGACAAATTACCAAAATTGGCCCCTAATAGCCATACAGTTATACAATATAGATCTTTTAAGAAATTTGAAAAAGAAGCTTTTCAGGCAGAATTGATGTTTTCAGGACTGGATGAAATAGACTCATTGTCAAATTCCAATGATGCACTGAAAAGATTTTATGAAATTCTAAATGGCATTTTATCTAAACATGCCCCAGTCAAAGATAAACGTGTGAAACGCGAGAATCAGCCTGATTGGTTTACTGAGGAAATTATATCTATAATAAATCACAGGGATAAATGCCGAAAAACTGGCAACATAGACCAGTATAAAATACTTAGAAATAAAGTAACTTCTATGATAAAGAAAAGTAAAAAGAATTTTTTCAACAATGCAATAAAAGACAATAAAAATCCGACATATTTATGGAAAAATCTAAAAGATATTTCACATTTGAATCAATCAACTGTGACAGCATTACCTCATAAAATGACATTTAATGAATTTCCGGTTGAAGATCCGTCAAATATTGTAAACGAATTAAACAGTCATTTTGTAAGCATTTCAAACATTATAAATAAAACAAAGTTTTTGAATACAAATTTTAGAAACTTAAAACATATTCTAGATACAAAACTAGGTACAAATTGGTTTGAGATTAAACATATTACCCCTTATGAAGTCCATACTATTATTGATAAATTAAATGTTGGAAAGGCCACAGGCATAGATGGAGTAGGCCCCAAAATTTTGAAGCAATGTGGTGATACTATTACACCTTGTATAGCATCAATTATCAACAGTAGTATAGCGCATGGAGTTTTCCCTGATAAACTGAAAGAAGCACGAGTAATACCAATTTTCAAGTCGGGCAACAAAGAGGACCCCAATAATTACCGCCCCATTTCAATACTCCCAACTATATCAAAAATCTTTGAAAGGCATATAGCGACACAGGTACAGTTGTACTTTGAGAAAACCGATGTCATACACAAAACACAATCTGGATTTAGAAAACACCATTCATGTAACACTGCTCTAATAAGACTTATAGATACTTGGCTTAAAGATGTTGACAGTGGTAAACTAGTTGGTGCGATATTTTTGGATTTGAGAAAAGCTTTCGATTTAGTTGATCATGAAATTCTTCTTTATAAATTGAAACTGTATCATTTTTCTGAAATAGCATTGAATTTGTTTAAATCATATCTTGAAAATAGAAACCAAATTGTAAAGATTGGCAAAATTAAATCGCAAAAACTCACTGTTACATCTGGGGTACCCCAGGGTTCCATACTGGGACCCTTGCTTTTTATTTTATACATAAATGATATTGCAGTTATGCATCCAACATTAAATATAGATCTATATGCAGATGACTCAACACTTTATGAATCTGGATATCAGTTGACGGATATTCAAAATAAATTACAACATCATTTAAATTATGTTAATAAGTGGTGTCAACTAAATAATATGTCATTGCATCCTTCCAAGACTAAATGCATGTTAATAGGGTCTGCAAATAAATTAAAAAACACTGGGAATCTTGAACTTTGTATTAATGATGTTCAAATAGTTAATGTTGTTGTGCAAAAGTTATTAGGGTTGTATATAGATAATACACTAAACTGGCATGTGCAAATCGATTATGTTTGTAAAAATCTGAATAAGAAAATTGCACTTCTAAAAAATATAATATATTTCCTCACACCTGATACAAAACGAATGTTTTACAATGCATATATTCTGCCAAATTTTGATTACGGCTGCTTGGTCTGGGGCAAGGGAACCAATTCATATGTGAATAAAATAAATAACTTACAAAAACGAATTGCAAAAATCATACTTGGTAAATCTAAACGAGATTCATCAACAAATCTATTTAAAGAACTAAAATGGCTAAACTTCTCGGATAGATGTAAATACCACGCAGCAGTATTAGTTTACAAGACGTTGAATAGCATGGCTCCATCATATATGTCAGAATTAGTAACAGTTTCAGACAATAATGTATATATGCTAAGATCAATGGCACACAAAGATATTGTTTTACAAACTAGACCTCGTACTAATTATATGAAAGCATCGTTTACATATTACAGCAGAATTGTTTGGAATAATATACCTTTGGAAATACGAGAATCAAAAAACTTTAATACGTATAAAATAAAGGTCAAACAGTACCTCATAGGAAACTTGTGATTATACAAATTGTGATGTTTTATTCATAATTATATTTAACTGAGAGTATCTGTCTAATATTGATTCAACATCATCATCATGTCATCATATGCATCATTATCGTCAGCATCAACAGCATACTTATAATCATCATCATCATCGTCATCGTTGTTAGCATCGTCTTCATGTTTGTCTTATGATTATTTGCCATATTTTCATTCTGTTTCAGAGGGCCATATCGAAAATAAGATTCTGTAGTTTTGTACATGATCTTAATATGTCACCTTCTTAAAATAAAGATATTATTATTATTATTATTATTATTATTATTATTATTATTATTATTATATTAGGCTTTGCGTATATCATGCAGGATTCTTACGATTAGGCTTTGCGAATTCATGCATGCTAACTGCCAGGTTCCAATACACATTTCATTAATCGTTACATTAATTTATCCGCAATTATCAATGGTTATTTACTTCGCCTTATTTAAGTCTCATCAACTGAAATCTAAACAAAAACCTGCGAAAGTTATCAACACATTTATTGGAATGTGTCGGCTGCAGATCAAATGGTACAATTTGTGACGTCAGAGCACGGGCGGTGATAAGATCAAAGGCGCATGGCTATGGTTTGTATTTAATTCGGTCAGTCGGATACCGTATGATCCCATTTGATTGCCAGGATTTCCGACTAGGCTGGTAAGAAAAAAACCATACGATCGAAAAAATAATCATCAATAATCGTCTTCTGGGAATCTTAAAACAATGACCGAAGTGTTTGAATTCAACATAAATATGAATGAAACTTTGATTGTACGAAAATAAGATACATAAAATAAATCCATATCCGCGTTTACTTGTTCTATTATTAATCTACCTCCATTTGAAGGCCTAGTTTAAGGAGCTCACAGTTGACAAGAAAATCGGCGATATTCCTCAAGCAAATTAACAAATTTAGTTGATAATTGATTGTTTTGCTAGAACATTATCACAGATTTGTAGAAATTATAGTGCTGGACTAAAAACCGATCGCGACTTACAAACGAGTATTGTTTACAAAAAACACCAGATTTCATGGGCAAAATTGGCGGGAAAATACGGTAGTCGAAGGTAGTGAAATGATTTCAGACTTTAAACAATACTATTTTTTTGGTAAATTACGAAACACTTAGATATAACAATTGATCTGATGCAACAGAAAATTGCTTGATATGTAAACTGTAAAAAAAAAAAAAATCCCGACCGACCGACCCTATTTTTTCGCAAAGTTACCGGAATCACAGGTATTTTTTTTGGCCTTAGTACTGCGTTTTGATCCGGGAGGTTGTATTCGACTCGAGTGGATTTTTTCAGATTCGGATTTCAAGCCGAATGAAATCAAAAGCTGCAAAAATCCACGAGAGTCGAATATAACATTCTGGATCGAAACGCAGTACTAATAACCTTTTATTATATACATTGCTTGTTAGATCTCTTAAAAGCCACATGTTTTCATAATAAATGTCATTTTACCCCCACTATTTTTGTTTCATTTTAACATCGCGCAACGATACTTGTTATGACGTGACGTCAAAAGAGTGGAATACGGCCGTATTGCACTGGAGTGAAATACGGACTACCGATATGTATTGCGTGCGGATTTATGTTGGGTATATAATAAAATAATACATACATTTTGGATTGAAGTGGTTACGTCCAACCAATATCATATTTCAAAGGACTGAACGTTTGTTTTTTTCGTATGTTGTTTGATGTCTTGTACACAAATCAGAACCTTAAACATTTACGTACTAGTATGTCAATCGGAACACATCGGCATTCTCCTCGCTACTTCTTTCAATGTTGCCAAAGTTGGGAAGATTTTCATTCCATTCTTAATTCACTTTCAAACAAATGTATCCATTCCAAACTCTCTAGCACAAAAAATAATCGTCGCTCAGGGAAAAACTGCTAGAAAGGGAGACAGAGCTTACCGAAGACATCGTAAATCAGGGAAACCTAAAGATAGAGATTGATTTAAAACATCTCTATATGTAAATGTTCAATGTGCAAATAATAATAGAAGAAATTGAGAATTATAGGATGTTTAACTGAATATCTTTTATCCTTTGTCTTAACGGAAAAGGAGTTTTGTTTTCAGTGGGATGGGTTACACCCACTGAACAAGATATGGCATTCAAATACAAGAAATATTTCAGCGGACTTTCTGAATAAAATAACAACTTAAATTAAATAACATGGGCTAATATCTATTTATGATTGTTACAAATTTATATAACATCTGTGGAACACAAACAACTACTCGTGTTTTTCTTTCGGCAAATATTTTGTTTGGGTGTTACGACTTTACTTTTTCAATTAACATTCTTTTACAATGATAGGTGTAATACCAAAATAAAATGATAAATATAAATTACCTCCTTTAAGCAATACTTTCCAAACATTTTTCCTATCAAGCTAGATTAATTATTAAGGTTTTACCAACTACACATCGATGTACAAAGCTGTTTTTCCCTTGTATATTTTGCTGCTTACAATTTTGCTATTTCAATGTATATGATTACCCTTTA
The DNA here is from genome assembly GCF_026914265.1 of Mya arenaria. Classification (NCBI taxonomy): domain Eukaryota; kingdom Metazoa; phylum Mollusca; class Bivalvia; order Myida; family Myidae; genus Mya; species Mya arenaria. Next base: position 7,950,261 of record NC_069127.1, on the reverse strand, counting down.
AGTTATACTTCTGAAAGAACTAACCATACAGTTGTATATAAACTAGTGGAACATTGCGCGTGTGGACTGGTCGTACAGCCGGGAAAACTTGTTGATGTTATCACTGTCTTCGATGCTCTAATACAATTTTACTATTTGAATTTGTATGCATGAATATGATAACGAGCGGCTTCTGTAAATACTTGCTCTAATATGTCGGTCTCTGTTCCTCGCTAACGTAAACATAATTATGTCCAACAAGACGATACAGCAAACGCAGCTATCTTGAATGAGCAATTCCAGTTATTTTTTAGCCCAAAGTCTCACAATTGTTTCAGGTGCTACATGAACGTCCAAGACATCACTAACACAGGCAAGCCCAAAAATACAATGCCGCAGTCAAAACAGTCACAACCAAGGAGATTAAGAAACTTCTCTCAAACTTGAATCCTCACAAAGCCCCTGGCCCTGATCAGAGTAAGACTATGATCCTGAAAAACCATTTCGACTTCACCTTCACCCATTCAGGAACACCTTTTCCAAAAGTCCCTTGATCGTGTATCTTGACTCCTACTTTGGACGGATGCAAATGTGGTCCCTGTCTTTAAAAAAGAGGAGTGTTCAGACCCCGCTCCCTACAGACCGGTTTCTCTTACGTGCATTCTGTGCAAAACATAAGAACATAAAGTCGAATCCTCTATTTCAAACACATTACAAAGCTCAATGCCTTTTAGGAACTCCAACATGGCTCCTGGAAAAAAGCGCGCTCGTGAACCCCAGCCCCTCAAGCAATTTGATCTAATTTTGCTTGACTTCAGCAAGGCTTTCGACAAAGTTATTCATGAGAAACTTACCCTCAAAGTACATGGCTATGGCATCAGAGACCCTGCTCTAAACATGGACCAAAGTTTTTTTGATAACCGAGGTTAGGCTGTTGTTGTTAACGCGTCTTCGTCAGAACTGACATCTGCCGCATCTTGAGTCCCCCTTGAATCAGAACTGGTGCTACTACTGTTTTAATCTACATTAACGATATTACTCAGAATGTTAAATCCAAAGTCATACTACTTGCTGACAACACTGCCATTTATTTAACTCCCTCAACATCAACCTAAACAACAATAATCCATAAAGATCTTAATACATACATAAACATTGAAGCCATGAATGACACATGGAATTTAATTATTCTAAATATCAAGTCGTTCACATAACAAGGGTCAAAACCCAATTCCAACACAGCACACTTGCTTACTAGAATAATTATGCATCTTCAGCGAACTTTCTGGGTGTTGACCTGTCCTAAGATCTATCGTGGGACATACACATAAATTCAATCTCTACAACCAGCACATTTGGCTTTCTGAGGAGAAACATTAAGGTTAACGCGGATGTAAGATAGTGACCACTAACTAAACTTTATTATATACGTTCTATAGTCAATTGGCCATTTTCCATACGAAATAACATTGCTTATAGTGTTCCGCCGCCCCAAACACCACATATGGGAAGAAAGTTCCACGTGTGTACTTAATCATTAAACAGCTTAGAAAAAAGTAACGTAAAGTTACCATTTCCGGTGAACGAAAACAAAAACTGCAAAACACGTAAACAAAAAACTAGATCCAGCATGTTCTGCACGGTTTTTTTAAAATCAATTAATTAATATCAAGATGGAAAGTAGCCTATGGTGTGAGAAAGTATAATTATGCTTCGATCCACTGTCATAAAAAAGGCATGTAACACTGAGTAGCCGCTCCTATAATGGAATATGTAGGTCAGGCATTTGTTGATATAATTGCAAGAAAAATACTTGACCGGGCTGTACCGTGTGTTAAAGTATTTTGTGTGCGTGAGTTTTCTTACCTCAAATTATTTTTTTTAGAATTTAACACAGCCTCTTCAATTCAAGTATTTTCAGCATTCTTGTAAAATCACAATCCGGTGAAAGCTTTTTTTTATATTTAAAGTTGAAAAAGCTCAAAGTGGCCCTTTTTCATCAAATTCAAATCCCACGCCATACCTTTGCCGAGACGAAAATAAATATTGTCTGCCGCCTATGAACGGACACATGTATTATGATCGCTAAGGTGAAACTTAAAAATACTTTTAATTTACTTTAACTTTTTGAAGATTTGCGTATAGCTATAAAGGCGTGTTGATCCTTTAGGCCCAAAATGTGCACTGTGGCTGCTCCTTAAGATGATCTGCTGATCAGAACACGCTAGATTTTTGTCGTTGAAAAAAATCGTAAATATCAGTTGAAAAAGAAAATAGTAAAAATCTCAGTTAATTATGCATCCCGATTATTCAAATGACAATCAATGGCTGAAGCAATGCTGTTTGCAGTAAAATTGCAAGTGTACAAGTTCGTTTATATGGTAGCGCACTTTAGCTTAAAAACCGACGGTCGTTGGTTCGAGACCCATACCAGCCTTGTGTTTTGAATTGCACCCCGGTTATATTCTAAAGCATACAGTGCAAGCGTTGATGTACGTAAACGACTGTTATTGTTGACTCAACCCAGGGAAGACACAGGTTATTTTATTTTAAAAGATAATATCACTTTAACGAGCCGTTACTAAGCAGTGGTCCAAAGCAGAGACAATGGAGAGTGATTTTTATGCTCTTATATAAAACTCAAATCTCGTAAGTGTTTACGTAACATGAACTGTTATTTAACAGTACGTATGCTTAAAGCTTTCCGATCTTATTTGGAGAATTACACTTTGAATTATTCTTTTTTTCGAAAATGTATATCAAAGATGATAAAATAGTATAAGGTCAAAACACACTATACATAGAACATAAGTAATACAAATTTCATACAACATATAACAACACTTTATATATAGCATAAACAAATATAGCAAACGCTCACGTGTCAATTATATAATAAAAATCTTATAAAAGTTCATCATAGTTAAGCGATATAATGTTCAAAATTTTCATAACGAGTGTCAAATAGTAAATATTTCAGATTCAGTTTAGCACCTTAGTTGAAATCGTAATACAATACATGTACATAACAAAATCGTATACTTCCAAGACATCAGTAACAGTTCGCTAATGATTTTTACTGTCAACTGAGATTATCCTGGGATACCGGCATCCGGACTTCGCTTAGTTCGCGGTCGCGGTCAACTGGCAGTATCTGTATGTTAACGTCACATCATAAAAAAAGTTAAAATGTCGCCATAAATGACGCAATTTGTTAAGGTGGAACGCGACTATGAATTTTTTTTCGAGTTACTGTCTGATAATTGGTATACGAATAGAAGAGCATATGCCCGGTTAGGGACTGTTTTTACATTTTCAATATTCGGAACAGTTGTGAATCTACGAGGTTTCAAAATATGCCACTGACGTCAATTTTGAGACGTCTCTCATATTTTTGCGTTCCAGCTACAATAACCGATGGTTTCATCAATTCTTCGTTTACAGCTATAAAATTTCAACGTCAAGTACGTATTGTGAAAACGTTCACGCTCATATATTTTTCTTTCTCTTGTTGAACGTTATTGTTTCTCAATTCGTCTATAACGTCATTTTTCGCGGGAAAAACGGCGTCGTGTTTCGCTGAAAAAAGTGCGCCTTTCTTTAATTCTTGAAAAAATTGCTCGTTTAATTTTTGATTTTTTTAAATACATGTTTTCAATGTTTTATTACAAATCGCCTGATATCAAGAAAAGGGTACCTCACCGACTTCGTTTTTGCGCAGTATCGAATAGTCTAACCCCTATACCTGTTTCGTTTTCAATACGTAGTGTATTTAAACGTTTAGCATGACGTTAATCGTTTAATTGTTTTTGTTTATTAAATGAAAAGATTAGAAATCTTAGAGTGTCTGATCAGTTTTATGTTAGGGATATTTGTTATTGTTGTTGTACAAAATATCTTATTCCACACAAGACGGGCGCTGAATAACCAGCTTTATAAATCAATGACTTAAATCTGGCGGCTATTTTAATGAGAAGCTTTCTTAATTATTAAGCAATCTCATTTGCCTTATTATAATATTTTGATAAAACACATCAATAATCGTTCCAGTCACTATGCTATGAGCTGTGACTATGCTGATTAGTGCTTTGTTTTTTATATATACATCTACAGTAATAACACAACAATAAACGGTTCTACTACTTTATTAGTTACCAATTTCTTTAATAAGTATTAGTAGGGATCTGCAGTAATAAGGCTCTAAACTAAGCAAAAGCATAGTAAATCCAGTGCGTGACACTCTTTTCATACACAAAATATAACTAACAAACCAAAAAATGATAATCGACAGAAATCTGCATTGTAATAACCACAAACGGATACCGGCAGTAGACGGGGTGCAGCCCCCCCCCCCCCCCCCCCTTAAAATCATCCAAGTTTTCTTCTGTATGTCATTATCGGAGAAAAATGTAATAGTATACAGATCTATAAAAGACGCGACTATAGAGTTCAGTGTTTTGAATCTTAGTTTGATGTAGTCAATCGGTTATCGTTGAATAAAAACATATACAATTAATAAATTCCACTAATATTGGTAACCATATTATTGACTAAGTTTGGTAGTGAATATAACTCTTGAACATTTTCAACGAGGATCATTTGTTACGCAACGGTTTGGGGAGGGGTGGGGGATGGTCAATTCTTGACGTTAAAAAATGATCGGTCATTCTTTGAACAGAAATAAAATTACTCATGTGGTCAATATATAACGGGGTCAATCGGCGTTAATTTAAAACACACTAAAAATTTAAAGTGAAACTCTTATTCAAATCAATATTCCACATGTATAACAAACATTTATTTTGACTGATAAACCCTTACTTCTTACTAAATAATAAACTCATACAAAATATTATTCACTGATTACAAGATTGTAACTGTTTATTTAATAGTAGAAAGCACAAAAATGATTCATTTTTTTTTGGTGAATGCTAAAAGATTTACTATGGTCTCATATTTATTTCAAATTAAACTCGGTATTCTTCATAAGAACCATTGTTTTCGATATGTATTTATTCTTAAAGGCATATTAAAACAATAGAATTAGTTGTGGTAAATCGTATTTGTGTTTAATACTTGTTTTTGCACTGATTGTAAATGATCACATTGAATTGTTTCTATTATCTCATCTTATTAAGGGATGTTATAGTTCACACAAATGCACTCACATGAACGCACGTATACGCCCACATACCCGTACATGCACGCACGCCCATACACACGAACACGCACACACACAATATGATAAAATATATGTTCCAAATGGCTCAAATGATGTTCTTAAAGTTAATGTTTTTAGTGCAGTAAAATGTTTAATTTTGTCAATAAATGCATTGTTTGTTTTAATCCATAACGAGTTATTTTGTTTTCCTGACTTTACCACGCAATCAAAGCTTCTCGTGCGTACAAGCAAATTCATGAGCCAACTTTCGGCGATGCATTCAATGCCCATGATACAGAAGCCAACATAGCTACCTTATCCCGCACTCAATGTTACTGCCGTGCGTATTGTACACGCTTGCGTGCGTGCGTACGTGCATGCGGGCGTACGTGTGTGTGTGTGTGTGTGTGTGCGTGTGCGCGCGCGCGCACGCGTGAGCGTGTGTACATACATGCCTGCGTGTGAAAGCGTGCATGTGTGTGAGAGCGTGTGTGTGCGTGTGCGCGTGCGTGTGTGTGCGTGTGTATGGGCGTGCGTATGATCGTGTGTGTTTGTGTGTGTGTGTGTGTGTGTGTGTGTGTATGTGTATGTGCGTGCGTGCGTGCGTGCGTGCGTGTGCGTGCTTGCGGGCGTGCGCGTGTGCGAGAGCGCGAGCGCGTGCGCATATATGCATGCATGTGCACGCGTGCTTGAGTGTGGGATGGTGTGTGGGGTGCGTTTTTACGCGTGCTTGCGTACGTGTCTTTATTGTACGTTATGTGTTTGTATGTAAGCTATAACAACCCTTAACAAAATAAGTTTTAGTAACTATTTAAAGATGCACACTTACTCTCCAATCTCAACTCAACTCAATATCTTAATTTTCCCCATGGCTGGACATATGTATAATATATCCAAACATTGATAGACATAGAACATAAAAAATATTATATACAATAATAGTACAGTTTAAAATTGTAGCATATTGTTGTCAAAATATTTATATTGGTAGGATATAGCTATATATATGTATAAATAAAAAGTTTACATTCTACATGCAAATAAAATTAGTCTATTTGACTTCCATGATAGTAAGGTCGTGTGTGATCTGACTCTTGGATGCAAAAATCTTGTCGAAAACAAAGGTTCTTATGAGAAATACCGAGTTGATTTGAAAGAAATGAGCATAAAACATGGTATTTTTACATTATGAGATAAGAGTAGACCACAGTAAATATTTTAGCATTCACCAATAATTTAATGTTTTTGTGCATTCTGTTATTAAACACGCAATTAAAATCTATTAACCAGTAATTAATATTTTCCATAAATGTATAATTGAGTAAGAAGTAAAAGTTTTACTAGACAAAATTGATCTTGTTATACATGTTTATGAATGGATTTTGGATAAGCATGTCACTTTAACTATAGTTCATTTATAATCAGTGCTTTAATTACTTAATAATGTTAACTATTCGGAATTCAACAGAAGAAAACAATGTTGAAATATCAATTGACTAAAATTAACAACAACTGTTATATGTTATTGATCAGTGGTTTAATAAACGTAAAATAAAGTTATTATTATTATTATTATTATTATTATTATTATTATTATTATTATTATTATTATTATTATTCAAAACTAAGCTCTTATTAGCGTAAATAATAATTTGATTTACGTCATGCTAAACGTTTTATAACAAAACGTAATGAAAAAGAACAGGTATAGGGGTTAGATTATTTGATACTGCGCAAAAACGAAGTCGGTGAGGTACCCTTTTTTTGATATCAGGCGATTTGTAATGAAACATTGAATACATGTATTTAAAAAAATCAAAAATTAAACGAGCAATTTTTTCAAGAATTAAAGAAAGGCGCACTTTTTTCACCGCAACACGACGCCGATTTTCCCGTGAAAAATGACGTTAAAGAAGAATTTTAAATAAATAACGTAAAAGAAGAGAAAGAAAAATATATGAGCGTGAACGTTTTCACAAGACGCATTTGAGGTTTAAATTTCTTAGCGGTAAACGAAGAATTGGTGAAACTATCGGTTAATGTAGCTGGAACGCAAAAATAAGAGAGACGTCTCAAAATTGACGTCAGTGGTATATTTTGAGGAGTCATAGTTTCAAAATTGTTCCGAATATTGAAAATGTAAAAACAGTCCCTGATTGGGCATATGCTCTTCTATTCGTATACCAATTTACAGACAGTAACTCGAAAAAAAATTCGTAGTCGCGTTCCACCTTAACCAGAGATTAGCGTAATAACGGGGTTATGAGCACTGCAGTTTGATCCGGGGGAGGGGGGCTCATTTTCGACTCTCGTTGATTCTGATTCCATTACACGAATCCAACTATCAAATCATGCAAGTAATAAAAAAAAAAAAAACTTATATGTATATATGTGTGCGTGCGTTTGTGCTTGTGTGTGTGTGTGCGTGTGCGTGTGCATGCGTGCGTGCGTGCAACAAAGTTTGTATAGTTTATATTGTTATAAATATGAACTGCACTGTTGTGTTAGCAACATATATGAGATTGAACATAACATATGCGAAACTACGAGACTAATATGAGACTTACGGTAAAAAGGCACCAAGAGAAAATAAATCCAAGAAAACATTATATTTGCGTGCAGCAAGATCGCCATAACTTGTTCAACATCGTTAACAGCATGCCCACATATTGACACATTTGATATATCGGCATCAGTGTATTCCTTATATGTAAAACTTCATTCCCATATATATCTGGTTCACTGAAGCTGAAACCCCAACAACCCGTGACTGGGTATACAATGTTAAGAGCATTTAATTTCGTTGACATGCACCATATACGATATTGGGTATTTCCAATTGACGTGGTCTGGGGGGTTTATTATACCATTAGATAGAAAGGAAATGAAAATAATTATAGGAGTATATTTAACATTGTTGAGTATCTTTGGTAAATTATTAACTCGAATATTAACAAAAGCCTTTTATGTAGTCTATGAAAGCACAATATAAACGTTTACATTTGATTGACATATGATTAATAAAAGCATGTAAGTTAAAGATGTTGTCAACAGTTCCATTTTTTTACCTGAAACCCGCCTGTGCCTCGATATACACATCGTACATTTCAGCCAATAATATTGAATATTGGTAATATTCGAGTAAATAATTTACCAAAGATACTCAACAATGTTATACTCGTATAATAATTTTATTTCCTTTTTCATATCGTACATTTCAGCCCAATCTGTACACTTAAAGTTGACAGATTGGGCTGAAATGTACGATGTGTATATCGAGGCACAGGCGGGTTTCAGGTAAAAAAATGGAACTGTTGACAACATCTTTAACTTACATGCTTTTAGTAATCATATGTCAATCAAAGGTAAACGTTTATATTGTGCTTTTATAGACTACATAAAAGGCTTTTGGTTATATTGTGAGAGAAAATATTTTGTAAACACTCATTAAACTTGGAATTAGAGGTAACATATTAAATGTAGTTAACTTCATGTATGATACTGTCAAGTCGAAAGTTAAACATAATAATCTGTAAGAGAAGGGTTTAACTGTATGACAGGTGAACGGCAAGGTCAAATTCTGTCGCCCGTCCTCTTTCCCATGTTTTAAACGATGTTTTATATACAAAGGCATATATGACATGGATGTTCATATTTTTAACATAATTTTTATTATGTATGCCGATGATAAAGTTATATTTGCAAATTCTGAAAATAAACTACAATTAAGTTAAGATGCTTTGTTTGAATATTGGTATACACGGAGGCTTGTAGTAAATAATTGTAATTAAGACAAATGAACTATAATAACGATATTTAATAAGAGTGGGCGAATAGTGGGATGTGTTTTTTTACAACAATGTTCAAATAGAAAATACGAACAAGTTTCCGTACCTTGTTAGAGTGTTTAGCAATGGAGGATCGTTTTCTGATGCTCAAACTACATTAGCTGGTCAATTACTGAAAGTTATATTCCAAATAAATAAATATCTGTAAAAGTTAACTAGCATGCATCTCAGTAAAGCATAGGCTTAAATTATTTGACAAACTTGTGCCTATTTTGAATGATGCTGGAGAAGTTTGGGGATTTGCTTAAGGCAATAAAGTTGGACGGATTCATTTACAATTCAATAAACGTCTTTTCGGTATCAAAAAGACAATTATTATTTACGGAGAGTTAGGGAGGCTAAGTTTCAAGACAATAAGATATATGAGTATAACTAAAAAACTGATTTGAACTATTGCATATTGATTATAGTTAATACATTGTATTATAAAAAAAAGTTTATAACATGCTGAATACAGGTATAGGACAGCATCCTAACAAACCAAAGTGGTGTTCACTCACAGAATACCTGCTTTGTATTCTAGGTCTATATGATCAAGAAATTGGAAATGTTATATTTGTTTTTAGTGAAAGAAAGGTTAAAAGATAATTTCAAACAAGATTGGCAAAGGAGACATGTTCAATTAGGCTAGATTTCATAAAAAATGTGTCAGGATTTAGATTACAGCCATATTTAAACATATTAAATATTACTAAATTTAGAATGTCGGTGTCGAAACTGAGGCTATCTTTACATATATAAACTATAAAGCTTTGCAACAGGTCGAAAAGACCGCAATCAACGCCCCTATCGTATATGCACTGTTTGTACTTGACTAGAATATGTAAATACCACTTTCATTTAAAAAGCACATCATTAAATGAGCTAAGGATGAGATATAAACCTAGGTATTATAAACAACATCCTAGTATGTATAAATTATTTGAGTTGATCAATGCAGAAAATGCAACAATTAAAAAAAAATAGTGTGTTTATGTACAAGGCGTTCGAACATAATTATAGAAAATTAAACGTGAACATGATGTGTAAAAACAGCAGGGTTTGTGTACGTATAATGTCATTCATGAATAAGTATTGCTATTATATTTTATTATTGAAATTATTGATATGTTATATGTTATCTTTAATGTAATCGCATGTGTATTTATGAACATGTACACATGTTTTATACTCGCCAGTTTAAGGATATCTGATCACATTGGTCTATGATCTGATAAATAAAGGCTCTGTTATTTCTGTTCTCTACGATAACCGTACAGACAAATTAGTCTCATTTCGAAAAGAATCAACATTTTAAGAATATTCTAGTACACGTATATATCAGATCGATTGCAAAATTGATATGATTATTGTTTACCAAAAGTACCAGTTCCGCAAACGTTTATTAAATATCGTATCCAGTGTGTGTATACCACGTGATAAATATAAAATTTGAAGACCTTAGATCAAACTTTTCTCGTTACCAATAAGATATGGTTTTAGCCATCCGACCGTCAGACGGCGCGAAGGACTGACATGTATTTTTTTCCCAAGTGGTCATAATAATACTGCGTGAAACGTTTAGGCCTCCGTTAAACGATTTTTTAATTATTTTGCACAATGTTATTTTGGAAAATTTGATTTCATGTAAAAATTAAGTGTCGGTTATTTATAAAAAAAAATGAAACGAGTTAAATTTCCCCACATGGGAGTGCATGCTTTCAAATATTCCTTTGTTGAACAGTATTTGTATCTCACTTACTGCAGCTATAGAAAAAAGAAAATACAACCAATGTGACCCTGATCTTTGACAACTATCATGTCATATTGAGTCATTTACGTGGTTCGTCAAATACAAGTTTTTGATTTGTTACACTAAATGGAAACCGGTGTGTATGATCTTGACCTTGATTACACATCTCATCTCTTAACTGAAGTTCATTTCCCAAAAGTTCCAAAGACACATTTCAAGAAAATACTCATTTTTTTTCAATAAAAAGTATTATTATATTTAGGGATGACAAAGGCAAAAGAAAATCCACGGTTATAGATTGTTCGCAAGTACATAAAGAAATCGTCCAATTTGCAGCCACCAAATCAAATGTTCGAAGTTACATGCATATAGAGAAATTTAAGACGTTTACAATTCTGCGGAAGATGCTTCAATTGTGTACCTCCGGCGAAGGCCGACGGCGTCGATTTTGTTCCAAGGCCACTTAGTAGGGTCAAAGATCGGGTCGTGCAATTCAGTGACAAGAGCAACATCTTCCGTGGCTCTCTCCATATCTTCCATCATGTATTGGAGATCAACAAGACGGTGATTGAGCCATCTCTGTCGGTTAATCCTGATTGTCATAGGTGACTCCGGCGTGCGCGAGTTTTTGCCAGGCGTAGTGCAGCGCTCGCTCAGAATGACCCGAGTAAGGAGCAGTGGGTAGTGCGTCTTGTAAAACGTGTAAGTTTCCGCATTTTTCTTAAAGGAGAGAATTTTCAGATATATGCTCTCAGCAAGGTCAATGAAAAGCTCTTCGTTTTGCTGAAGGGGAATGGGTCGATTAATGGTCGGTCTCCTGAACAGGAACGTGAGAGTCGGAGCACGCCGCAAGCTTAACGGTAGTGACGTACTTGAGTTGCTATAAGTAGACGTTGCACATGGAGGATAATTGCATTGACGGCTTGTCGGCGTTGTCGGTGGGGAGAATGTTATTGATTCGTGAGGACAACAATAATTTAAAAACAATGGCCTTGAAATGTGAACCATTAAATCATTATTAAAGCGACCTTGATTTATGTGTGTTGTCCAAGTGCTGCCATCTGATAAGCGGAACCGGTTTTCGGGGGAACCTGCCGGGGCGACCTGTTCTCGGGCCGGAAGTGACCTGAGACAGTATGCAGTCCGCTGTACAATGAGATGGCCCGGTATGTGAGGTCTGGAACGCTCCCTGTCTGCAATCCAAGGTCTTGGGTAGTATTTCTCAATCTTTGCTTTATTTCTCAACGCTACAACAAAAGAAGGCAGTGTTCAAACGCACTGGTGGATTAAAACATAAAGGATGCAACACATGGTTAAAAGTTGAATTTATTTCTAGCACTTATCTATAACTACAAAGTTCCATATATTCATGTACAGTGTGTGTATACCACATGTGACAAATTGCGTCATAAATGCTTCGTCGGAAGGCAACAAGAATACTTTAAAGGCCTAGTTCAAGCCTTCTATAAGTGACCCCCCCCCATCTCTGTTTATTGATCTAAATCTTCCTGCCTGATCCCTCTTATCAGATCTCCGATCTGAGTATCCTGCTGTGCAGTTTTGGGAGTTGAAGTATAGAAAAGGACCCTAAATGGCTCTGAGCCAATACACGAATACACAGGAAATTGGCCCCTACTGAGACACTAGTGCAATTAGCAGGAGAGGCACAGCAAGGGATTATCATGCCTAACATTCCTTAAACTATCCATTTAAACAGAAATAATTTTCACCATCTTGAATGAAACATTGCGCAGTCTACGCCCCTTACAGCGCCCCGCCTTCGGTCTTTTACTGGAGTTTGATTGAGAGTTTAGTTTTTCAATACGAACACTTCGCCAAACCTCTTCACAAAACGGCCGTCTAACGGAGCACTGACAAAACATTATTTTGGAAACAGGTTTGATGAAACTAATCACCTTGTCATACTCCGGTAATAAAACGAAGGCGAGGCTCTTAAAGCGGCATAGACTGCTCTTTGTTTCATTTAAATTGATGTAGTTAATAAAAATATATCTTTGTTTCAAGTATTCATTTTAAGAAAAATGTTGCCGTGGCTTATGACGTAAATTATCACGTGGTATGCACACACTGATGTAATATACGACAGTTAGCATAAATGATAAAACATCAACAGTTGAAATAGGAGCTGAATAATAAACAATAATTGCAAAATATGGTAGAAAATACTTTATTTTGCCGGCCCGCTTTTAAAAATTAATTGGCTAAAGGGTTGAATAAACAACATTCTGTTCAAATCGGTATCTGTGAGTTTCTGTCTGGTGTTTGCTCATAAAGGTAAAATAACTCAGATGAATATATGTATATATAAAAAGTAACACATTGCAGGTATAAAATGACATAATGACCTTAGCCATATTAACCAATGTTAAGTTATTTCTTTTGAATATTACAACCAAAAGGCTTTCATGTAGATGCTTGTGTCAACAGTGCTATTTAATGTAAATAGTGAAATGTGCATAAAGGTCCGGAACAATTAGAATACTTAAATTAAATACATGCAGATTTACACGACACTGTAAGATATGCCTAATTGAGCATTATCGATGGCAGGGAGGTACGTGGTCGTCACGCGCACTTGCTGAAATGATTCTATGCGGTGTATGAAAGGCTTTATGAACCTGTTCACAAGTTCCATAGGACATTTTTGCGAGATCGTGCCGCCTTCATACGCGAACATATCGTTTTATTTGACTTAAACTAAAGAAATACACCACCGTCTTCAGGGAGCCCGATCTTGAAGAAATGATTATTCCATTTCCAGGCGTATACGAAGAGTTTTTTTTCCATAAATTAACCATCACCGTGGATACAATGAACATAGAGTTGTTCGTTGCGCTTTTGCTTTTTGTCGAACTTTGTCGAGAAATAGTGTAAAAACTTGAAAAATACCTGGTTTGTCGACGTTTTCAAAAACCACGTGAAATCATTTTAGCAAGTGCGAGTGACATACCTTCCTACCATTGATAATCATGTTTCCGGACAAAAATTCCTAGATCTAACGTAGAAGAAAATCATTGTTGTCAATTTCCCGCCATATAGCATACCAGTTTTTGAACTCGTGTTAAAAAGCGAATTTTCCTGCAAATTTGTCATTAACAAAATCGTTTTGATGTCAAATCTACTGTCATTCTCCATATTTTGGTAGTGAATACACGGTTGAAGGTTAGGGTTAGGTATACAACGTCGTTGTTTCTATCTCAACATGACGTCACAGTGTACATGATGTCACTTATTCACGTACACTACTACTCAGTAGTCCTTTTTGAAGATAAAAATCAAAAAGAGAAAAAATATATGAGAAGTTCTTCCAAAAAAGTCAGCTCGGGAAAATAGCAAGATACTGAAAACGAAAAAAAACTGAAAAGCGTTTGTCGAGATCCTGTTATCCTTTTGTCAGTTAAATGTATGGTTGTGTTTAACCTTTTTCTTTTGAGTATAAAAAGGCAAAAGCAGTCTGTCCTTCCCACCCCTTCTCCGGCGTGCATTTACTTCCGCATTCTAAAGGGCGCAATTAAAAGACCAAAATGGTAAGGGTACATCTATTTTCTAAAAAACTTGATCAATTTATTTTGTCCTTAGAGCGTTTCCTAATTATTCTATTATAAGTTTGATTAGTATTGTTTCTTGTTTTGGCCGATAATCGTAGGTTTCCGGGTTCTGGATACAGAGTGCCTAAGTAATTAATTGCCCTCTTTCAGTCTTTGTTTTCGGAAAGGTTGAACGTGTCATTGGGGCAAGTGCGTTAAAGAAAATAAAAACGCTAGCCATATCATAACTTTTAATAGAGAATGAAATTTTTAAAGATATAATTCCCAGATTACATGGCAAAAGGGTACTGGGCAGTAACCTAATTCCGGATCAATTTTGAAGTTTTCTTAAAATATTGTCATAATTACTGAACATAAGTGCATGGAATTTTAATAGAGAAATGTTGGGTACTATATCAACCAAAATGGAAAAAGAATAAAAGAAAAAAACAATCAAATATAATATAATATTCAGTATGAAATAAGGGCATAAACGACGTCTAAAAACCTGCATTCAGTGCCTAAATATTCGTATTTTTTTCAAAGAACAAACTAAACATTATTAAGTCAATACAAATATTTAATTGCTACTTAAATGAACATCATGTATTACCTGTATATAAATTTTATACTTCACTGAAGTATTTGTATGTGTATTTTCGGCGTATCCAAACTACTAATTTGTCCGAATTTGCATAATTTTGAAAGTGCGAATCTGCTTCTTTTTTGCTTCATTTTCATATCAAATGCTGCATAGCACAAAACAATGACATCGTCAATTTATTTACTTTTTATGTAATTGGCATTGTATTTCGTGATTGACGATAAGTCATAAACATCGTATAGTAGGTCTAGTGTTTAAAGATAACCCTGTCGAACCTCAATATAAAAGCTCGCGCTGTGTGACGTCATCCCCCACGTGACTTAATATTGACATTTAGGAAAGCGAAAGTTTAGAGTTATTTATTTATTGAAATTAATCTTTTATCGGTCAAAATTTAAGTGTCCTGATGGAATACCGGACTTCAAAGTTCAGGTGTCCCTTCCGAAAAATCGGTGTCCTCGGGATCCCCAGACCACGATAGTGTCGAACGCTGGTGATCCATGGATGTTTTGCAATCCTTATACCATACATGTGATAATTTCTTGGGTCGATTCCGGGACACTCGTCGTAATGTCAACGCACACTAGGGGGGTCCGGGGGCATGCCCACCCGGATTTTTTTTTAAATGGGGAACGTCTGTGGTGCATTCTATAGCATATCTGGGGCTATTTTAGTTGTTTTTAACGTCGGGAAAATGTACCTATTTTGACTGCCAAGACGTATTTTTTACTTGACATGGTTGTTTTTTTCTGCATTTTCTTGAAAAAATAAAACCACCAGATATTTTCCCAGACTTTAAATGAAGTGCTAACCAGGAGGATATGCAGTCTACTTTCGGTTTCATCAAAACAGGAAATAAACAACTAAACGGGCACCTGTTTACCCGCGCTTTTGAGAACATGCGTTACAAAATATTTATTTTTTCATCACATTTAAAACGTTTGCAATTTATGACACACAATATTTTCCAGACGATAAAGAAGATTTTCCAGTCGATGAGCTTTTTTCCGTTTGGAGATGCATATAATTTTGATAGAGACGTGTCAACAATCGGCTGTATAAAGCGATCACGTGACTTACCATGGTGGACTTACAAATTTGAAAGGAATATGGGATGTTTTCCGTGTTTTAATTTTGTTTTTTTACTCATTTTGTCACTTTCTTTGAACTTACTTTCATGCTCGTTTGTTGGTAAAATGTGTGAAAAATATCAATTCATCAATTAAAAGCTATCATTCATAAGACCAAACAAATCCATATGAAAACAATGAATTTGTATACAAGAACCCTCCCCCACTCGTAAAGCACAACAATAGGCCGATAGATCAATTATCGGGTGATTGACGATGACCTCGACGACACACGTACCAATTAACGGATTAGTGTCAACATGTCCTGTGTTTTACGACCAGTGTCCCGGACAGGCAAAATAGCTGACTTACATTGGTAAAATTAAGATAATCGATTACGATTCCGAGATTATTTTTTTTTGTTTTTTTTATGACTTTCCGGGACAAACATGCACCCTCCGTGACTCCGTGACAGAGATACGATTTCCGGGACAATCCCGGACGTCCGGGACGTTATCACATGACTCAAAAGGAGCAGATATTCCTGCGTGCTGTCTCTGACTGCTCTTGTTTTAGACAAATGCCATTAAATGTTCTTACTGCTAAGAGATCAAAATGTAGCAAATGGGGGAATGACATCACAGGGAGTGTGCGCATCTTTGAGGCGTCTCTGTTATGCTGACCTATATTTAAGATAAGTTATTGATAAATAGAAATCACGCTTAACATTTGGGAATCTAGTGTTTAGAAAAACAGCATATATAACTTACCAATCAAGTTCCTATCTTTATTAATCCTTTTTGATGATGAGGGTTCTGAATGTATTTGTCCATGTTTGTTTGTGTTTTTCAGTCTTCTGGTATAAGTCCAAATTCTGATTGTTCGGCGAAATGGGATGAATTGATGCAAAAAAGGCTTCACAGCTATATTGTTTACAAAATAAGCGATGACGCAAAGCAAATAGAAGTCGATAGATGTGGAGAGAAAAAATCGGTGAAAGGGAAGGGAGGTGACGATGAAGGTAAGTTATGTACTTCTTAAGCTTAAAGCTCCATTTGGAAGTATAAGCCCTGCTTCCTCCTTTGGTCATCTAACCTATTAGAGATGTTGTCCTGACCTGCAGATGATTGTAATGAAAATTGGACCTCAAATTTTCAAATCATACTGCTAATGTAAAAGGGTACACAGTCATGTACATTTAAACACTGTTAATCCGAAATCGTGGGGACCCTGATAAAATTTTCGAAATAACAATATTTCAGAATTGAAATAATATGTTGTTTATATAATATTTTGTGCAAAGTTTGATAAATTAAAGTGTAATAAAATTTAATTTTCATCAAATTTGACATGTTTTTCTGTTTGTTTATGAATATAATGTGGAAATAATTCAGATAACGAAATAAAATTTATATGACTGGATTGGAAATTTAATTCTCTAAAAGCTTTACATTGATGACTTATTGATTAAACCAAAAGAAATGCTAAGAAAATAGGTTTGTAATACATGAGGGTCAAAATTCCACTAATAACCAATAATCTCCTATGAAGTAGGGGTACTGATATGAACTGATAAGCCATACACTGGCAGCCTGATATGGCTTGGTTTAACATTAAGTAAAGGGTTAACTCACTTTTGTTCACATTTTATTCACTTATTAACTTAACAATTATATTTTAAACAGTACTAGGATAACATCCAGTGAAAGAATGATAACACGTACTAAAAGATAATTCTACACAAATATTGGTTTTGAGATCAAGCAAATGTATTTCTTAAAACTATTTAATAAATGAAAGAACTCAAAACCACAGTTTTCCAGTTTTTAAAACTTTTTGAAAAGCTTTTATCAAAATACTAAAGGCTAAGTTAAAGCCTGGACACAAGCGCCAATGGTCACAGCCACCTGCCTGCCCAATGGTATATCCAAATCTATTAACTAGGTTTTTTCCTTTTCCTTTGCAAAACTTGGGTCAGAAATTAATTCTCTATTAAAATACATTGTCATATCTCATGCCATGGAAATGACTAGACAATGTGACTTGAAAAATAACTCGCAAAATGAATATAGGCATTAGCTATCAAATATAATCTACAGCTATTACTCTTGCAATGACTACACGATTGACCTTTGTTGCCATCTAAGTCCTGGAAGAGAATTTACAAAAACCTACTTCGTATTGTAAACCATTTCAGCACCAAAAATGTCACAGAAAATTCCTGCCTGGGCGAACAAGATTTATTTTTAGGCTTTCTCAGAAATTACATTTTTTTAACTTGCAGATTTTCCTTTTTTTTTTGAGATATCTTGTTCAAATTTAGACAAGTAATAGAAAAACATAAACATTTAAACAAAAGACTCTTTTACTTCTTTTGTACTGCAGATACTGATTGTGTCAACTTTTCATATACAGCAAAAAAAAAAGATTTCAAGAAAATACAAAAATATGCAATATATCTTTCAGAAACAAAAACCATTTAGCATAAATATTAAACATTTGAATGATTTCCATATATAGTTTAGATATACACATGAACATCTAAAAAATCTACAAACATTTATTCACAAAACAAAGTGTGATTAATATCTTTTTCCAATTACACAGTCTGACACATTTTTTTTTCCTCTTTGACTAATATTTACAAAATATACACCATCCGGCTTGATTGATGTTTTTGTGTGAATAGTAAAAATCATGGGATTGTATGAAGCCCATAGGAATGTCATTCAGGTTAATTTTTAGCGTCATCCTACTGTCCATGAACATTGGCTCATCGGCATCCAAAGCCTCCACCACGAGCATGCCCTTGTTGCCTCATGGGGACAGGAATTTCATGATCCGCTGCGTCGGAGGAATCTGAAATTTAAATAAGCAATATTAATAGGCCTTTATTATTTGACTTAGAAATTCTGGTTAAGGTTTTGCATGCAAGCACACATAGGATAATATCTCAGCAACAACTTGATGTACTGTGAAATCATTAATGGTCGTGGGGCATAAATGTTCAAGATCCCACGAAATAAAGACCCTTTATTCACTTTTTCAATTGCCATGTTATGTACATACTCTTGTTTATTCGTACCAGAGGCTGCAGTATACAGCATAATTATCCGTCACACTGTATATCTTACTATAATTGTTTTGTTAATATATTATATCTGCCTTTAACAAATTATAAACCAAATCATTAAAATGTGTTTTTATGAACCAAATGACAGAAGCACGTGGCTAAACGTGTGTTGTTCATAAAAATCTCCAGGTTTACAAGATGTGAGTAATGAGTGTTTGGTTTTCAATTTTTTTTCTTTTTTGAAATAATTAATCGATTACATTGGAGGCTACTGAGCACCCAACGTGACAATGTACAAAACAATGTGTTCATAATACTTATTAAACAAAAACGTGTAAATAAATATTGAAATGATTTGATATGAAATAAGATGATAGTCAAAAGTGATTGAATTTGTAAACATCAGCTATCTTTTGGGATTGCTTACTCAAATATACGGACCTTCTCGGTGTTTTCACAGTTTGCAAAATTCTTAGTTGGCATTCAATGGCTTCCCATATTTATGATCAGGGTACATCTTCTTTTATGACCTTAATTTCCAAATAAATGACATGGGTATATGGACTAATTGGCATGTCGTACCACTTGAGCGAGGTCATAAAACGAGTGACGTAGAGGACGAAAAATCACTGGCCAGCACATGGAGATAATGCAGATGTTTCGATTTATTTTTCAAAATGAAAAACCACGAGTTCAAGAAATTGGCAAATTTTCGGCAAACCACGAAATTTCAAGCCAACAAATATAAATGATTTCACAGTATTGCATTGAGACTTTATACAATGGTATTCAACTACCCAACATAATTGAATAACCAAGTCAGATAACTGTATTTTGCAAATATTGGCCCTTTATTATTAGACTTAAAAATTCTGGTTAAAATTGTCCATGTAACCACATTTATGTTAATATCTCAGCACATCATGTCTTGCATTGAAATCTAATCTAACAGTGATCCATACATGTTTCGACAAAACTTTTTAATCCTTACACTGAAAAGCGGCGGAATAGTCCAGCGCCCTGTCTCTGTGACAGCTCAAGTGGCGCTTGGTTAACAACATTTTCAGTTGTAATAAGATCTTTCTAAATTCAATATTGATTTATTTTGCAGCTACTGATTTTCAAGACTACGACGATATGATTGAGTACATTAAATCCCTTGGAGAGAAGGAGTGCCGTTATATTGTCTTCGACTGCGACTTTTCCAATACCAAGCTGAACAAGGTTCTTTTTATTTTATGGTAAGTTTTTAGCACAAGTGAGTTCATTTTGTAAATATGTTATTATGATTGCCCTTTGTATGTTGTCCATGTTTTTTGTGTAGAAATTCTCCAACTGCTTTCAAATTTTCGCCCAAACTTCACAAGAGTAATCCGAGTGTTCAGTCTTACATGCTGCTTGGGGAGGCAGTTTGCTTAAAACAGATGGTGTGGTTTATATACTCCCAGTTTAATGCCCCAATTTAAAAGCTCACATGAGCTCATGGGCGAGCTCAGCTTCGACACTATCGGTAGTCTGACTGTCAAGACAACCAAATATGTGGTCAGGACAAGTAAATGCCATATATGCTTTGACAATTAATATGTAAAATTTAGTAAATAAATGTTAGGCCACTGTTTTTTTTTATTTTGTTTGTTTAACAAACCCGCCGCTCAATAAAATGCAATTTTAGAAGAAGAAAAAAATTAAATTCTCCAACTTTTATTTCCGGTAACTCTGCTCCGAATTTAACCCGTCAATTAAAATAAAATGTCTGGGAAAGAAAGACACCTCCTTCCATAAAAACTTTTCATCATTTCTATAGCCAGTTGTCTACAAGTCATCCAATTGTAAGTGATCATTTTTGTATTCAGACGTTTAATTAGACAACAAAGCTTGAACAAACATGGCGGACTAGTTAAGCAATTTCTGCGACAGCAACACAGTAAATTCATTTGTTAAAATAGATGAAAATGATACTGTCTCTAATATTATTAACACAAGCATTCCCTTTATGCTGCACATGATAAGTTAAAAATAGTTTTTCCTTTCTTTTGCTGTGTATAAACCTTGGAAGAAAAGTGTGCCCTGGTTTGGGATTTGAACCCACAACAACCGGAGGACTAGCATGGCCATTTAATAACAGGATTCATACTCATGGTTTGGTCTGAAATGGTGTTTGAAAGTCATTTTGGGACCAAATTGAGCTAACTTGTGTTAAGAATGTGAACAG
The DNA here is from genome assembly GCF_026914265.1 of Mya arenaria. Lineage (NCBI taxonomy): Eukaryota > Metazoa > Mollusca > Bivalvia > Myida > Myidae > Mya > Mya arenaria. The sequence goes on along the minus strand of NC_069127.1, from coordinate 7,929,034 downwards.
TGTTATGATTGCTAAGAGTATCTAGTTAGTATTACCAGTCATGTGATAATTCAAATGAAACTTAAATGTTTATTATAAAACTTATGTTAAGATTGTGAACAGTACCTAGTCAGTATTAGCTATCATGTGATAATTTAATTGAAACTTATAGTGATCAATATCAAACTGCTGTTAAGATTTAATGATGTGAACACAGTAATTGTTCAGTGATTGGAAGAAAACTATTGTTATACCCCCGACAAACGAAGATTATTGGAGTCACTCTGTGGTAGGTCGGTTTGTCGGTCGGTCCGTTCAGAGTTCGATTTTAGACTCGCCTACTCGCAAAATGCGAGCGACATTTACAAATTGCGAGTGACTTTTATTCACGCTCGCAAAATTCTGCGAGTGGCTTTTTCTAGACCACAAAATGTTAAAAGGAAAGTAGAATAAACATTAACTTAACTCCGCTACGTAGTCGAGTGTAAACAGCCTATAAGTGGCATGTTTACACTACCAGTATAAAGAAGACAGTACGGAGTCATGCTCTAGTAAGTTTTCAAAAATAGAACAAATACGGAAAAGGAGTTTTATCTCGAATCTTTCCGGGATGCTCCGAGGCGTGCATTATACAAAGTGAATACGAATGACGTAATCACCTAGCTCAATCATTGGCTAAATTTAGCGCTTCTGCACACTATATGTAAACCCCATCATCCTTTGAATATATTTTAACTGTCAAAATGAATAGACTACGTTGATCGATATATTTCATGGTCCAAAGTATCCACGCTACATTTACTGTTGCTTTTTTTATTTCAAATTTATTTATTTTAATACTTACAGACTTAATGAAATCTGTAGTGTGCTTGTCGAATGGGTATTAAATTACCCGATGTCGAGGGTAAATATACAAAGTGAACAATGTCAAATTATTGAACAGCTTTGTTATCAAAAAGCTGCCAGCATCAGATGAGTCTTTCCGTACCCCCCAAATAGAATAAGCCATCAACAAGTTCTAGTAGTTGAGTCACTCAAGATTGATACTTTTTAATATTCATAATATGTCTAAGGTGTAAATACTTTTTTAATATTCATAATATGTCTTAGGTGTAAATTTCTACTTTATTTAGACAATATTATAAGGAAATAAAGCAAATAATAAAATTGCAAGTTTAATTTTCATTTTGCGAGTGCTCCTCAAAGTTAAATTCGAACCTTGGGTCCGTTGCAATTTACCATGTCCGGAGCATAACTTAAAAACTACTGGATGGAATTGGATTAAATTTCATACAATGGTAGAGCATAATGAGAGGATGTGCAGTGTACAATTACCATAACTCTATTCTTACTTATTACTGAGTTATTGCCCTTTGTTACTTTTTTTGTCCGGAGTGTAACTTGAAAAGTACTTCATACAATGGTACAGCACAATGAGAGGAAGTGCAGTGTTCAAGAACCATAACTCTACTTTAGCTAATTACTTAGTTATTGCCCTTTATTTATTTTTTTGTTGTCAATTTTTTTTCCAGACATTAACTTGCAAACTAATTGATGGAATTTATTAAAACTTCATTCAATGGTAAAGCACAATGAGAGGAAGTGCAGTGCACAAGAACCTTAACTCTTTCAGCTAATTACAGAGTTACTGCCTCTTGTTACTTTTTTTTTGTCCTGAGCATAACTTGAAAACTATTGGATGGAATTTAATAAAACTTCATACAGTGATAGATCATATTGAGAGGGAGTGCAGTGACAGGAACCGCAATTCTATTTTAGCCAATTACAGAGTTACTGCCCTTTGTTACTTTTTCTTGTCCGGAGCATAACTTGAAAACTATTGGATGGAATTTAATAAAACTTGATACAGTGATAGATCATAATGAGAGGGAGTGCAGTGTACAGGAACCACAATTCTATTTCAGCAAATATCAGAGTTACTGCCCTTTGTTACTTTTTCTTGTCCAAGCATAACTTGAAAACTATTGGATGGAATTTTATAAAACTTCATACAGTGATAGATCATAATTAGAGGGAGTGCAGTGTACAGGAACCACAATTCTATTTCAGCTAGTTACAGAGTTATTGCCCTTTGTTATTTTTTCTTGTCCGGAGCATAACTTGAAAACTATTGGATGGAATTTAATAAAACTTTATACAGTGATAGATCATAATTAGAGGGAGTGCAGTGTACAGGAACCACAATTCTATTTCAGCTAGTTACAGAGTTATTGCCCTTTGTTATTTTTTCTTGTCCGGAGCATAACTTGAAAACTATTGGATGGAATTTAATAAAACTTTATACAGTGATAGATCATAATGAGAGGAAGTGCAGTGTACAGGAACCACAATTCTATTCAGCAAATTACAGAGTTACTGCGCTTTTTTTTTTCTTGTCCGGAGCATAACTTGAAAACTATTGGATGGAATTTAATAAAACTTCATACAGTGATAGATCATAATTAGAGGGAGTGCAGTGTACAGGAACGGCAATTCTATTTCAGCCAAATACAAAGTTACTGCCCTTTGTTACTTTTTTCTTGTCCGGAGCATAACTTAAAAACTACTGGATGGAATTTAATAAAACTTCATACAGTGATAGATCATAATGAGAGGAAGTGCAGTGTACAGGAACCACAATTCTATTCAGCAAATTACAGAGTTACTGCGCTTTTTTTTTCTTGTCCGGAGCATAACTTGAAAACTATTGGATGGAATTTAATAAAACTTTATACAGTGATAGATCATAATGAGAGGAAGTGCAGTGTACAGGAACTGCAATTCTATTTCAGCCAATTACAAAGTTACTGCCCTTTGTTACTTTTTTCTTGTCCGGAGCATAACTTAAAAACTACTGGATGGAATTTAATAAAACTTTATACAATGGTACAGCACAATGAGAAGGAGTTCAGTGAACATGAATCATTACACTATTTTAGCAAATTACAGAGTTATTGCCTTTTTCTGTGTTTTCTTTTGTCAAACTTTTGTCCGGACAGTAACTTGAAAACTACTAGATGGAATTTCATAAAACTTCATACAATGATAAATCATAATGAGAGGCGACGTTCGGGGGTATTAATCACCTTCAGTGATAGCTCTAGTTTTATATAGCAGTGCTGGAAAGATTTAACGCTGTTTGCATGGTGTTTAAATTTTATAATTTCAATAAGTAGCTTAAAGTTTCATTTCCTACCAAAAAAAGAGACAAGATTTTGAAATTTTTATTTACTTTCCTCCTCCTACAAACATATTCAATCATGACGGTTTGTTAAACAAACAATAAAAAATAAAAGGCCTTAGTGATTGTGTTATTTTTTACATGAATAACTGTTTTTAGAAATCATTTATACCTGATATTTGTGATAAAAAAAATAAAAGGTCAGGACAAGTATTGTTTCGTTCAACTTACCCAACTGGAAAAGTGGATTCAAAAGTGAATGGCGAGACCTTGGGTCATATTCATAAAGTGTCTCTGTGTAAAATTTCAACTTGTGGTAAATTGCCTTTTTGCTAAGTTGATTTTGAAGAAAACTAACAATGTTTTAATACCATAAATATGAAAATAGCCAAAATATCAGTCCTAATAATAATTGCATATTAATAAAGTTGCTGAAAAAAGAGGTAGTTTAAAATATTTGTGGTTAAAAATTTGATGTTGAAAATCTCACCAAGAAGCTTTTATGACTACAGCCCCTGGGAGTTGTTGTTATAAGGGACTGTCCTCATCAATTCTTTGCTTCATATAACAGCTCCTCCTAAACCACTAAACCAATTGCAACCAAATTTCACAGGAATATTCCTTGGATGGTTCTCCCTCTAGATTTCTTAAAATAAAAATAAAAATCCATGTAGAACTGTGTGTAGGGCAAACCAAAATAAAATCTTCTCCTAATTAAGAAAACATTGGCCAAATTTCAAAATGATTTCACAGAATTAAATGGTGGTCCTTTATCAAATTCCTTCAATTTGGTTTATAAAAAAAAATTGGCCCACAGGGGGCGGGCTATTACTTTACCATAAGACTTTATTGGTCTTGTTGGTTGGGAAAAAACTTGGCTGACAGGGGGCGGGCTATTTTTCACTTTTTGACTATATGACAAAACTTTGAAAATCATCTTTTCAGAAACTGCTGGCCATGTTTCAAAATGAGTTCACGGCCATGCCCCTCAGGAGATCATTTATCAAATTCCTTCAAGCCATGTTGATTGGGAAAAAACTTAGTGATCAGGGAGCGGGGCTAGCTTTATTCACTATTATGTAATGACTACATGGAAAACTTGAAAATCTTCTACAAAAACCGCTGGCCAGATCTCAAAAGACCACCAATGTCTTTCTTAGCAAATCATTGTTCTCCTTAGCAACTAAATAAATCCATACTAACCAATGAATCTCTTAGCAACTATTGACCTCCATAGCAACTGTCATCTTCCATTGCCATCACAACAATTTGTCCCTGGGAACAAACAGCTTACAATGTAATGAATTCTGTAGAAATACTTTTGATATAACCTTTATAAGGACCAACCTCCTTATTCACAATCCAATTACTTGTCAACTTCTTTAAGCAACATGCTTAAAACCACTGACTTGTTGGGTCATTTTTAATCAGGTGAGCAATATTGATGGCCCTCTTGTTTTGTTTTCTTCCCCCCCCCCCCCCCCCCCCCCAAGGTGGGCATATAAATAAAGCACCATGCATTCGTCCGCCTGTCCCTCAGTGACTCCATGCTGTAATTTTTTCATTCAGATAAGGATTTTAAAATTACTAGGCATAATTTTGTATAAATGAGTGCAGAAATATGACCAGTCCTGTCAAATGCAAGACCCATGACCCTAACTCTAATTTTAAGGTTACACTGGGAGTTTAATTACTCTGTAATGCTGCATATATGCATACTTATAGAGGATTGTAGGTTGTGTCTGGGCTGTAACTTAACCATGCAAAGAGGGATTTTAAAATTACTTGGCTCATGTGTTTGGTACAAGAAGACGACGTGTCGCATGCAAAAGTATTGAAATTTGGTTTGAAGGGAGCTTATGTAAAGGGCTATCTTGGTATTGCTTTTTAGTGGGTGGCACTTCAAATAGAAAATTGGTTTCCGACCACTAACTGAAGTTATGATTGATAGGTAGTAAATAAAATTGTTGTGTAGGTAGCTTTTGTAAAGAGCTAGCTTGAAATTGAACTTGATGGGGTGGGGTCAAGGAAACAAAAATGGAAAAATGGTTTCTGACCATTAACTAAGGTTAGGATTGATAGAAAGTGATAAAACTTGTGTGAAGGTAGAGCATGTGAAGAGTTAGCTTGGGATTTGTTTTGACAGGTTTGGGTTCAAGGGCAAGGCCACAAAAAATAGAAAAATGGTCTGGCCATTAACTTAAGCTAGGATCGATAAATAGTAATGATACTTGATGTGTATCGGCCCTGATATCTGTGATAGTGTGTATAAATGTAGCATTGAATATGTTATATAAAAGTGTTTATAATCAGATTTATTTTTCTGCCTCAAAACTTACCGGTAGTATTAATGTTGCTGCGAAATTAAACAAATAAGATACTGACTTCAGTTATGTCTCTTACAAAAAGTAAAGAGAATTTAGGCTGCTGCTTTTTTTCTAACTCATTCAATAAAAATACAATCATATGCAAAATCCAGTTTTGTCGCATTGCGGCATTTCTAGTTTTCATTATCCTCTGCTGACAATGCTACATCTTCATTCTGGCGTTGAAAGAATGAAGATTTATTGTTGTCTATCCTTTGATCCAGAGCCATTTCTATGTAACTTCTGGACAGTATTTTATGAAACTTCTCTCAAGTTTTTCAACCATTTTGTGCTAGTGCATACTCAAAATTCATTTGAAACCGTTCATTACTAAGTCTTGCCCTTTAAAAAGCTTGAATTAATCAATAGTATTGTTGATATTGCCCTGACTGTAAAATTGATATGCTGGGAGGGATTTTGAGTTTGCAATATCTTTGTTACATGAACGCAATGTGTCCAATTGACTTGATCCCTTTTTGAAAGGTCAAGGTCACACTTATATTTTGATCACCTTGGGTTGAAACATGTAAGAGAAAAGGTGTTAATTTGTGGGCTAAAATGTTTACATGCAAAGGTTATTATGTCCTGAAGCTGTGCATATTTTTAAACATGGCATATTTTAATGTGCTGTTTGTTGTTGATACATTTTTTCAGTTTATAAAGTTGGCATGTGCAGGACTCATCTGGAAGATCATACATACTTTTTATTGCATGTGTTGTTTTGCAAGACACCGGTCCCAAGCTCTTACATCACTCCCCCACACTTGGTTAGCCATAATGGGGTCTGGCACACCCACACTTGGTTAGCCATAATGGGGTCTGGCATACCCACACTTGGTTAGCCATAATGGGGTCTGGCACACCCACACTTGGTTAGCCATAATGGGGTCTGGCACACCCACACCTGGTTAGCCATAATGGGGTCTGGCACACCCACACTTGGTTAGCCATAATGGGGTCTGGCACACCCACACTTGGTTAGCCATAATGGGGTCTGGCACACCCACACTTGGTTAGCCATAATGGGGTCTGGCACACCCACACCTGGTTAGCCATAATGGGGTCTGGCATATACTTAATAGTTTATTAGTCTTTTTCTTTAATGTAAAATTACATGTAGAAATATGTAGGTGTATTGCAAAGTCAGTTGAAGTAGATTGCACTTGTTTAAAGCGCCTAGTTTAAGGAATGTTTGGCATGATAAACCTTTCTATACATCTTCTGCTAATTACACTGGTGTCACAGTAGGGGCCAATTTCCTGTATATTGGCTTATTGGCTTGGGGCCATTTAGGGTCCAATATTATATTAAAACCTCACCAAACTGCACAGCAGGATACTCAAATGGGAGATATGATAAGACGGCACCAGGCAATTAGATTAAGATCAATACAGAGGTTGTGTACTATACACCGATTTGGGGGTTGGGGTCACTTATAGAAGGCTTTAACTAGGCCTTTATAAGGTCATTCTTCACTTACTATGTCACAGCTCTTGTCAGACGTAGCATACATGTACATGTATAAAATAGTGATATTTCACTGTTTAAAACAGGATACTTCTAACTATTTCCGTTTCCATGCTAGGTGTCCAGACACTGCCAATATCAAGAACAAGATGGTGTACACTGCAAGCCAAAAAGGCCTTTGTGAGAAGTTAACTGGCGCAAAAACCATGGTGCAGTGCAATGATTTTTCTGATCTTGCATGGAAAGACCTCTCCGAAAAGGCTACACGATTCTCTACCAAGTAGGCCAACAACATGCTGAGATGTTCAACTTGATTATGCATTGGCATAGTGGACATGTAATCCTATAATCAATGTAAACAAAACATACACCTTGCGGTTTTGTTGAGAAATAAAGCTACTATTACTCCTTTTTGCTGTGTTTTATTTAGGTTTAACAACAAGGATATATACAAAAATCTGTGTTAATATTATAACTTTGTACTGTTGTTTGAAATACTCTGAATCTTGATAGAAGAGATGGTATTATTATATTAGTATTGAAACTGATATTCACTGCTGGTCAGGTTTGGTTAAGGGGACCATTTCTGTGTTTTTATATCTATTAACTGGATGTAAAAACTTCTGCTATTATTTTCAACATCCTTGTTGTATATTTTTTAAGGTCTAGCAAGTTCTTGTTTGAATCATTGCTGTTATGGACTAGGCTCAATATCTCATGTCATAAAGTAATGCTTGGTTGGCTGCTAGAAAGAACACTTTAAATGTAAAAAATGAATTTAATTATTCTAAAATTCTTATTCTCTTTCAAAAAAAAAGAAAGATCATATTATAAAACGTGCTTAAAGATGCTTTAGCTGAAATTAACTTTAATTATGAATATCACCATTTCCAATTAAGAAAGAAACATATTTTTTCCCAATCTTTTTTTACAGTTCATTATCTCACCATTTCAATTTGACTCTTGTTGACAAATATTTTTCTGAGTTTAAAGGGACTATTTCATACTGTATAAAGTCAAACATTTGTTTTTAGCTCTTGGGAAAATGCTGATGAAAATCTGTTCAAATAAGACCTTTAGTTTTAGTTATTTCTTAAAAATTTAAGAGAAAAGGCTCTATTTTGCTGAAAGCATTAGTAACGCTAATCATATTCGGTCTGGTTTTCCAAGAAAATGTTCAGTTGATATTCTGCCAGTAACTTTACCGTATTTGTTCTTGAAAATACTTAAAATATCTAATTTTTAAGAATGATATAAAAATTGTCACCAACATCATATTTGTGAGCGAGTCCCTTTAAAATGAATTTGTAATGTGTATAGTAGGCTTTCTTAAGGTGCACATACACCCACTTCACTGAACTTAATTTCTTAGCTTCATGCTGTTATCGATGTCTATATTCCAAATAATTTACAAGCTTTCTGTATCATTTTGTGTAGTAAATAAATATTCTGTAAAATTGCTTAGTTTTTAGCTTGACTATTCGAAGAATAAGGAGAGCTATCCTAGTCACCCGAGCGTCGGTGTCGGTGTAACCACTTGTGTTAAAGTTTGCGTACAACTTCAAATATTTTCAAAGTCCATTGACATATGGCTTTGAAACTTTGCACACTTGTTCACCATCATGCCCCTAACCTGTACACAGGAGGAGGTAACTCTATCAAGCATTTTGACAAAATTATGCCCCTTTTCTACTTAGAATTTACTTAAAGTTTGTGTACCACCAAGTATTTTCAAAGTCCATTGACATCTGGCTTTGAAAGTTTGCACGCTTGTTCACCATCATGCCTCTCCAACCTGTACACAGGAGGAGGTAACTATAACAAGCATTTTGACAAAATATTGCCCCTATTATGCCCCCTGAAGGTGGGCATATTAAAATTGCACCGTCCGTCCGTCCGGCTGGCCGGCTCTGTAACTCCCTTGTATGTACAAATTTTAAAATAACTTGCCACATGTGTTCCACATACCAAGACGACGTGTGGCGTGCAAGACTCGTGTCCCTACCTCAAAGGTCAAGGTCACACTTAGTGTTTATTCACAATGGAGTGCTGCATATAAGGACATAGAGTATAGGTTGTCGTGTCCGGGCTGTAACTTTCCCTTGTATGGACAGATTTTAAAATAACTTGCCACATGTGTTCCACATACCAAGACGACGTGTCGCGTGCAAGACCCGTGTCCCTGCCTCAAAGGTCAAGGTCACACATAGTGTTTATTCACAATGGAGTGCTGCATATAAGGACATAGAGTATAGGTTGTCGTGTCCGGGCTGTAACTTTCCCTTGTATGGACAGATATTAAAATAACTTGCCACATGTGTTCCACATACCAAGACGACGTGTCGCGTGCAAGACCCGTGTCCCTACCTTAAAGGTCAAGGTCACACTTAGTGTTTATTCACAATGGAGTGCAGCATATATATTTACATAGAGTATAGTTTGTCGTGTCCCGGCTGTAACTTTCTATTGTATGGACAGATTTTAAAATAACTTGCCACATGTGTTCCACATACCAAGACGACGTGTCGCATGCAAGACCCGTGTCCCTGCCTCAAAGGTCAAGGTCACACATAGTGTTTATTCACAATGGAGTGCTGCATATAAGGACATAGAGTATAGGTTGTCGTGTCCGGGCTGTAACTTTCCCTGGTATAGACAGATTTTAAAATAACTTGCCACATGTGTTCCACATACCAAGACGACGTGTCGCGTGCAAGACCCGTGTCCCTACCTTAAAGGTCAAGGTCACACTTAGTGTTTATTCACAATGGAGTGATGCATATAAGGACATAGAGTATAGGTTTTCGTGTCAGGGCTGTTACTTTCCCTTGTATGGATAGATTTTAAAATCACTTGCTACTTGTAGCTTACGAAGACGACGTGTCGTGTGCAAGACCCATGTCCCTACCTCTAAGGTGAAAGATACACTAAGTGTTTATTCGCAAGGGAATTCTGAATATAAGGACATAACAGTGTAGGTTGTCAAGTATGGGTGGTATTTTTTTATGTTCAGAGGCAATTTAAAATAACTTGCCATATGTATTTGACACGTAAAGGCAAGATCAACTTTTCACGTACTGACCTTGTTCGTAGGTCAATGTCATATTCGGGGGAATTCGTCACATACTGTGACAGCTCTTGTTCTACTTAAAATTTACGTAAAAGTTTGTGTACCACCTCAAATATCTTCAAAGTCCATTGACATATGGCTTTGAAACTTTGCACACTTATTCACCATTATGCCCCTAACCTGTACACAGGAGGAGGTCACTGCATGAAGCATATTGACAGAATTATGCCCCTTTTCTACTTAGAATTTACTTAAAGTTTGTGTACCACCAAGTATTTTCAAAGTCCATTGACATCTGGCTTTGAAAGTTTGCACGCTTGTTCACCATCATGCCTCTCCAACCTGTACACAGGAGGAGGTAACTATAACAAGCATTTTGACAAAATATTGCCCCTTTTTCGACTTAGAATTTACGTTAAAGTTTGCGTACCATCTCAAATATTTTCAAAGTCCATTGACATATGGCTTTGAAACTTTGCACACTTGTTCACCATCATGCCCCCCAACATGTACACAGGAGGAGGTCACTGTATGAAGCATTTTGACAGAATTATGCCTCTTTTTCTACTTAGAATTTACTTAAAGTTTGCGTACCACCTCAAATATTTTCCAATTCAATTTATGTAAATATCTCAGCACATCATGTATTGCATTGAAATCTAATCTAACAGTGATCCATGCATGTTTCGCCAAAACTTTTCAATCCATACACCAAAAAGTGTCGGAATAGTCGAGCGCGCTGTCTCTGTGACAGCTCTTGTTCCTTGCCCATACAGTGTCCCACTTGGCCATTTAATTTCAAGTATATTCTTGTTTGCATGCAAAGCAAGGCAGACATAAGGTACACCTCATCCATTGGCGTTGTTAGTCAGACTTATGTTTCTTATAGATAGCCGAATGATTTGTATAATCTTCACACTACTACAGCACATTGACCTTTGTCAGAAGATGACCCATATAGGTTTTGGTGTCCGTAAGTTAAAGGTCTATGTTGTGGTGACTAACGTTTTCAAAGTCTTGATGGCCTTTACTAGATAAAAATAGATAAAGTAGTTTCAACTTGATCCAAGACAATTGGTCCTACGGTCCTCAAACTCGATAAAACTATTTATGACCAGTAGCTTATCCTGGCCTTAGAAACACCAGATGCACGTCATTTATACACGTAAATATAGTCGGTTTATTGCTTCTACAAACACTTACTTAGATGATTTTACGATCAATGCACTGTTTGACAGTGTTTATGCTCATATTCAGACAGTCATTGTCCCATAATTGACATACTTTTTAAAAGTCCCTGTCTTCGGATAAGCATAAATATATGTTAGAAATGGCCAATTAAGTACTTTAAGGTCTTCTTAATTACTAAAAATAGCAATAGTAATATAGATATTTTAAATTTCTCAAGGGTTAGTCAGAAAAGCGAAGATGACAATAAAAAACCGCTGTCGCATGTCTAATGGAAATTAATTTTATGAAAAAAGCACCATTCCAATTTCATTTATAAATTTATTAATGTATTGGTATAAATTAAGCATTTGTACATGATCAGAAAATTGCAGCATATTTTTGAGTAAGAGAGCATTAATATTTACTTATTTCATTAACTGCCGCCAAAATGCGACTATGGCACCTAAACGATTGTAAACTGACATGCAGTTACTTTAAGGGGAGTCATATTCTATCAAATTCGTGCTCCTTATGCTGCCCAAACCCTATTTTGTTGAGTAAGTTGCTGAATATAATTTTTAAGGAAATACAATTGATCAAAAACATCTTAATTTGAATGATTAAAATTGTCGCCTTTAAAATGGCATGTTTCCGTTTAGGGCAAATAAGCTCTAATGTACTTTATATAAAGATCACATAAAGATTTAAAAATAAAGCTTTATGTTACTCGGAATAAAAGAGCAGTTATTTCATTATGTTTCTGAAGGACTTTTTTACGTTACAAAAAGTATCCGAATTCCATCTGTATGCGGTGCAAATGATATATAGGAGTCACCTTGTGGTCGGTCGGTTTGTCGTACCGTTGTATTATTTCTTGTCCGAGGCATAACTTGAAAACTACTGGATGAAATTTAATTAAGTTACATATTCAAATTATTGTAAGTCACACTGATAGGAAGTGCAGTATAAAAGAACATTCATGTTAGAAGGCTACATGTAGTAAGTTTGTAAACACTGGAGAAAACTTATTCAATCTTCAAAAGGTTTCTCACAATTCAGGCCCGTTGAATTGAAAAGAAATATAAGATACCTTTTTTTCTAAGAACATGTCCCATTCATCTCACATTTGATTTGTTCCATAAAATAAATGAGTTGAATCACTTTTAATCGATTACATAATAAACTGTTATTTCAGAAATTCAGCTCTTTTAAGTCTCATTATGTTTTAGTGATGTAAACATGATTATTTCTATGCATATTAAAATGACTTTTCTTAACCTTTTTGACCCTTTTTAACCCCTTAAATGATAAAAAATGCATTTATCACAATAACAAAATGAAACGGAACCGAAGGTAAATATAAATTTAGCGCACCCAATTAACGTCATTACGAACATTGCATATCACGTGACATTCTGAATGCCAATGACGCAGCAGGGGAATGGTTTTGATATGCCTTAGATAAGCCAAAACCATTTTTTTTGTAAAAAAGAGCTATCAGTTATTCTATATTTCTTTCGGATGTTAACCGAATAGAATGGCTAAGCCTGGCCTGCCCAGGCAAATGTTATTAACTAACCCCGCAATATGACAGAACTATTGTTGAAAGCCTTCAACGCAACGTTAACCATCATTCAAACAAACAAATTAACAAATTGCTATTTGTGGCTCAAAACACCTGTGATTGATGGGCTTTATATGCTCTGTTTGTAGTAGAGTGTTAAATGTGCTCTTTTTATTCAGTTCAAATTCAAACTGAAGATTTTTTTATATTTTTTATTTTTATTTTTTCATCGACTGGCCAATTTCAGAGACCCCAAGGTCTGGAAAAAAATCCTGTAAATCAATTAATAAAAATCGCGTCATGGTTCTTTCGTGTCCCCATCTGATCTAAAATGTTTCCAAATGTTGTTGCAAAATGTTTTTTTTTTGGTAACCAGTTATGTTCAGTTAAAATTAAAATGAACATCTGTGCGAATATCTCAGATTTCTTGAAATATTTATTAAAAATATTTTGTCAATTCTATGTGTCAAACATTTTTAGGAATCATAAACAGTGCTACTCCAATTTGGACGTACTGATCATACAATGACTATCACATTGTTCTTTAAATACTTAAAATTAGGTATACTCTGCGTACTCCAATACTTGAACCAATGTAATATGTTTGCATTAGTTTTGGCTTTCCTTTATCATGTAAATTATACATAGTTCGATATAAAATTGAAATTATTTTATCTAGTTTACAATCCACTACCTTCCAAAAACTAATTTACTAGAATGATTTTCATTTCCGATGCATTATTTAACTATACAATACATGTATAGTTCAACGAGATATCAAACAACGTGAACAAAAAAACAAGCCACATATGTGATTCAAAAGGAATACAAACTATATTTGTATTTTATTTCCCCGCTATTGTATTTATTAAATAAACTTCCTAAGTGTATATGTCTCGGTAGTTTTCATGGTAGTTCAACTGCAGTGGGGAATGCAGATAACACACTTAAAATTAAAGTGGTACTGATAAAATTGTAAGAGGCCTAGTGAACTTTGATTTTAACAAGGATTAAAATATTTGAACTTTGGACTTTTATTCATATCAAGGTATATGCATGTGATAACAACAGGTTCAGGTTCAAGCAATAATGAAACTGTCAATGTCAACACATGAAAAACTATTTGAGATCATAACAACACACCTATATCTACATACAACTTCAAGTATACTTTTATTTTTACAGTTCATAAGATTTTTAGGTTTGAAAAAATAGAATAGTTGTAATAGTATTTTAGTGTATTAAAAGTTTTTTCCTTTCTTTAATTAAATGATCACACACACACACACTTATTATCAATACTATTTTTACAACAGAGAGTACAGAGTCTATGATTACGTGCAATGTGGCGTCCCTTTTCTATATGCATGAAATGATTCATAAATCTAAATAAACAGAACAAGTTCCTTAAATTAATAGGCAATATATCTAAGGAATATTCCAAACAATTTTCCGTTTTATATACACGATACACAAGATATTTTGGGGAACTATCTATAGTGCCCCATTGTGGGCAATCATTATTTTTGTGAATAACAGATTTAATATGATTAATTTTATCCACACTTTGGTTTATAGAATATTCAGACATATCTATAACCTTTGTTGGCCCGCCTCACTTACATGTATATATTGAAACTTATAAGGGGAAAAGTCACATATATATTTATTGTCCAATCAATGCGTACATCAATACACGGTATACGCTGTACACTTCATATAACTGAATAACGGAGTAATCTAACAATCTAATAGTCAAATATTCGTAGTCATAGTCGAATAGTCGACACACTGAAAATGTACAATATATAATAATAAATAAATGAGACCTATAATACTTGGCATAACTTAAGTTATGACTTCTCTTGTTTCAGCACCTCCAGTGTTCCTGAACATGTGTAATATCTCTTGGTACTTCTTCACGGACATTTTTTTTCTCCAATGTTATTTCTATCTCTTTGTGAATCTTTTTAAGGCGGTTCTACTCCACCTTTTACTTCTTCCGGCCTGACTTCAATCTCATCTTCAGCTGTAATAACTTTGTGCCTCTTCCGCATCTTTCACAAGTATCTGGGTGTTCCATGGCTAACTCATATATAGCGAGTTTATGATTTAAAGCATTTAAGTAGCTGGCTTTCGGGGAAGATACCAAGGAAAAGTCTATAAGTTGATACACAGCCTGATTCAAGTGCCCTGGAACTACGACGGGTTGACTGTCCATTTTATGCGAAATTTCTCGATATACGAGTGAGAGAAGATCGGGTAAGTGATTGCATATGCCAGATATGTTTTCTGGTCGTAAAAGAATGTTGAATGACATGCTGGCCAAGACCAAACAGCGAACAAGAGTCATTACTGTGGCATTTTTCCAGGTTTGCTTTTTAATGATATGTACAACAGCAGCATTATCAGTATGAAGTGTTATACACTGCTTGGTCAGTTTTGGACTCCAAATTTCGCGAAACAAAACTATTGGGAGTAGTTCTTTGAAAGTTATGTCGCAGGGCTGCCAATGAGTGGACCAAGTACCATTAAACCAATAAGACTGGAAAAAATGCCCCGTCGCCGAGGGATCCAGATGCATCGGTTCACAGATAGTTGCCAAGCAAGGGATCTTAACGCAGGGTGACAGCTAGGGTGATCCTATGAAGAGGCTTGGAAACGTTCTTGGTGAGATCAGACAGGCAGTCAGAAACAACGGCCTGGAAATAGACATTCAGCAAAACAGTAGCGATTGCAACTCTGAGAGTTATTTTGTGAAAAATAGAAGCCGAGGAAGGAAAGTAGCTGTATTAACTTTTGTCATGATATATATCAATGCAACCAAGCCTTCTTTAGCATATAATTAGCATATTATTTAGTTCTAAACCAATAAAAGTCATGATGTTAGTGACTTTTCCTTTTTGTTTTGTTTTATTAGAACCTCAATGAGCGTGAACAAAATTGTAAGTATTTATTTTAGTTCGTTTGGCGTAAGGGGAATAAGAGATATGATGCCATTTTAGCTCACCTGAGCACGAAGTGCTCAAGGTGAGCTATTGTGATCGCCCTGTGTCCGTCGTCAACAATTTGACTGTTAACACTCTAGAGGTCACAATTTGGGAACTATCTTAATGAAACTTGGTCAGAATGTTACCCTCAATAAAATCTTGGATGAGTTCGATATTGGGCCATCTGGGGTTAAAAACTAGGTCACCAGGTCAAATTAAAGGAAAAGCTTTTTAACACTATAGAGGTCACACTTATGACTGTTTCTTCAGGAAATTTGGTCAGAATGTTAATATTAATACTCTCTAGGTCAAGTTCGATTCTGGGTCATGTGCAGTCAAAAACTTGGTCACCAGGTCAAATTGAAGGAAAATCTTGTTAACACTCTAGAGGTCTCATTTATGACTGTATCTTCATGAAAGTTGGTCAGAATGTTTATATTTATAATCTTTAAATCAATCTTAAATCTGGGTCATGTGCGGTCAAAAACTAGGTCGCCAGGTCAAATCATAGGAAAAGCTTGTTAGCACTCTAGAGCTCACATTTATGACTGTATGTTCATGAAACTTAGTCAGAATGTTTATATTAATAAGCTGTAGGCCAAGTTCGAATCTGGGTCATGTGCGGTCAAAAACTAGGTGACTAGGTCAAATTAAAGGAAACGCTTGTTAACACTATAGAGGTCACATTTATAAAGGTTTCTTCATGAAAGTTGGTCAGAATGTTAACAGTAATTATCTCTAAGTCAAGTTTAAAACTGGCTCATGTGCGGTCAAAAACTAGGTCATAAGGTCAAATAATTGGAAAAGCTTGTTAGCACTCTAGAGGTCACATTTACGACTGTATCATCGGGAATCTTGGTCATACTGTTTATTTTGATTATCTTTAGGCCAAGTTCGAATCTGGGTTATGTGCAGCCAAAAACTAGGTCACCAGGTCAAATTTAAGAAAAAGCTTGATAACACTCTAGAGGACACATTTATAACTGTATCTTAATGACATATGTTCAGAATGTTTATATTAGTAATCTTTAAGTCAAGTTTAAATCTAGGTCAATTGTGGTCAAAAACTAGGTCATTAGGTCAAATCATAGGAAAAGCTTGTTAGCACTCTAGAGGTGACATTTATGACTGTATGTTCATGAAACTTAGTCAAAATGTTTATATTGATTTGCTCTAGGCCAAGTTCGAATCTGGATCATATGCGGTCAAAAACTAGGTCATCAGGTCAAATTTTAGGAAAAGCTTGTTAACACTCTAGAGGTCACATCTATAAATGTTTCTTTATGAAAGTTGGTCAGAATCAATGTTTATATTAATAATCTCTAAGTCAAGTTTAAATCTGGGTCATGTGCGGTCAAAATCTAGGTCATTAGGTCAAATCATAAGAAAAGCTTGTAGATGTCACATTTATGACTGTATGTCCATGAGTCAGAATGTTTATATTGATTAGCTCTAGGCCAAGTTTGGGTCATGTGCGGTCAAAAACTAGGTCACCAGGTAAAATAATAGGAAAAGTATTTTAACACTCTAGAGGCCACATTTATGACCATATGTTCATGGAACTTGATCAGAATGTTATTGTTGATGATCTTTATTGGATCAGGTGAGCGATTCAGGGCCTTCAGGGCCCTCTTGTTTAAACAAATCATCGAGAGTATGAATCTTGAGGCGAATATGGAGCACAGTGTTAGCAATGTGGTGGAGAGCAGAACGATATAGTTCTAAAATTGCGCATAATGATGACAAATGCATGGGGAGGCCTGTATCAAAGTTGTATTTGTCGTTACATTTTAGTCCAAAAAGATGTTGATCAGTAGTATGAATAAGGTGAAAAGCGAAATCAATGTCCGTCTTACTGAAAAGTGTACCTTGACCCAGTTCCAGTAAATGAGAACTACTTCATGTAAAGAACTGTAACTGTCGATTCACAAATCTGTATCAATAAAGTCGTTAACTTAACCATTGTTTGAGTACCACAAATGATGAACCAACCTGAATTGACATGGAGTCTTTTGGGGAACCGAACCAATGGGGCTAATGCGCACATTTTGAAAAGAAGGGGAGACAAAGGGTCTCTTGACACGACCAGTATCTTTCTCCTTTTGTAATTTGTTTTTGACATTGTCTTTATGGCCAAATCAAGATTTCAGGCTGGGAAATGACGTTGGCAGAAGAGGACCATGGTATACAAGTTTCAAAACATGCAGAAACCCCTTGATTATAAAGTATAAAGTAAATAAAAAATAAAAACCTAATAGGAATGTGCGAGAGCATAAATTTTGATGGGAGTGTCAGGGGAGCAAATTTTTGTTTTGTTTTTGAATGGAAGGAGGGGACTTATCTGCAGGAGTTTTGCTGTTGCTTGTTCTTACAAAAACGCAGGTGTGAGGGATGTTGCAGCTGGAGTTGTGGCACTGGTAATGTTTGTGGGAACCGTCTTGACTTAACTTAATAGAGGAATCGGAAAGGTTGATGCGGGGTGGGGCTCGAAAGAATTGGGCATGGCTAGTTTAAAAGAAGTGCATGTCATTAACCAAAGCTCCGTATGTAGACGATCAAACGGAACGAGGACAGATTGTCGGAGCATGCGATAGTGTGAATTGTGATACATGACGGCTGCGTGAAGACCCAGCCGACGGGAGGCAATGTCGCACACAATTTCCGCCTATTTTATGATTTGGGCGGTTTCAAATGGAAATTAGGCTGTGTAAACGGCAGAAAACGGAGGAATGCGGAAGGTAATGTTTGAGGTTTTGTCTAGTTGCAATGTGTATTTAGGGGATGATTACAAAGGAAAGGAAGGCAAAAGCGAGGCAAAATCGAGAAAGCGATTTTCCCAAATGTCTTTACTAGCAGGTTTTGGAATTATGTTCAACTATGCCATGTGCGAGCATAAACAGGCTTGGATACGTTACCATGCGAAACAGGTTAAAGCAGCACATGGAAAGTAATATTTATGCGAAAAGCTACAGAAACAAGCTCAGTAGCAAAAAGTCTAAACATAAACCCGGTTTAATGGCACTGGGTAAACACCAAAGACATATAACATAAAATCACAAGCAAGAAACATGGAAGAACAGCACAAAACTCCACAAACAGCACAGTGCATGTACATACTATATATAAAAAACTAGGTATGTTTATCAAGGATTGTTAGGTACCGCCTTGGACGGTCGGTAAAATATAAATTTACTAGGGGTTTAAACCAGTTTATGTGTACAAACCTCACTCTTAACCCAACAATTCTTTATACAGATAAAACGCAAAAGGTAAATCTTATTAAACTATGCATTAACTTGAGGAAACAATAAAACAAATAATAATTAACTTATAGGTAAACCCCAAGTACTTCAGATAGAGTTGGCTATCTGGAGACGGAGGAATACAATTCAGAGCATCTAATGCAAAAACTTTTCAAAGATACGATTCAGTTATTGTTTGAAACTATAAACACCACACACAGTCTGCCTTATAAAATAAAAGGTTTAAAACTGTGTGATCATAGAGTTTCATAATAAAAGGCATCATTGTACTAAAACTGGGAACAAATAAGGAAAACATTATTAAAAATAAAAGCGACATGTATTAGCGAATTGTCCTACCAAATGATTTGAAAATGTAAAATATTTGAAGAAAATGAAGTAACATGCCAAAACACTCTGAGTTAGCCAAAAACGTGTTCGCCAAAAAAGGTTTTAAAGATAACATGAATTAGCAAAATCTTCATAAAATCAAAGGACTGAAAGCTTAGTTATGTAATATGCAAGAATGAATTGGAAAAACATGTTGATCCAAAGGTGCAGTCAATATAGAACATTCATTGCTTCAAAATCTAAAGCATTATTTGATTAGTGATTGCGAAGTTGTCAGGCTGTCAAAGGAGGAAAGTCAAGACATATCTCATTCTAGGAAGAAGCCAACTCTAATCAATCTGTGGACATTTTGTCCAGTGCCGCTAACTTAGCGGGCATCGATATTGATGAGCCTTTGGAAAGCGTCATCCCAAAATATGTTGGGAGATGTGAGTATCCCATCCCCATCAATTTCTTTATCCATCCGTCAGGGCCTTTTCTCAGCCACTGCACTTCGATCACCCCATTCATCCCCACTCACGGACACCAGATTGTGCAACCTGGTTCCATAAAAGAAGATGCCCACTCCCCCTCCTCCCCCCTCTACATCTCCTTCATCGTCGTCATCGTCAAGTCCATCTTTTTCAAGCGACTCATCTTCAGTCGTTTCCGATGTCCCTGCCAAGATTCCATCTAATGATGTCTGCCATACCTGTGCAGCAGTGAAAGAGGGCATGGAAATGCTTCAAAATGATATCAAGACCATGGGTCTAGCTCTAGAGGCTGTTCTTGAAAAACTAAAAACTTTGAAAAACATTATCGAAAACAAGAAAAGCAATAACAACCACCAAAATAACTTTCACAGGAATAATGCCAGGAAATTTAACAACAGTAACTACAAGCCCTACAACCCCCAACTACCAGAGATACAACAAACACTACATGTTTTAAAACCATATATATATAGTTATTTAGTTTAATCAGTATATTTGTGCTTTCGTCCATCATACTTGATGTTAAATAGTTGTTTTTGTTAAGGTATTTGTTATATTTTATCTGATATTCTTTTGTGAGGACACAAAATTTATAAGGCGGGGGGTAATGTGAGTAAAGACTTTTTCTGAATCAGAATGTTTACGGTAATACCATTTTACTAATTATTATAATTATTTGTGATTTTATATACAGACCGCTATTACTATATGTTTAACTGACCTCCGTGATGTTATTATATAAATCCATTGTTAACTGTCTTTAAGTAATTGTTCCATTATAGTTGTAAATTCTGACAAAGTTTTCGTATTGTTTCATAATATCCGCCATCTTTATCTCGTGCTATTTGCTGTTGCACCACCACTTCATGTCTTGACGTATTGTTTGTTTACTTCAGACGATACATGTATAGATGATATTATTTTAGCTGTCAACTTACTATTTGATGAGTTTTTTTTATATTTTCATCTTGTGAAGATATGCCTTTAAACAGGTAATTGATGTATAAATGTCTTGTTAATTGATTGCAGGCCAAAAATCCATGCATGTTTTACTTAATTTAGCAAATTCTGCCAGATAGTTCTGCCGTGACTTGCGGAATTCCGCTATTAAATTCCTCCATTTTTCGCAGCCTCACGTTCTTTCATTCTAAAATCTTGCAGTTTCACGCTAATTTCCGCCAATTTACGTTAATTTTAGCGGAACTCGATTTGATGTATAAAACATTGTGTTTTTCTTACATCAGGAGTTCAGGCAAGGAATTTTATTGAGTCAAGGTGCATATTTATTATTTAGGTTTACTAAATAAGCGGAACTCCTAAGCTGTATGCATAGTAATGTAATGGGATTACATTGTATTTTTGGCTTGACTTTGATATTTAATGTTTATTTCTGAGAATGAAATAATTGATGAAATGATATTCATATTTGAATAATATAAATTACTGGAAGTAATATTTAATGAGTAATATGCAAATAAATTACATAAATGAACTGTTATTCCAGACGTTGTACTAATATCTATGTGATTAGAGTCAAATGTAATACGTCATGCTACCACATAATCGAATAACGAATTTTCTTTAAAACATCACCATAAAAATCGGGATGAGCAATACTATTAGCAATCAGCGATTTAAGGCTACTATTGTACTTTGATATGAGATTATATTGACCATTAACAAATTTGAGAAAGTTTTCCTTCATTTAATATATCTAAAACCCTGTTTTTCTGTCATAAGTTTACTACGAGAGCTGATTTGTTTTATATCTGTACATATTGTAGCAAATCTTATCAACTGTGCAATAAAAACACCATATGATGGCGAACTAGGAACATCTCCATCTAAAGAAGGGTAATTAATTATTTTAAAATTAAAATCATCATAAGCCATACATGAGCCTACCATGGCCAGTAAAAGAAAAGAGCCAGACTAAGCACGAAAACTGACCATATGCGATTATGACAGGCACAGGTTGTTATAACAAGCAGAACTGTATATCAATTTTATAATCATATAAAAGTATTTATGTCTTTTTTGCTATTAATAAGATGTATATTTAGACCAATGACGTCAGAGCCAATTGTCTTATCGTCTTAAATCATATGACCAAAACTTTAAACCACGTGTCTTATATCAGCCAATCAAGGCACTCTTATTCCATTACTCGTCGTTGAGATTAAAGCGGAGCCACGCTAACAAATTTGGAAAACCACCTCCTCCTCCTCCTCCTCCTCCTCCTCCTCCTCTCCTCCCCTCCTTTCCTACAACGTAAGACATTGGCTCACCTCACTTTTTGATTAAATATATATATTTTTTATATTTGTTCTTACGTTGTTTTCATGGCGGTTTATTAGCTGTCCAGATATGGAAAAATAACTTAAAAACGGCATTCTAGAATAAATGCCCTTATTTCAATTCAAACATGTGTTGTTATTATTTCCATACATAGTGAAACCAGGTTGTCCATTACTCCGGAAACAATAGAATATAAAACTGTAACGTGCCGGGGCTTACTTTCAAATGGATATATATAAGATTTTCCTCTTTGGCTACTTTGCCAAATAATTTGCACTAATGATTATTTAAAATGATTGGATAGTGTAACATACAATGTATCGCTCGGCCCAAATTTGCTACAAAACTATAAAGTAGCGCACGAAAAAGAAGTCATATGCAAACATTTAAATGGTAGGGTTGAAGCGAAACTGTAAGTGATTAGTTAGTATGTGAAGAAACTTAAGCCTTACAAAATTGTCAAATATAATCAGTAAATGACGGGTAGAAACCCCTTGTCTTTAGTTACTGGCCCATTAAATTGATTAACATCATAAAGTCATCAGTAAACTGTAACTGCTTGAGGAAATGATCTTATCAGTAAAATTAAATCAATATAGTAAGGCTTATCTGAGTGGACCAGGAAAATCAATAATGACTTATCTAATAGACTATAGACTACATTAGTTTATCCATAGTGCACAAATTGTTCACTACGAGTGCACTCCTAGTGAACAAGAGTGTAAAGTTTGGTCTTAACAGTACTGTATGTAGCAGAATCCAGGTAGCAATTGGAACGGTGACTGAGCTAAAACCGGTTGAGACAAATTATGATTATCATTTGACAAAATGTAAGCAAGGTAATTGTAAAATAATGCATGGTTCGTATCCCGCATTCAATTACAAATAGACTTCCTGAGGGCGGTGACCTCTGATATTACTAACAAAGCGTAGCTGGCCGGCATCTGACAAGTGAAAACCGTCCGGAGCAAAAGTCTGCTGCTAGCATTCAAGTGACCGGAAGCCTTTCATCCGCCGGTGGCTGGTCTTGCAGTGTTTTTCAAGCAGCAGCATACTGAGTTCGTCAACTCTCGCATTTGACCAATGAATGTCAACCGGGTATCTGGTGTTCACTGAACATAATTGTCTGTAAAGTGTCTGCGACACTCTCACTTTAGGGATATTTCAAACAAACAATCACGTGTTCACTAAGTCAGTTATGCTAGCTGAATCACACTGGATCAGCGAGAGCGTGCGGGAGCGCAGCTGTGATGAAGAACCGTGAAATATGTTCACCTTTGCACACGAAATAACACCCGTCAATAAGGTTGCCGCCCCGAAAACACTAGTCTATATCACATATGAAGTACAGATGTAAGAAAGTAATAAAGGAATAACTTTGAAATCCTCGAAATACTGTACGAATTAATAAAAACTTTGAACTTTGGCTTGGGAATCGCCCACGCCAAATTATTTCTGAGAATGGCTACACAAATATCATTTGTTTAAACGTGGCTTGTGATGAAATGCAGTGGAATGATTGCTTTAAATAATTGACAAATGAGATGCCCTAACGGCGAATGAGGTAAAACCCAATTGATATTAAGATTGGCAAGGTATTACATTGTTAAGAAACCCATTATCATGGAATGATTTCAGCCGTTTGTAAGCGGTTGTAGTAAATGTGTATCTTAGAGCAAAACCACCTTTATCCTAAGAAAATGAAATAATCATGAGACATTGACTCACTCGAGTAGTAATAAGCCATTTCATCCGAATCGGAAGCTGAATATAAGTGTTTAAATGTTTACTAGGATGAAAGCCTCCCCAATCATAACAACGGCAATGACCGACCCAGTGCGTGTAAATAAAGATGCACATAATGTCACTCAAAAGATTTTTGGTAAATGGAATTAAAAATATGATGGACTATAGAAATATAATATAACACGTTGTCAGGTATGATCTAACACATTGTCATAAGGAATATTGTAGTAATTCGACTGCACAATAGTTTCCAGTAAACACATTACATAATGTGACAACGTTGTAGGAACGCTACTACTGACGTTGTCATAAGTTTTTTTAAAGTTGTGACTACGTTACTTTGGCTTGGCAACCAATTTACATTTTCATACAACGTTACCCCCCTTCGGAGATAATAATATTCCTATGTGTGTTATTTAATATGAAAGAGTTGACAATTAGTATTAATTTGAATAAATAAAAATAAATTAAATTTCTTATAAAATGTTGGTTACAAAAGGATTATGTCAACCGTAGAGACGTGAAGTTGTTGTTAGGAAAACTAAAATTCGTCTGAGCGTCGAATTACCAAATTCAATACAAAATGATCTGCGACAAAACCTCCTTATTTACGCACGAATAATCACATCAGTTATAATCGATACAATTAATACATTTATTTATAAAATCATACATGGTTGACCATGACTTTCGGTTGATTTGATAATTGCCGAAGTTGAAAGAATAATTTCCCGAGGACTTTAGCACTGAAACAGGGATGGAATGACGGCAAAACTAATTTCACAGACACAAACTATACTGAAGGGAGATTTCATTATTGATCAGAATTAGTGTTCTGTGACCTAAATGCGTGGAGGAGCGTTAGTCTCGCAGCGGGGATCCCAAAATATTTAATATTATTATTTACCTTGAAGTTAAAGTAGATTTGGATATGCGTAAAGGTTTTCTGGATAGGTATTATTTTCTTTTTGATATATTTAAGTTTTTAAGAAATTCGCATCTAAAGGCCAGGTTGAAGTCAACTAGTTGTTGTAATTGTCAGAAGTAGTAATCTCCCCGGATGCCATGGTTGGGAGTGAAACGAGCTTAAAGGGTTGCAATAAAAGCTAAAGCAAATGCCTAAAATACAGGATTTATAAGCGGAACTTTGAATTATATTATATTTTAGTATGTAATATAACCTCTGAATGTTACTGTAGTATTTACTATTTTAGAAAAACGGAACATGACCAAATGCATGCACATGAAACAAAATACCTCATGAACTTTTTATTCAATACCTAACATATATAAATATAAGACACATTTTGGTTCTGTCATGAAAAAAACAACATTCTTACACGGAAATGTTATTTGAAGATACAATGCAATATCAAATTTACAGAACAGAACAGATAATTTATTAAGACTTGTACAAAGTACATCATCTTCTTAACCATATACATATAATGATTGAACACATGGTGAGAACACAGGTAATACAATAATGAGTAAATTAGAATACAGATGTATGGACATATTCAAATTAGGTGAGGATGAACAAAAGTCAAAAATATAACAAAAAATGAATCATTGTTATAATTCAATATTAAGAGTTGTTCGTCTTATACATAACGCTTCTTTGACAAATAAAGATAGTTTTATAAGTTCTTGTCTATTTGTTGAATTTAACAGTTCAATAAATTTTAGTACAGACGGACGTATATAATAATTACGTTTGATGTATTTCTTTCTAATAAGATTAAAACATGGACAAATAAAAATAAAATGGAACTCGTCTTCTATATCTCTTCTATTACAACATAAACAACATCTTTCATCACGTTGAATTCGATTACGGTTATATCTACCCGTTTGAATTCTTAAAGGGTGAACAGAAAGTCTAAGTCTACAAAAGAATAGGCGTAAGCTTTTAGGTAAAATGTCTAAATAATGTTCATAACCAAAAGTGGTTTTAAAGTATTTATACAAAAACAAGACTGGGCTATCAAGAGAGCGATACCACTCTTGCCTAAAACAATCAATTATTCTAGTTTTTAACTCACACAAAAAAATACTTTTCATTTGGTACACTGGCATTATCAAATACATATCCAAAGCCAAACTCGCTCAAAAGCTTTCTAACATTTGATACCCAATTATTCTTTCCTATTACACAGTCTGATAATGCATACCTATATACAGTGCGCATTATGATATTATCACTTCTTACAACCTTAAGCCAATATTGTATAATTCTAACAAATTTATGTACATAAAGAGGATATCCGTCAAGCTCACCGTAAACACTTGCTGTACATGTATTGTTTCTAACATTTAATAGACGTTTACAAAATTTTAAATGAATTCTTTCAATTTCTTTAGACTTGGTATAACCCCATATTTCCGAAGCATAATTTAGAACAGGAGCTACAAAAGCATCAAATAGTTGACATAGAATCTTTGGTTTCAGGTCATATTCCCTACATTTACATAATAATACATTTAGTGCTTTTAAAGCTTTACCAGTTAAATGTTCTTGGTTTAAAGCATAATTACCAGTATAGTTGAAAACAGTTACTAAGTAATTAAAATCATTCACAACTTCTATAGACTGGCCATTGTAGGTCCAATGTTCTGATGGCAATAGCACTCCCCTTTTACGAAAAACCATAAGTTTTGTTTTAAGTATATTTACAGATAATATGTTTAAATCCAAATAAATCATCTTTCTATTCTGTTCTGTTCTGTAAATACACGTTATGCGCTTCAATACATTCAGCGTCAAACAAATCGATATTTTTAATACATGTGTCCACATGGAAATATGCTTTATTATTGACATTATGACATTTTGAGAATAAAGGGTCAGCAACAGAACGTATAACATTCGTAAATTCATTAACAGCGTCATTTACAGATTGTCTAGTGTTATCAATATTATTAACAATGTTATTGAATCGTGGCAAACAGCCAATAATGCCCGTGCGAAACTGTTCTCTATAATCATTACTCCATATATGGATCTGATCTTTCTTGATCATCATGAGTGACATAATTACATAATAGCTTAAATTGCAAGGGAGAGTGGTCACTCCATTGATTGAATGCACAAATATTGAAGTCACTAATCATTGAAAAATGTCGCTCATGCATCAATAAATAATCTATAACGGAACATCCATTGTAGGAAAAATATGTATAATTATTTGACTGGCCTACTCTACCATTAACAATGCGCATAGATGAGGATTTACACAAATCTAATAATTTAACACCGTGGCTATTATGTACAGTGTCTACAGAGGCCCGCACGGGGGTACTGTCAGATTCATAATAATTACAACTGATGTTAAGACTAGAAAAATGAAACCATATCCAATAGTCAGAGCTATGGGACCACTGTAGATGTCATTCATCGCAGTTTTCGCGGCACTTTGGGTACAAAATTACTCCTTTGACGAATATCCCGTCAACCGATGGGAATCAAACTTCCCCTTTGGCTTCGAAATTCTGTTTAAGACACACTTGGGGATGTGACGGGGTCAAGCCATAATGCATCCATTATAGAGCGCGGGCAGACCTTTATAAGCTCAACAACAACAACAATGGTTCTGTCACATTTCCTCATAATGAAACCTCAATCGCCAACAACTTTTAAAAATATACTCACTGATGACAATGGTTTTCTCACAGCTGTTTTCAAGCTGTAATGATATTGTGTTGAAATGTAGCAGCAGATAAGTTGTTTTAATAGATTTAGTTGTTGTAGGGTATTCTGAGTGTGAAACACAGAAATGTGGGGTGCTTTACTACGAAATGATAAACTTTATTTACACCACTGACCAAAATGCTCTTTCCAAAAACTGGCTTTGGGTGGTGGGGGCTAATTTAAGTATTTGGTGGACACTTGGCAAGAAATTTCTATCTGAATGTTTTCTGTGGCCCTAAAGAGGGCCGTTCGTAGCTGTAGCAGAAGCCTGGTGCCTAGGCACGTTCCCCACGGATGCGGCGAGCGAGCTGGATGTCCTTTGGCATGATCGTGACACGCTTGGCGTGGATGGCGCATAGGTTTGTGTCCTCGAAAAGACCAACGAGGTAAGCTTCGCTAGCCTCCTGAAGAGCAAGTACGGCAGAGCTCTGGAATCGCAGATCGGTCTTGAAGTCCTGAGCAATTTCACGGACCAGGCGCTGGAATGGCAGTTTCCTGATGAGAAGCTCGGTGCTCTTCTGGTACCGTCTGATCTCACGGAGTGCGACGGTTCCGGGCCTGTATCTGTGAGGTTTCTTCACTCCACCAGTGGCTGGTGCACTCTTGCGAGCGGCCTTGGTAGCCAGCTGCTTGCGAGGAGCCTTTCCTCCGGTTGATTTACGGGCGGTCTGCTTTGTTCTAGCCATTTTGAGAGTAGTAAGATACTATGAATCGAGGCACAAATATCCACATTCATATACATGCTGTATCAGCGTTTTCATTGGTGGAGAATAAGGTGTCAAGCTTGAAGCCGAAAACGGATAGCTTTTGCACCAATGAAAATCCTTATTACAAACAGCTACTGACCAATCAGCTAGCAGCTAACGGAAGGCAGTAAGGCTAGCCCATTTTTGTGAGTTGATATACATGGCCAATAAAATGTGTTTTCCGTTAGTAAATCGAGGTACTTTTTAGTCAATTTTGTTTCCTGTAGATATATTGATTTTTTTTATGTACGTTGTGATCTTGTTTTAATAATAGAGTGTGTAAAAGCCATGCTAAGTTTGTTTTCTGTATGCAACCGGTGTAACTGCATTGCACAACACTGCCAACACCCCTGGACAAGGATCATTGTTATACTATGTTTACATGTTCATATAGTTATTTAACCACTGCTTTATTTTAAAGGTATCTGTGTGTGAATTTACTATTTCTGTGTGGATCTATGTGAGTTTTTAGATCAGGGACAGGTTCTCACTGGATTTTGACAATTTTATAAGAACAGTTCATTCATAAGGATATGAATGGTCCTGAAAAGGACCTTTTTGTTTGAGAAAGACAGGTGCCTAGATGTTTACTTCTTGGCAGCCTTTTTTGGTGTCTTAGCCTTCTTTGGCTTGGATGCTTTCACCTTCTTTGGTGACTTGGTTGCAGCCTTTTTGGGCTTGTCAGCAGCCTTCTTGGGGGTCTTCACCTTCTTAGCAGCTGGTTTCTTGGCGGCCTTCTTGGCTACGGGCTTCTTTGCAGCAGCTGACTTCTTAGCTGGCTTGGCTTTCTTGGGGGTCTTGGCCTTCTTTGGTTTGGCGGCTTTAGGCTTAACTGCCTTTTTGGCAACCTTTTTGACCTCCCCAAGCTTGAAAGAGCCCGAAGCCCCGGTTCCCTTGGACTGCTTGATGCTTCCATTCTTCACTCCAGCCTTCAGCGCAAGCTTAAGGTGGGCATTGAAGATGTACATTGTCTCCGACTTTGTAGTTGGCTCTGATGTATTCAGGATGGCCTGTCTGGATGATCCAGATCTCTCCTTAGGCACCCACAGCAGCACAGATCATCTCATTGTACTTAGGTGTGTGGTTGGCTCTTTGGCTTGGCAGTCTTCTTCCCTTCGGGTAGCAACAGCAGGAGCAGCAGCGGTTTCAGTCATTGTGTAGCGATATTAGTAGTAGAATGAGCCCAAACGCTTATTCCGTCTTTATATATAAAGTGGTCAGCAGTCTTTTTTCCTGCGCGCGACGTGAAAGAGAGCACCACAGGTGCGCGCGAGTTTTACCAATTTCTGTGTTTTCTATATGTGTTATTTTTCTGAATATCTCGACGAGTAACATAGATATCTGAACATTTTTTGTTTTATTTGGCGTAGTATATGTTTTACTTTCGTAAAATTAAGGAATCGGAGTTCTATTTCATAGCCTGTATGAGTATTTTTAGTAAAAGTCAGCAAAAGAGGGTAAGAACACACCCCTTATTGTAAAATTTCGACGAAAAATCATTAATAATTAAAATACTTCGAGGGTGGACCCCAATTTTTTTTACTTTTAA
This sequence comes from Mya arenaria, assembly GCF_026914265.1. Classification (NCBI taxonomy): domain Eukaryota; kingdom Metazoa; phylum Mollusca; class Bivalvia; order Myida; family Myidae; genus Mya; species Mya arenaria. Next base: position 7,899,151 of record NC_069127.1, on the reverse strand, counting down.
CAAATACAATATGTTAGCTATAATTTCAGGCGAGAATCATCCTACACGTTGTTCAAGCTTATTATTTTATCATCTATACAAAACCTAATTATATTTTCAATCTAAATATTTCAGCAATGAGCACTTACCGACAAGAGAAAATGTGTCTTAGGTAGTGTAAGTTGGGTCGGGGTTAGGGTCCGCTTATGTGCTGTACTGCATGCGTAGGCCAGAATTGACTGGGGAAAGAACAATAATGTTGCGTAGAATGGGTGTTAACGTGCCTTGAAATCTGGAATGCGACAAGTTGAGAAGTTAATGTTCTTTCATAAGCATATGAGTGGCCCTAAAAAGGGCCGTTTGTTTAGTGAAGTAACCCAAGAGGCGCTTATTTGGCGCTGGATTGCTTGGTCTTCTTGGGCAGAAGAACAGCCTGGATGTTGGGAAGAACACCACCCTGGGCAATGGTTACGCCAGAGAGCAGTTTGTTCAATTCCTCGTCGTTGCGGATGGCCAGCTGCAAGTGTCGGGGGATGATCCTGGACTTTTTGTTGTCTCTGGCAGCGTTTCCTGCCAATTCCAGAACCTCAGCGGCCAGGTACTCGAGGACGGCACCCAAGTACACGGGTGCACCGGCTCCGACTCGTTCGGCGTAGTTGCCCTTGCGCAGAAGACGGTGGATACGGCCAACAGGGAACTGAAGACCGGCACGGCTGGATCGGCTCTTTGCCTTTCCCTTGGATTTTCCTCCTTTACCACGTCCAGACATGATGAGCAGTTCAGTCGTGTGTTCAACAGATACTGAAATGCATACACGCACACTAACCTTTGGATTTATACTCGAAAATAGGATTGACCTACTTCAGAAAAATTACACTGAGAAATACCGCCCAATGACAGCCTAGCTCTGAAAAAGATATTGACCAATGAGAACACCGCTAACGGAAATTCGTAGGCTCGACTTTTTTCCGTTCTTACTGAATGATTATGCGTTTTAAAATTGCAATTTATAATACAAATAGGCTAAATTTAAAATTTATTTCTTTACAGATGCTGATTTATAATCATTGTAACAATAATATGATCAAAGCTTAAAATTTTGGTAATTGCTTCGTTCAAAACATAGGCTCAAAGTTGATGTTTCGTTCGGGTTATGCAAACAGAAAAGTAGGGCTTTATCCTTTTCAATGCCATGCAGGCCTTGTATACCTCGAAAAAGTAGATAGATAGGCTATCCGGCTGTAAGAGAACTTAACACATGTATATTTCGTAGGACTGGACTAATGTCATGTGTAAATTAATGATATTTCAAACATGGCATTTCTGCATTGTCAAAACATAGCATTTCTGCATTGTTAGAACACAAGTAATCTGCTATTGTGAAAATTATGAAATAGATAGCCTTTCCATAGGGAGTGTGAGTTCTAAAACCATATTTTCGACCAGGTAAGGTAAATGCTGGAAACGTTTCTTAAGGGGGTGGGGAATACTCGAAATTACATGCAAGAATAGGGATGACAAGTAAGTTAAATTCTTTCAAAAGAGTGTAGGTGGCCCTAAAAAGGGCCGTTTGAAGAGTAAGTCCTTGGCGAGGAGTTTACTTGCTGCTGGTGTACTTGGTCACAGCCTTGGTGCCCTCAGACACGGCGTGCTTGGCAAGTTCACCGGGCAACAGAAGCCGCACGGCAGTCTGGATTTCTCTGGACGTGATCGTGGACCTTTTGTTGTAATGGGCCAGTCTTGAAGCCTCGGCAGCGATTCTCTCAAAGATGTCGTTGACAAAGCTGTTCATGATGGACATGGCCTTGCTGGAAACACCAGTGTCGGGGTGCACCTGCTTCAGTACTTTGTAGATGTAGATAGCGTACGACTCCCTCCTCCTCCTCTTGCGTTTCTTGTCAGTAGACCGGGCGGTCTTTGCCTTGGTGGCGGCCTTCTTGGATCCCTTAGATGCAATACCTTTAGTCGGCATGATTGTTTCTGTGACGAGCAAAGAATAGTGGTAAACTGAAAAGTTTTCTATTTATATTGCGACGACCGGATTGACCTACTTTTTATCGTTTTCTAAAGATTTTTTTTCATTGGCTGTCGCTTATGCGCATGCGCGAGAATAAAAACGAAGAAGTGACAATATTTTCTGAACGAGAATCGGTGTTTGCTGTCTAATAACTTTTTATTCGTTATGAATGATTAAATAGTTGTTCATTTTTTTGAAAGAAAAATGCTCAATGTATTGGTATTATAAATTTGAATCGTATAGCATGTTCCCTCACAATAGAAAGTAGTACGCAAGTTGGCCATCTATGCAGGAACTCTGGTTTTGAAAATACTATGTACACTATGCAGACCAATGTTTCACTGTGCTCTATTCGTACTGGAAAAAAAACAACATTTCCTTAAAAAAGAATTACTGAATTAAGGCTTTTTTTAAGTGGACTAGTTGGTAATGACTTTGTCTATACGCATTTGTGTACATTATTATGATATGTCCTGAATATATGGGACAAAAATAGTTTAATTAGAGTGCGGGATGAATAGTGTTTTGGGAAAAAGATGACAATTGTAAGTAATATCTTTCATGAAAAATTGTGTGGCCCTAAAAAGGGCCGTTTGTGTACTTGAAACCAAGTGTTTAACCGCCGAATCCGTACAGAGTCCTGCCCTGTCTCTTCAGAGCGTAGACGACGTCCATGGCAGTGACGGTCTTCCTCTTGGCGTGCTCTGTGTATGTCACGGCATCGCGGATCACGTTCTCAAGGAAAACCTTAAGGACGCCACGGGTCTCCTCGTAGATGAGTCCGGAGATTCTCTTCACACCACCACGACGAGCGAGACGACGGATAGCGGGCTTGGTAATACCCTGGATGTTGTCACGCAAAACTTTGCGATGACGCTTCGCGCCTCCCTTTCCGAGTCCCTTTCCTCCTTTGCCACGTCCAGACATAGTTATGTTTCTATCAGAGTGATACTGAAGAATGTTTCGGAAATCTAAATATCTCTTATTTATAACAAAGAAATAGCAAAATGTGTCCCACTGACCTACTTTAGCAAGAATTTTTTTGATTGGTCCATGCTCGATTCTGATTGGCTGTTAAAATCGGTCTGTTTTGGCGTAATATGTGATTTGTCTGAATTTCTATCAACAATATTATATGATTTTGGAAAATAAAAAAGTTGTTTATTTCACTTCATTACCTGTAGAACAGTAATGGGTTTACATGTGCATAACTGTTTTAGTTTTATCTGAGTTATTCATTGAATTAGAACGCTGCAAAGATGGCACAACGTTCGAATCGAAACCGACTCTACTCGACGGCGTACGTACTTCGTCGGACACTGGTGAAAAGCACAGAGCATAATCAGCACAAAATCAATTCCAATACCAGTTTCAGTTTCAGTTTTATTTACTCTCATCACATATATTACAAGTATGTGTTTTGAGGTGACATGTATAATACAATACAATGTATGTATCTAAACATGTGTTGTATAACAAAACAGTTTCTATAAGTAACCAGGCTGTATGGTTAGAAGTTAAACTAACAAAACAGGTGTACTAAGTACAAATAAACATAGACTACATGTACATAGACAACAAAACAGCATAAGTACAGTATTAATCATTATGACTAGTAAGCTATTCAATATTAGATATTATTGCCAGGTGGGTTTTTGAAAGTTTTACAAACAATTTTTAGGTATCTGCTAAGGTTATCTATCTTATGAGGATCATTTTCACACATAATATTCTTGAATGTAAGTATATTCACATTTTGCATATTTATAGTAGGCAAGTACATTTTTCTAGCATTCATAAAATAAGGACAACGAAGAAGATAATGGAATTCATCGCCAATTTCATTACAAGTGCATAAATTACATTTTCTATCATTTCTATCAATGCCAAGCCATCTACCCTTTTCAATTGGCAGGTGGTTGTTACATAGTCTGAAATCTACAAGAGGTTGCATGAGGTTATCATGTACATTAATATAACAATTTTCAAGCCTAAATTCAGACTTATATATTCTATAATTAATACATTTGGATGAACTAACAATATCACTGTTCCAGTTCTGTCTGTACTGGTCTTTTAATGAAGTTTCAACTAAGTTTAACAAAGCATATTTAGATCCTGGAAAGTATTGACTTTGCCATATATAACTCAGACCACAAGCATCAAGTATCGATTTAACATTGCTAAACCATCCATACTGATGGCCATTAACAGAGAAATCTTTGTACAAGTATTTATACAAAACAGATGACAAATTGTAATTGTAATGAGTTAGTTTATACCAAAAACCTATTATGCGTTTTTTTAACATAATGCTTAATGGGTATCGACCAAGATCACCGTATAACATAATATGTGGTGTACTTTTTTTAACATTCAAAATATGCTTCAAAAAGTCTGTATGGACTTTTTCTATAAGGTTAAGATCACCGTAGCCCCACACTTCACATGAATAAAGTAATATTGGTACAACAGTATTGTCAAATAGTTTAAGTTGACAGTCTATAGGCAAACATAAATTTCTTATCTTAACATACAAACAGTATAAGGCTTTTCTAGCTTGTTCTACAACATGCTTTTTACAATTAACTAAATGTCTATTTTTAGAGAATGTAACACCCAGGTATTTAAATGTATCTACGACCTCAAACTGCTTATTATTTACAATAATATTTCTATTTCGTCTTGGTTTATCTCCAAACACCATTACTTTTGTTTTTTGAACATTAATATCTAGTTTCCATATATTACAATAGTCATCAAAATTCTTTAATGTACATATCAACTCTTGCTCAGATTTTGCAAATATTACAGTATCATCAGCATACAATAGAACTATTAATTTCAGGTATATATCTAAGTCAACATCAGTAATGTCAATACATGGTGTGCTTTTGTTCAACATATAGTTTTCTAGGTCATTTAAAAACAAGGAAAATAGTATCGGTGATAGATTTTCACCCTGTCTAACACCGTTACAGCATTGGAAATATTTTGTGGTAGTATTATTTAATAACAAGCATGATTTTATGTTGCTATACATATTTTTTATTACATTAAACATTTTCCCATTAATATTATACTTTAACAACTTTGCCCAGAGGCCAGCTCTCCATACAGAGTCGAAAGCTTTTCTAAAATCGACAAAGGCACAGAACAATTTTGATTTCTTATGTTTACAATATTCTGATAACAAGTGCAATATAAATATATTATCAATAGTGCTATGATTTTTTCGAAATCCAGCTTGGTTTTTTAACAGTAATTCATTTTCTTCCAGGAAATTTGTCAGTCTATTATTCAGTATAGCAGTAAACACTTTGCCAAGACAACTCAAAATTGTAATCGGTCTATAATTTTCCGGAGACTGCATGTCCCCTTTATTTTTATAGATTGGTAATATAACACCAACAAGCCAGGATTCTGGTAAGATACCAGTTTGTAAAACAACATTGAACAAATTAACATAGATATCAAGAAAAATGTCACATGATGATTTAATATATTCATTAGCTATCTGGTCTAAACCACAAGCTTTATCATTTTTAAGGTTCTTGACAGCTTTTGCAACTTCAGCTCTAGTAATGTCATTGTCAAGACTATGTAAAACAGTAACATCTGGGAAATCTGCAATAGGGTCTTCCATAACATCATCGTTTGCAGAGTTCAAATTTTCAAAAAAGTTAAGAAATATTTCTTCATTAACACATGAGCTTTTAGACTTGTCATTCAAACTATTCACATATTTCCAATAATCTTTAGGTGATTTACTATACATATTTCTAATGTCTTTTTTGAATTTACGTTTATAATTAACAACAGCAGTTCTAATAGTTTTCTTATATAATTTACTTGAATTCAATAGACTTTGCTTATTAGCATCTGTTTTACAAGACTTAAACATCCTTTTACATCTATGGAATTCTCTACGAGCATTACAGCAATTATTATCAAACCATTTCTTCTTTGTGTACTTCTTGGGTGTCTTTTTAGAGGTCATCTTTTTAACACCAAAAGTAGTTTTGGCAGATACAGTAAGAACAGAACCAATTTTTGAAACAATATTGTTTATCTTTTCTTTGTCAAATGTAGTGTCAGTTGAGTTCAATATATTTCTAATTTCATCTAATTCCTGGATATCTAAATTAGCTATAAAATCATTACATTTTTCATTTTGCCAACGTCTTACTCTCTCAGTATCATTTTCCTCAATTACTACTTCAACATTAGCTGATTTACATTGAAAAACAACAGCACAGTGAACGTCTGAAAGCAACGGACAGAATTCAGAAATTTCAAATGAATCAAACAGTTTTAAACAGTGCTTTGAGACAACTACGTAATCTACTACAGATGCATTTTTGCAGGTATATCTACCGACATCTTTGTCAGAAAAAGCTCTTCCATTCAATATTAGAAAATCATTATTTTTGCAAAATTCCACTAGGTTAGACCCTAATCTATTAACAACCAAGTCTTTCGAAGAGCGGCTTACAGACATATTGGAAGCAATTAGTAACTGTGAAATATTATCATCAAATACTTCATTAGGATTAATGTCAACTTGCTCAAAAATGAAATTATCAACAGTAGTAATATCGGATTGTAACCCTGTTCGTGCATTGAAATCTCCAAGTAATACAACATTATTATATGTGGTACTGTAAGTTTCAATTTCTTGATAAAAATCTTCATATATTTCTCTAGAGAAATATTTTGAATTATCTGGAGGTACATAGACTATGCCAAAGTAAACATCTTCATCAGTATTAAGTGCAGAGCATTCTATCTTAAACCACTGTATGTATTCACAATTATTATCAATAGACTTGAATTTCGGCAGAATACTATCTTTAATAAAAACACCGATTCCTCCAGATTTCTTATGTACTTTCTGAGTTCTATTTTTGGCAAAAAATGTAAAGTTATCTACCTTGATTTTATCAAAATTATCTAGTTTCGTTTCAGTGCAGGCAAAAATATCAAAATTTGACAAATATGAACACAATTCAGGAATTTCTAGTTTAGGCTTGAGCCCACAGACATTTAAACATGAAAATGATAGTCTTTGTTGATTCGAGGGGTCGTCACCATGGCAATCCTACAGGCGGGTACTGTGTTGTTCCTGGCGCGGGAGTTCTGGTACAGGCAGCTGGTCGGGTCGGACTGGGACTCCGTTCACAAAGATGCGGTCCTTTACAAGGGTGGCCTTCTGGTGGTTCTGCTTCAACTGTCGCAGGACGGGGTACAGTTGTCTCCTTTTCTCCTCGACCTCTTCTGGAAACTGTTCCCTTATACCAAACTGTTTCCCTTTCAACTTGTACGAAGATTTCCTTACAAGTTCACGCTCTTTGAAGAGACTAAATTTGGCAACAATTGGTCTTGGTCCATTATGTCCTTTCTTTTGCGGTGCCAGTCTGTGCACTCTTTCAAACTGAATATCTCTTATCCCCAGATGTTCTGAAAGGAACCCGTTCAATTCGTGTTCAGTGTTTTCAAACTTGCGACCGTCTGCAGTGCGCTTAACATTTTCAGGAATGTTTGTAAAGATGAGATTATCACGCATGCTTCTGCATTTCAAGTCAATCAAGTCCTCCTTGAGGGATTTATTTATAATGCTCATGTCACTTAGTGTATGGCGAAGTTCTTCATTTATTTCCTTCATTCGCTGTAAATCAGTTTCTGTTTTCGATATTCTGGCAGAATCTACGTTGTTGTTTTGGATAACTTGGTCATATTTGTCACTGAGAAATGATACAGATTTTGTAAGTTCAACTGTAGTACCTTCAGATTTCTTCAGTCGTTCATCGATGTCAATTACTTTGGCTGACAGTGTAGACATTTGCGATTCAATCTTGTCAAGTTTTTCTAGCTTGTCTAGCTTAGCAAGTCCTTTTTCCATGGCAGTGAGTTTGCCCATCATAGCGTCATAGGCCTCAGTGGGTAACATCACAAAGTCTTTGTTTCTTGACGATTGAACTTTCCCAGTGTCAAGATCCAGATATGAGAGCTCTCCATCAACGGAGGAGTCCGACCCCATCGCTGCCCGAGGACGCTTGGGTAATCTTGAAGTCCCTAGGGTGCTGGTGAGAGTAGCTGTACTCGTGGTGGTTTCTTCCGGATCCATATCTGAAAAAGACTGCACAAGCAAAGAAACCGAGCAAAACAACAATGATAAAGTAAATGAATAAATGGCTAATTATAGAGATGCAGTCACATATATAATTTTAGCTAATTTAGGTAGTATGTGAATTATTTGGCTCGAGAATCCTAGTACTTGTTGGCAGCTTCAGCAAGACGAGCTTTGTCACTGACTGAACTCAAACGTAAGCTTAATAACTAACATTCAAACAGGATGTAGGCGGGTTGTTTGAGCTTAATCAGTTAAATAATAGCAAATATAAGTAACTTATCTGATAATAATTTGTCCGAATACACGTTGTTTTGAAATTAACTCCAAAGAAAAACTAGCAACAAGAAAATAGAAACTATGGCGCCAAAGAAAATCTAGCCGAAAGAAAATTTCTGTCTGCTCAAGCGAGATGCGCGATTTTGGTAAATGACGGGGTGTGTTCAGTCACCCGTAACTAAGTGTACCGTGATGTATTATAATGTGTATTATCTAATTTTAGTACATGAAACCAATAATGGCGAACACAAACTGGTCCAAATGCCAATATAGATGAACAATGGGTTGAACTTCTTTTTGGAATTTTGTCTTGAATAATTACCAGAATGTCAAACAAATGTCAGCAAATTAACCGACGAATACTGTTAGTAATTTTGAAACAAAAATTTAAAGCCGAAATAGTCTTATAAATGTAGAATTTAGGAAAAATATAAGAGCCAAATAAACACAACTAACCTCTACAGCCTGGTTTTCCCGCCTCCAATACCAAAGAGAGTATGAGTCGAAGAAGTTACAAGGACGTACATGCATATATTGTCGTATCGTATACTTTGAAACAAATACCACATGATATTATTGCAAAATCAATTGCTTTTCAGGCTGTGTATAACATGAACAAGGTACGGGCCGGCCGGCAAGAGTGTGAAACACAGAAATGTGGGGTGCTTTACTACGAAATGATAAACTTTATTTACACCACTGAACAAAATGCTCTTTCCAAAAACTGGCTTTGGGTGGTGGGGGCTAATTTAAGTATTTGGTGGACACTTGGCAAGAAATTTCTTTCTGAATGTTTTCTGTGGCCCTAAAAAGGGCCGTTCGTAGCTGTAGCAGAAGCCTGATGCCTAGGCACGTTCCCCACGGATGCGGCGAGCGAGCTGGATGTCCTTTGACACGCTTGGCGTGGATGGCGCATAGGTTTGTGTCCTCGAAAAGACCATTTTTACTGAAAATGGGTCACTTTTCTGAAGGCTAATGACCGGAGTCGTGATTTTATAGGGGTCAAAATACTTCCTTAACCTTATCCGGCATAATTATGCGTGTAGTTTATGACAACTCATACAGAAGGAAGGCATATTGGTAATAGCATACCGGTAATCTATTAAACTTTATGGCAATTAGGGACCGGGTATTCATATAATAAAGTTTTAAATGGGATTGTAAACATTTATTATACATACAGTTAGGCGAGGTAAACTTGGAATCATTGTCATTTCGATACTATAAAATAAAGATTACTTTCGTTGGTATGCTCCCATTGCCCCTTTTGTACGATGAACTTTTGGCTTTTCACATCAAATGGATTTTATTGATAGGCCGGTTTAAACCCTGTCACACTAGGGAGGCTTTCCCACGGAGTTGAAGAAACATCTAAAACGCCGACATGCGCGCAGTGGAATCGCAAGCACCGCCGCGGCAACGCAGTTGCATCGCCTGTGAACGCGGTGTTGTCACAAAGAACGCCGAGCGACTGAACGTACTTTGAGCATGTCCAAAACAAATGTTGTCGTTCGACGTTCTGATAAGAGCGCAGTGGGATTGCCGCGAGGTAGCCTTAGCAGGGCAGTAAGGTCTCATATAACTCCGCAGGATCGCTGCGTATGGACGGGTTTTGAAGCAAAAATTAAATCTTGCGTTCTGACTTGTACATTTTGCTTTCAGAAATTTACATCTTGCTTTACTTGTACATCTTGCCTTATTGTCTCCTTAATTCGTCATCTGAGCAACTTTAGGATATAAAATTATATTGGCCATATTGCTTGATGCTAAATTCTATTTAGTTATTTTTTAAAGTTAATACCAGATTTTTGATATCTGTTAAGAAACATAGCATTTTCCTAATGACTGAAGAGCACATTTACGCAAGCACTTTGAAACATGCCACAAAGCAGAATGTAAAACAGCGCCGTCTTTTGACACTTGAGGGCGCAAGTCCGGAAAGTTATACGGAATAACACGGAAACTCTCGGACTCTCCCGTATTTAAAGCTACACTCTCACAGATTGAACGTTTTAACATTTTTTAACGAGCCAATTTTGGCGAAAATCCATTGAAACCAGTTCAAAAATTGATGTTTTATGCATTTTTCTTAAACCGTTAGTAACGGTTTAAACCATAAAATATTAATTTTCGGACGAAATTATGAAAATCTGCAATATGATCTTTTGTCAGCAATCCTTTACTATTGGTTTGCAGATATTTGCTCTTTCCATGATACAAAATAAAAAAAGTTGTACTTATAATATTTCTTCCTAAAATTTGATTGTTTACAAAGTACCTGATTGTTATATGATATGCCACTCTCGTGACAAATAGAATTTAAATATTTTGCTTAACGCTTGTTTGTCCATCCTCTATGTCAATTTTAACACTATTTAGTACATATCTAATGTGCAAAATACTGATTATTAATAGTGATCATATTATATCTGTCGTGTCTCACATTCAAACCTATTGTGTTGTCATTGTGTATATATATATATATATAATTGAATTATATTTTGATCATGTAATGAGGAATACGATTGTGTTCAAATTACTTAATAAATGTGTTGAATCTTGAATCTTATTAATTAAAGTTGTTGATTATTTTTGATTGATTAATGATAAAATCATTTGGTTTATTGCATGCTATTACTGTGTAACCGAACCTCAACGAGTGGTAGTAAGCAGCACGGGCGGTTACAAGAACCCTCAGGTTCGACACAGGGCAAAGGCAGGGAGGTTGGGCGTGAAAAGCAACTGAGATGTTTTCATTTTTTATACAATCTATTCAAGAATTTAAGTTCATTAATTATATTCAAATGGAAATAACACAGTAAAACAAAAACAGCTATGAAACTAACAAATGTCCAAGCTACACCTAGCTGCTCAGGCAAGCCATAATGCAACTTTATGTTGTAAGGTTAAAACAATTCTGTCAAGTGTCAAATATTGAGAAACACAGTTTAAAAAGCTAAACTCCAAGTAATTTATTTTTAACTATCAAAAATCAGAGAACTTTCACATCTCAGTTACATTAATCAAGTTTTAAATTGAAAAACATATATGAAAAATGTGAGTGGCCCACAGGGAAACCACACACTACCTTAACAGAATCCAAGAATGTAAATATGGTGAAGGTATCGTTAGAGGACAGATAACTTCCTGAAACTAATTCAGTCGGTCTTTAAGTAGAAAGAAAAACCAATCCAAGTATGATTTATAAAATGTGAATATTAATACAAGTAGCACAGTTTAATTTGATTATAAAATCAACCAAAGGACAAAGCTAAACAACTTTATAAAAAGCCTATAGGTTGCTAATTATAGAACATTTTAATGATAAATTTATTCCAAACAAGCTACTTAAAGAAATCTATTTCATATTTAATTTAATAATAAACACACTTCCCAATGAATCATTTACGAACGAAATGGAACTAACCAGATTTGCATATACAGTTATTAATAGACAGCAGACAGTAAACTCTGAATATAAAATCATATGACAAAGTATGACTTAAACTTTAAATGAAATTGAAAGAAGTATACATTGTAAATCATACTTATTATAATCCAAATAAAAGTACTGAACTTCTTTAGCACGGGAAAATGTAGTTACATGTACACAATAGTCTACACTATAGACTTCCGTCATAGTGAATTGGTAGAACCCGTTACAACTGTTACAATGAACAAGTCAAAATCGACATTGTTTTTTGTTGAAACTAACATTTAAATTTTAATACTAAAACATTTTATATCTGATAAGGAAGGATTAGAAGTTAATTTCAACTACAAATAAATTTGGGTGCCAGTCTAATGGTGAAAATACAGGTAAGTTGGAGGTGCGAGGACAAAATTGGTAGTTACTTTAATTGGAGGCAATTAACAGTTGGCAAAGTGGGAACAAACCAGCTAAACATTAATGGCAATCTTGTATCAGATAATAATCTAGTTCTAGCTCATGCAAAATCATTTTACATTACAAAAAAATAATAAGACAAATAGCACGGCGGTCGATGTACCGTTAGAATCCTTTGTTAACCATTTTAAGAATATGTCAGCTACACCAAATGCAAGTAATTTTAACAATGAAGAATTTAACAATAGTGATAGTTGATAGCCTTGATTGTGCTTTTACGTTAGATGAGATAGTTAATACAATTAGTTCTATGTCCAGACACAAAAGCAGTGATATTAGTGGCAATGTTGCTGATTTTTTCATAGATGCAAAAATGTTTATTGCTCCGTATTTAGTAAATATTTTTAACAAGATATTTGGTAATGGAATTTATCCAGAAGCCTGGACTAAAGGTGTTATTGTGCCTATCCATAAAAAGGGTGATAAAACTAACCCATCTAATTATAGAGGGATTACACTCGTTAATGTGATTGCCAAATCATTTTCGTTATTGTTGAGAAATCGGATAAATAAGTGGTGTGAAACTGAAAATAAATTCAATGGTGCGCAGTTTCGTTTTCGTGACAACAGAATCACTGTTGATTGTATTTTTATACTTCATACTATTATTCAAAAGGTTTTAGCGCAAAAACAGAATTATACTGTGCTTTTATTGATTATGAAAAGGCCTTTGATACTGTTATACACGATGCTTTGTGGATTGAATTAGTTCAGTCTGGTATAAGTAGTAAAATGATAACCATGCTTACGTCCATATATACAAATGTTAAGGCATGTGTTAAAGATATGAATACTATGTCACATTCAGAACTGATCGATATATCTCTTGGAGTGAAACAAGGGGAACCTCTTTTATTTATTTTGTTTATTAATGACATTCGGGAGTATTTAGATTTTGAACATCTAACACAGAATGATATAACTAAGCTGTCTCTATACATGTTACTGTTTGCTGACGACATTGCTCTGTTCACAACTGACCCTAATAGTCTTCAAGCTCAACTTGATGCAATACATAGATATTCATGCAAGTGGGGTCTTAAAATTAATGTTGCTAAAACTAAAATATGTATTTTTGAAAAACAAAAAACATTGAATCGTTCTGTTTGGTCCATTAATAATAATGTTGTCGAAACAGTGGATAGCTTCTGTTATTTGGGTATAAAATTCAATTACAATGGAAGTTTTGTAAATGCAGTTAAAGCGCTGAAAGACCAAGCTTTGAAAGCATATAATCACCTTGTAACAATTTTTGGTAGGGTTAAACGCGACATTAAGACCAAACTGTTATTGTTCGACTCTATGATTGCTCCTATTCTTATGTATGGTTGTGAGGTTTGGGGTATATATGACATGAAAGAGGTGGATAAACTCCACCTTAAATATTGTAAACACATTCTTGGAGTTCGCTCTCAAACTTCTAATGCTGCTGTTCTTGGAAAGCTAGGACGATTTCCTTTAACATTGTTATGTAAAATCAGAGCACCTAAATTTTGGTGCAAAATCAAATCTTCCCCAACCTCGCTTATGAATAGTATATATTGTGAACAAGTTAATGATGCTAGTTTTGTTTACTGCAATGCTAAGGATAACTGGTCTAAATCTGTAAAGACTGTGTTAGACACCCTCGGTTTTAGTTATGTTTGGTCTTCTGATCATATAAACAATTCTTGTTTTATATCATTAAGACAATATGTATCAATATGTACAGCAGTGGACTGATACCATTCATTCACAACCAAAGTTAAATTATTATAAACAATTCAAGGTAAATTTTGAATTTGAAAAGTATCTCGAGTTAAATATTAATGATAAATATAGAATTGCATTATCGAGATTCTGACTATGTTCTCACTCTCTTGAAATAGAAGTTGGAAGGTTTAATAATGTTGCACGTCTAGAACGAAAATGTCAACTATGCAATACTAATATGGTTGAGTCTGAATTTCATTTTTTGCTTGCTTGTCCCTTTTTATTATGATTTACGTCAACAATTCAATATTTCCAATTCATGGAATACCTTGAATAAATTTAGGGTTTTAATGTCTTCAAAACACACAAACAATATAAGAATTGTATATAAATATATTTACGATGCTTTTCAACGACGTTATTGTAACTAAGAAGCAGCATTGATGCAATTGCTTCTTAGTTACAATAAAGTAAATTATGATTGTGTTCTTTATATTATGTACGTGTGTGTGTGTGTTGTTGTTGTTTTTTTAGTTTATTTTGTATTTGTCATCTTTTCAATTTGTGTACATCTCATCCTATGTGTATGTTAATGGGCAAAGGCTTATGTATTGCCGATATTGCCAATAAACTTGAAACTATCATTTTATGAATCACTTTATAAGAAGGATGACTATATAGAATATCCAGAAAATACCCCCTTCTCTCAAAATGAGAATAACTGTCTTTCAAATGAAGATCATAGGCTGGAAGATCATACTGAATATGAATGTTTTAACGCTTTAAACGCAATGAAAAATAACAAAATTCCCGGGTCGGATGGTCTGACAGCGGAATTTTATAAAACTTTCTGGAACGAAATAAAAAAAATTACTTTGTTAAGTCTTTAAATTATTCATTAGAAATTGGAAGTTTGACAGAATTGGAAAAACAAAGTATTATCACGCTCCTTCCGAAAAAAGATAAAGATATAACTCAAATAAACAATTGGAGACCAATTTCGCTTCTTAATATAGATTATAAAATAGCTTCAAAGTCAATTGCCAATAGAGTAAAATCATTCTTACAGAAGAGTAGAAGTTGCGATCAGACAGGTTTTATCAAGGGGAGATATATTGGGGAAAATGTCAGAATTCTTAAAAAAGCAATTGATTTTACAAATGAAAATAATAAAGTAGGTTT
This sequence comes from Mya arenaria, assembly GCF_026914265.1. Classification (NCBI taxonomy): domain Eukaryota; kingdom Metazoa; phylum Mollusca; class Bivalvia; order Myida; family Myidae; genus Mya; species Mya arenaria. The sequence continues at coordinate 7,883,965 of NC_069127.1, read as the reverse complement.
GGTAATCTTTTCTGATTTTAATAAAGCCTTTGATAGCCTCGATCACAATATCCTAACAAAATGCCTTAAAAAGTTCAATTTCGGCAACGATAAAATAAAATGGGTTCAACTATTTTATTCAGATGCCAAAGGTTGTGTTACGGATAACGGTTTTTATCCGAGTTCTTTAATATACGTAAAGGTGTGAGACAAGGATGCCCTCTTTCCCCGTATTTATTCATTTGTTGCATCGAACTATTGAAATCAGTAAAAATGAGAATATCAAAGGTATAAAGGTAAACAATATTGACATAAAACAAACTCTATTTGAGGACGATAGATAGATCTTTTATTTCCTCCATACATGGAGAGCATAACATATATACAGCAGGTTTAGTTGATACCAATGTACAATACAAATGTCAAATAATGCATGGTGTTATATACACAACATTGGACAAGATATAAACATACAAAATAAATGAACTGGTGTTTTTTTTTTAAATTTGAAGGATGATTACACCTATATGTGCAAGGTCAGTGAAGATAACTACTCAATTATCACAACCAAGATATAACTGAGTAATTGCCCGAGGTGTTTGGTTGATTTGTTTAAAATTGCAGGTTTTTGGCGAAATTCTAAATTCCATACTGCATAAGGAGAATCAAATGTAAACGATTTAATTTATATGGAAATACAAATGTGAGAAGCTTTTTTTTGTGGCAGACTAAGACTAAATGTTCAGATGAGTAGTCAATAAAAAATAGCAGTTATTACAGTCATTGAGCATTTAAAGAAGTAACTACAACAACAGCAACACGAAATGCAATATAAGGATGAATATTTCATTCTTAGCAAACGAGCCTTCATATCTATGCACTGCCTTTATGTGTAAGTCCAGGTTATATTACGCAAATTCAAACATGTTTTTTAAGCACCTTTGCTAAATCCCAAATTGACAATTTCATATCTGACATTTCTGCAGAAATGTTCAATATATTGAGGCACTGTTCTCTCCCACTTAGAGTCATAAACTTTCTAAAATAAACCACACCTTTAAGGTCAATGACATGTTCCCACAGTGTTTGCCTCACATGATCGATCTTATAACAGTAGCACATGATATGTTCTGGCAGGCTTTCGCACATAAAATGACCCATTTCACAGTTGCGAGAGTATTGTCTCGTCATAAATGAGGCACTTAAGTTCATTAGAAATGAGCACATCGCCAATAGTTTTGGAGAGGCCTTTGCAGCTATCCATAAATTTGGATATTTCCCCGGTGTGATTGTGTTTGGGGTGAGCCACCTTGAATTAAGTTGGAGCACAAAGTCGAACCCTTTTTGCCTTTCCATTTTCAGCACCTTATTTTGGAGAATACTTTTCCAAGCGTAGGAAGAGGGGAACGTACGGTAGTCCACGTAAGACACTATGTATTTGTATAATGAATGGGTTAGGGTGACAACCACTGTCACGCAACTCCGTTATAAGTCCGTCAATAAAGACAAAGTACATTATAGGTGACGTCTTTCGGCCTTGAGGATTTCCTTGTAGGACGTCGATGTTTTCTGACGATAAACCCTTATATCTTACATGGCTTTGTACTGCTGTATACATCTCTTTTACTGAAATAAGTGTTGTATGATCAATGGTGGTTTGCAGAAGTTTGTAGAAAAGCCCATCGTGCCAGACGCGGTCAAAAGCTTGTCCCCCATCCAGAAAACAAAGATATACAGTTGAGGAATGTTCCCGGGCGAATAATAAGCTTTCACGTAGAGCAAAAGATGACATCAAACACCCTAACTGTTTTTGAAAACCACCCTGTTGGTTGTCAATGTTTGTAAGTAGTTGGTCCTTGCATCGTTGCAAAATAACTATTTCAAAAACTTTTAAAATGACCGATGACAGAGTGATGGCTCGATAGTTATTTTGGTCGTCTTTTCTCTTATTACCTCCCTTATGCATAGTATTTATCGTACCTATCTCCATAAACACCGGAATATGGGACAGTCTTAACGTACAAGTAAACATATCAGCCAATACTGGAGCTATGATTGACCTTCAGGTGTTCATATAAAATCCCGTCACTTCCACCTGCCTTGCACTTAGGTAACGTTTGAATCGCACTGTCAACTATTTTTTTCTGACACAAAAGCATCTGGGTCAGGTTTAATATTGTCAAATGCATTCTGGACTGTTCGTGATACATGTTCCTTCCAGTCATCGTCAAAATCATGAAAATGTGATGGGAAATAAAGATCTTGGAAATATAAGCCCCATTCCCTAACTAGATCGTTCCTGTCCCGGTACATTGTTCCATTAAAGTTTATTCCTGCCCCGCTATTTGAAATTGATAACTTTTTCCTAGAATTGACCGTTTTCCAAAATCTGCCTGGATCAGTCTTTGCTATATGTTCTAGGGTGTTGTCTATGGTGGCTAGATATTCCTCGATACACCGTCTCTGTGCAAGACGGAATTTACGTTTGGCGCTCTTGTATGCAACGAACATTAATTACATCGGTCGGCACTCTTGGTCTACCCGCACGGCGCCACAGTTCGCAAGCGTCCCACATTGACATGGGTTCTATCGTCTCTGACCAGTACGGTTTAAGAAACCGTTTAAAACGCCTCTTTGGGAAATATTTGCGGACGATGCTAGTTTCATTTTAGATGGATCAAAAAAATCCTTCGACACTCTTATTAAAACTTAAGATAATTATCGAAGTATATCAGGATTAACTCTTAACAAATCAAAGTGCTCAATTTTAAGGCTAGGGTCACTGAAAGATAACAAAACAAGTATCTGCGACAGCAATTTCGAATGTAACATGAACACAGCGCAGGCACTATGAATTATATTCAGTAACAATTCAAAAGTCATAAATGAATTGAATTTCAAAGATAAAATGCTGGAATTCGAAGCCTGTTTAGAAACATGGAATAAATGGAATCTTTCGCTTTTAGGAAAAATAGGGAATAGGAAAACATTTAAATATTTATGGGACAATAAACCTGATAAAGTTTCAAGAAATCAAATTATACAAAGTTATGAAAATGGAGGTTTAAAAATGCTAGACATATTAAAATTCGAATGTGCAATAAATTCAAGTTAAACGAATGTTGTTTCAAAAAGATTCAAAATGGGTAAAAATATATGAAAATATGATGGTTAGATTTGGAAGAGATTTTATTTTCAAATGTAATATAGACCCAAATAAAATTGATAGGCTTGAAATAAAATCGAAATATCTTCGTGATATTATTAAATCATGGGCAAGTGTAACATTTAGAAAAGAAGTTACAGGGGCGGATCCAGGATTTGGGGTTAGGGGGGGGGCGTAACTTTTAATCACTCTAAAGGTTGCACTAGCAGATCCAGGGGCATACCTTTAGTTCTAATATCATAACGAGGTTTCTATTAGGACGACTAAGTGGCTTATATAATTTGTATATTTTCGTTAAGCGGGAAAAACGAGGGAAGATACATGTATAATTGTATTTATCTCTCTGATTCGAGGCAAATATCCACGGCGCTTGAAGAAATCCGTGATATTTAAACGACAAACATATGCTCCAATTGCATCATATCTACATGCATGGTGGAACAGTGAACAAGTCATATTTGCCTAAATCAACCAATTTAAAATTGCTTACCTTCTTTCTTTTTCTTTGTTGCTAAAGAAACTGTGCAAACTCTTCTGTTTCTTGGGGCGTTTGGGACTTGACGGCGCAGCCATATTTGTTGTCGTATAAATGTACCCAAAGGAAATTAATTGACTGATGTGTTTGTTTGTATGGGTTTTACGGCGCATCAACATGATCCTGTTATATAGTGCCGAATTATTACAGTAAGGGAAGGCGGGAACGTTTAAATTGCGTGCACTCTGTGTTGTGTACGAGTACATCTCAAAAGGCAATGTTGTATAAAGATACGCGAGCGAAGCGAGCGAAGAAAAAATAGGAAAATATAGTATATTTTATTGTTTCCATACCAAAGAACATGTAAGCTCCGGGAATTTTAGGGGGGGGGGGGCGTGCGCCGGGTGCGCCCCCCCTGGATCCGCTAGTGCACCCAAGTACACGGGTGCACCGGCTCCGACTCGTTCGGCGTAGTTGCCCTTGCGCAGAAGACGGTGGATACGGCCAACAGGGAACTGAAGACCGGCACGGCTGGATCGGCTCTTTGCCTTTCCCTTGGATTTTCCTCCTTTACCACGTCCAGACATGATGAGCAGTTCAGTCGTGTGTTCAACAGATACTGAAATGCATACACGCACACTAACCTTTGGATTTATACTCGAAAATAGGATTGACCTACTTCAGAAAAATTACACTGAGAAATACCGCCCAATGACAGCCTAGCTCTGAAAAAGATATTGACCAATGAGAACACCGCTAACGGAAATTCGTAGGCTCGACTTTTTTCCGTTCTTACTGAATGATTATGCGTTTTAAAATTGCAATTTATAATACAAATAGGCTAAATTTAAAATTTATTTCTTTACAGATGCTGATTTATAATCATTGTAACAATAATATGATCAAAGCTTAAAATTTTGGTAATTGCTTCGTTCAAAACATAGGCTCAAAGTTGATGTTTCGTTCGGGTTATGCAAACAGAAAAGTAGGGCTTTATCCTTTTCAATGCCATGCAGGCCTTGTATACCTCGAAAAAGTAGATAGATAGGCTATCCGGCTGTAAGAGAACTTAACACATGTATATTTCGTAGGACTGGACTAATGTCATGTGTAAATTAATGATATTTCAAACATGGCATTTCTGCATTGTCAAAACATAGCATTTCTGCATTGTTAGAACACAAGTAATCTGCTATTGTGAAAATTATGAAATAGATAGCCTTTCCATAGGGAGTGTGAGTTCTAAAACCATATTTTCGACCAGGTAAGGTAAATGCTGGAAACGTTTCTTAAGGGGGTGGGGAATACTCGAAATTACATGCAAGAATAGGGATGACAAGTAAGTTAAATTCTTTCAAAAGAGTGTAGGTGGCCCTAAAAAGGGCCGTTTGAAGAGTAAGTCCTTGGCGAGGAGTTTACTTGCTGCTGGTGTACTTGGTCACAGCCTTGGTGCCCTCAGACACGGCGTGCTTGGCAAGTTCACCGGGCAACAGAAGTCGCACGGCAGTCTGGATTTCTCTGGACGTGATCGTGGACCTTTTGTTGTAGTGGGCCAGTCTTGAAGCCTCGGCAGCGATTCTCTCAAAGATGTCGTTGACAAAGCTGTTCATGATGGACATGGCCTTGCTGGAAACACCAGTGTCGGGGTGCACCTGCTTCAGTACTTTGTAGATGTAGATAGCGTACGACTCCCTCCTCCTCCTCTTGCGTTTCTTGTCAGTAGACCGGGCGGTCTTTGCCTTGGTGGCGGCCTTCTTGGATCCCTTAGATGCAATACCTTTAGTCGGCATGATTGTTTCTGTGACGAGCAAAGAATAGTGGTAAACTGAAAAGTTTTCTATTTATATTGCGACGACCGGATTGACCTACTTTTTATCGTTTTCTAAAGATTTTTTTTCATTGGCTGTCGCTTATGCGCATGCGCGAGAATAAAAACGAAGAAGTGACAATATTTTCTGAACGAGAATCGGTGTTTGCTGTCTAATAACTTTTTATTCGTTATGAATGATTAAATAGTTGTTCATTTTTTTGAAAGAAAAATGCTCAATGTATTGGTATTATAAATTTGAATCGTATAGCATGTTCCCTCACAATAGAAAGTAGTACGCAAGTTGGCCATCTATGCAGGAACTCTGGTTTTGAAAATACTATGTACACTATGCAGACCAATGTTTCACTGTGCTCTATTCGTACTGGAAAAAAAACAACATTTCCTTAAAAAAGAATTACTGAATTAAGGCTTTTTTTAAGTGGACTAGTTGGTAATGACTTTGTCTATACGCATTTGTGTACATTATTATGATATGTCCTGAATATATGGGACAAAAATAGTTTAATTAGAGTGCGGGATGAATAGTGTTTTGGGAAAAAGATGACAATTGTAAGTAATATCTTTCATGAAAAATTGTGTGGCCCTAAAAAGGGCCGTTTGTGTACTTGAAACCAAGTGTTTAACCGCCGAATCCGTACAGAGTCCTGCCCTGTCTCTTCAGAGCGTAGACGACGTCCATGGCAGTGACGGTCTTCCTCTTGGCGTGCTCTGTGTATGTCACGGCATCGCGGATCACGTTCTCAAGGAAAACCTTAAGGACGCCACGGGTCTCCTCGTAGATGAGTCCGGAGATTCTCTTCACACCACCACGACGAGCGAGACGACGGATAGCGGGCTTGGTAATACCCTGGATGTTGTCACGCAAAACTTTGCGATGACGCTTCGCGCCTCCCTTTCCCAGTCCCTTTCCTCCTTTGCCACGTCCAGACATATTTATGTTTCTATCAGAGTGATACTGAAGAATGTTTCGGAAATCTAAATATCTCTTATTTATAACAAAGAAATAGCAAAATGTGTCCCACTGACCTACTTTAGCAAGAATTTTTTTGATTGGTCCATGCTCGATTCTGATTGGCTGTTAAAATCGGTCTGTTTTGGCGTAATATGTGATTTGTCTGAATTTCTATCAACAATATTATATGATTTTGGAAAATAAAAAAGTTGTTTATTTCACTTCATTACCTGTAGAACAGTAATGGGTTTACATGTGCATAACTGTTTTAGTTTTATCTGAGTTATTTATTGAATTAGAACGCTGCAAAGATGGCACAACGTTCGAATCGAAACCGACTCTACTCGACGGCGTACGTACTTCGTCGGACACTGGTGAAAAGCACAGAGCATAATCAGCACAAAATCAATTCCAATACCAAAGAGAGTATGAGTCGAAGAAGTTACAAGGACGTACATGCATATATTGTCGTATCGTATACTTTGAAACAAATACCACATGATATTATTGCAAAATCAATTGCTTTTCAGGCTGTGTATAACATGAACAAGGTACGGGCCGGCCGGCAAGAGTGTGAAACACAGAAATGTGGGGTGCTTTACTACGAAATGATAAACTTTATTTACACCACTGACCAAAATGCTCTTTCCAAAAACTGGCTTTGGGTGGTGGGGGCTAATTTAAGTATTTGGTGGACACTTGGCAAGAAATTTCTATCTGAATGTTTTCTGTGGCCCTAAAGAGGGCCGTTCGTAGCTGTAGCAGAAGCCTGGTGCCTAGGCACGTTCCCCACGGATGCGGCGAGCGAGCTGGATGTCCTTTGACACGCTTGGCGTGGATGGCGCATAGGTTTGTGTCCTCGAAAAGACCATTTTTACTGAAAATGGGTCACTTTTCTGAAGGCTAATGACCGGAGTCGTGATTTTATAGGGGTCAAAATACTTCCTTAACCTTATCCGGCATAATTATGCGTGTAGTTTATGACAACTCATACAGAAGGAAGGCATATTGGTAATAGCATACCGGTAATCTATTAAACTTTATGGCAATTAGGGACCGGGTATTCATATAATAAAGTTTTAAATGGGATTGTAAACATTTATTATACATACAGTTAGGCGAGGTAAACTTGGAATCATTGTCATTTCGATACTATAAAATAAAGATTACTTTCGTTGGTATGCTCCCATTGCCCCTTTTGTACGATGAACTTTTGGCTTTTCACATCAAATGGATTTTATTGATAGGCCGGTTTAAACCCTGTCACACTAGGGAGGCTTTCCCACGGAGTTGAAGAAACATCTAAAACGCCGACATGCGCGCAGTGGAATCGCAAGCACCGCCGCGGCAACGCAGTTGCATCGCCTGTGAACGCGGTGTTGTCACAAAGAACGCCGAGCGACTGAACGTACTTTGAGCATGTCCAAAACAAATGTTGTCGTTCGACGTTCTGATAAGAGCGCAGTGGGATTGCCGCGAGGTAGCCTTAGCAGGGCAGTAAGGTCTCATATAACTCCGCAGGATCGCTGCGTATGGACGGGTTTTGAAGCAAAAATTAAATCTTGCGTTCTGACTTGTACATTTTGCTTTCAGAAATTTACATCTTGCTTTACTTGTACATCTTGCCTTATTGTCTCCTTAATTCGTCATCTGAGCAACTTTAGGATATAAAATTATATTGGCCATATTGCTTGATGCTAAATTCTATTTAGTTATTTTTTAAAGTTAATACCAGATTTTTGATATCTGTTAAGAAACATAGCATTTTCCTAATGACTGAAGAGCACATTTACGCAAGCACTTTGAAACATGCCACAAAGCAGAATGTAAAACAGCGCCGTCTTTTGACACTTGAGGGCGCAAGTCCGGAAAGTTATACGGAATAACACGGAAACTCTCGGACTCTCCCGTATTTAAAGCTACACTCTCACAGATTGAACGTTTTAACATTTTTTTAACGAGCCAATTTTGGCGAAAATCCATTGAAACCAGTTCAAAAATTGATGCTTTATGCATTTTTCTTAAACCGTTAGTAACGGTTTAAACCATAAAAAATTAATTTTCGGACGAAATTATGAAAATCTGCAATATGATCTTTTGTCAGCAATCCTTTACTATTGGTTTGCAGATATTTGCTCTTTCCATGATACAAAATAAAAAAAAGTTGTAAAATGGTATATCTGTGAGAGTGCAGCTTTAAAATCTATTTTTAGTAAATTATGGAAATAACTTTTCTTAAGTGGAGATAGCATAAATAGCAAAGGGGTTGGCATTTTTTTTAAATTCTAATTTATCCCATAGTTACATATATTATAAAGAAATAATAACAGGTCGTTTACAAATGTTATCACTGAAGATAGGCAGCCTAGATATCGTTATAGTTAATATATATGCGCCAAATACTGATGATACAGATTTTTTGTATGATGTAGAAAAACTGCTGGAAGAAAATTCAGATAAAACAGTATTAATAGGTGGTGATTTTAATACAATTCTCTATTTTAAATATGATAAACTAAATGGTTGTCAGAACACACATATCAAATGTTCACATAAATTAAAACAAATAATGAACGCATACGATTTAGAAGATATTTGGCGTGTCTTAAACCCCTACAAGAAAATGTTTACATAGCATTCAAATACAAAGCCACCGATATTCTATAGATTAGACTATTTCTTGTCATCATCAGAGCTAACAAACATCACTTCAACTTGCGAAATAAAACCTGGTTTTAAATCGGATCATTCAATTGTAACATTAGCCTTAAATGAAGTTCAAGATAACCGCGGACCAGGCTATTTCAAAATCAACAATTCTTTATTAACAGATGAAATTTATATAAGTAAAATTCGGCAATCAATTATTGAAATTGTAGAATGTAACGGAAATTAGAGCCCTCATACACTCTGGGAGGTTATTAAAGGAAGAATCAGGGACGATTCTATAAAATATTCAGTCTTTAAAAGAAATAATGATTTAAAAGAAGAAAACAAAATATTGCAGAATATACGAGATATGGAAACCGACCTTCATAGTTCACAAACAAATGAAAATCTAGATAAATTAAACAAAGAAAAAGAAAAATTAAACAAACTTAACGAAGAAAATATAAAAGGGATATTAATTAGATCAAAAGCCGAATGGATCGAAGGGTTTGAAAAAAATACTAAATATTTTGCAAATTTAGAGAAAAAACGATCACAACAAAAACAATCAACCTGCTGGACTCAGCTGGTTTTTCAAATGTTTGGATTAATCCCAGCTGTGTCGATATGAAATCTTTTTATTTAGTTTATAGGAAACGACTTATTGATCAGTTTAAACAATCTTGGTACAACGCTATTAGTAACAGGCCCGTTTTGTGTACTTATAAACATTTTAAAATATCTTTCGAACGTGCTGAGTATCTCGATAGATTTGCTTCTAAATATCGAATTCCTTTTACTAGATTGCGACTTTCGTCTCATTAGTTACGTATTGAAACTGGGCGTTATGGCAACAATAAATTTCCTCATAATCAACGCTATTGCACCATATGTAATAGCGGCGATATTGAAGATGAGTTTCACTTTGTTTGTGTTTGTAATGTATTTACTGATTTACGTCGACTACATTTAAAACGAAAATACTTTGTTAGGCCTAGCATGAATAAATTCATTGAACTTATGCAAAACAGGAACCATACCATTCAACTTAATTTGTGCAAATTTATTTCTAAAGGATTCGAACGACGTCATAACATTGTAAATATTGTTTCGTAACCACTATCAACTAGGTAAGGCTTACCTCATAATTTAACTCTACTTGATTTATATATATATATACTTATAATATTTCTTCCTAAAATTTGATTGTTTACAAAGTACCTGATTGTTATATGATATGCCACTCTTCGCGACAAATAGAAATTAAATATTTTGCTTAACGCTTGTTTGTCCATCCTCTATGTCAATTCTAACACTATTTAGTACATATCTAATGTGCAAAATACTGATTATTAATAGTGATCATATTATATCTGTCGTGTCTCACATTCAAACCTATTGTGTTGTCATTGTATATATATATATGATATATATATATATATATATATATATATATATATATATATATATATATATATATATATATATATATATATATATATATATATATATATATAATTGAATTATATTTTGATCATGTAATGAGGAATACGATTGTGTTCAAATTACTTAATAAATGTGTTGAATCTTGAATCTTATTAATTAAAGTTGTTGATTAATTTTGATTGATTAATGATACAGATCATTTGGTTTGTTGTATGCTATTACTGTTACAATGAACAAGTCAAAATCGACTTTGTGTTTTGTTGAAACTAACATTTAAATTTTAATACTAAGACATTTTATATCTGATAAAAGGATTGGAAGTTAATTTCAACTACAAATAAATTTGGGTGCCAGTCTAATGGTGAAAATACAGGTAAGTTGGAGGTGCGAGAACAAAATTGGTAGTTACTTTAATTAGAGGCAATTAACGGTTGGCAAAGTGGGAACAAACCAGCTAAACATTAATGGCAATCTTGTATCAAAGTTTATTGTAATACATATAATACATGTGACACGAGGTTTACAACAAATAAACATACACAAATTAAATCGGTCAAGCTGTGTAGGTACTAAGAAAAAGAAGAAGAACGCTATATTCTAGCTTCTGGGGTCAACTAAGACAAATATAATAAATATATTTATATTAATTTGTAACAATTTATAGTAAAAATTGAGGTAAGCGCTAGTTAGCCTGGTGTATTAATAAAATGATCCAGTATAATCTTAAAAAACTTCGCTAAATCTATCAATTTCTTTTCATCTGTTCCATTCATCAATTTTTTATACATAATTGTGTTACAGTTATCACCCTTAATATGCGGTAGCAGTCGTTTTCTTGCATCAACAAAGTGAGTACATTTAAAAAGATAATGAAATTCGTCACCGACATCGTTTGATTGACAAAGATGACATTTCCTATTATTACGTTCAATATTAAACCATCGCCCCTTTTCAATAGGGAGGTGATGATTACACATTCGAAATCTTATCAAATATTGCAAATAGAAATCAGGAACATTGTCAAAATAGCATTCATAACCAAACGTATCCTTAAACATTCTATAATTCAAACATTTGGAAAAGGAATTAACATCAGATGTCCAACTTTGTATATATTGATCAGAAAGTGTTTGATTGATTCTAGTTAATAGCAGTTGTTTTGTACCATTAAAATATTGATTATTCCATACATAACTAATTCCACATTCGTCAAAAATATGTTTAACATGATGCATCCACTTGAAATGAGTATCATTATCATTTAAATGGGTATATACTATTTTATAAAGCTTTGTAGACAGTTTGCCTTCTGTCGATGTAACTAAATTATGCCAGAATCCAACCATACGTTTCTTAATTAAAATCGACAATGGATAGCGACCAAGATCACCATATAAAATAACATGAGGCGTGCTCTTTTTAACTCCGAGAATATGTTTAAGGAAATCAGTGTGAACTTTTTCAATAAGGGACAGATCACCATAGCCTCAGATCTCACAACCAAATGTCAAAATTGGTACAATGGTGTGGTCAAATAATTTAAGTTGGCAGTCAATGGAGAGGTCTAAATTCCTAATTTTTCTATATAAACTAAACATTGCTTTACGAGCTTGCTCTGTTACATGTTTCTTAGCTAATGCAAAATGCCTGTTTTTCGAGAACAGAACTCCTAGATATTTGAAATGATCAACGACTTCTATTGTACAATCATTAATTTTAATATCTCTATTCCGTTTCATTTTATCGCCAAATACCATAATTTTTGTCTTATCAAAATTAATATTTAGGTTCCACTGACAGCAATAAGAATACAATGTATTGAGTACAGATTTGAGGTCATCCTCAGAGGTGGCAAACACCACTGTGTCATCGGCATATAATAAAACAAGCAGTCTAATAAACATATCTAAGTTCACATCGTTTACCACTAAACTTTTGTCATTTCTTGTTACCATATAGTGTTCTAAATCATTAAGATAAAGCGAGAACAGTAACGGAGATAAATTTTCTCCTTGGCGAAGTCCTCGGTTACATGCAAAAACGTTCGAATATTTACCGTCTAACGATAACATTACTTAATGGAACTATACATATTTTTTATTACATTTAAGAAGTTTCCGGATATATTGTATTTTACCAATTTTGACCATAAACCTGTTCTCCACACCGAGTCAAAAGCTTTTTGGAAATCAACAAAAGTGCAGAATATTTTTTTCTTTTTGAATTTAAGGTAATCCGCCAACATATGCAGGACAAATATATTATCAATGGTAGAATAGTGTTTCCGGAAACACGCTTGATTAACATTCAGTAAATCATAATTTCCTACAAACTGAGTCAGTCTATTATTTAAAATACAAGTGAACAATTTACCCATGCAACTTAACAATGTAATAGGGCGATAATTTTCAGGTAATTGAATATCCCCTTTATTTTTATATATTGGTACTATACAGCCTACTGTCCATGAGTCTGGAAGATAACCAGTTATCAACACAATATTGAATAATTTATGATATAATTCCAGTACCATGTCTATACTGTTTTTAATATATTCATTTATGAGTAGGTCATACCCGGACGCCTTGCCGTTCTTTAGAGAACGTACAGCTTTTAGTATTTCATCTACAGTAATTTCGTCATTAAGACTATTTGGTACATGGATATTTGGAAAATCTGAAATTGGTTCATCATTCTGATTAATATTATCAGAATTGAGCTCTTTATAAAAATCGTAAAATACAGACATATCAACATCAGGGCTATTCTGTTTCTTATTTAGGCTGTTGACATAATTCCAATAGTCCTTAGGTTTTGTCGATCTCAAATTACGTAATTTTTGACGGATTTTTCTCTTGAAATTTACAAAATTAGTATGCAATACCTTTTTATAGCTTTTACTTGCTTTGCTTAATTCAGTCTTATTGAGCTGTTTTTTTACAAAGTGGTATTTACGTTTACATGTACATTGTCATTGTACCAAGGTTTATGATTTGGTTTACATTTTGGCTTTGTAGTTGACTTATATGTACCAAGGGTACATTTAGCTGAATCTAATAAGATATTTTCTACCTCAGCAGATATATATAACAAACTGTTTATCAACGCTATCACAGTTATCTATTTTTGAAATAACGTTGTTGATGTGTGCAACATTAATATTTAGCTTAAAGGTGTCAGCTTTATCATCGTTCCACCTTTTAACCCTTTCTTTATCGAGCTTGGGATTAACCGAGTTAATGTCTAATGGTGCCTTCAGGGAAAAAAGAACAGGACAGTGCACATCAGAAAACAGTGAGCTAAAATCATCAACTGTAAACTGTTGAAATAATCTAAGGCTATGGGCCGATGATATTGTGTAATCAATTACAGAGGTTTGTTGGCAAGTATAATTCCCAACATCTTTATCATTAAAAGCACGACCATTTAATATAACGGAATCGTTGCCTTTGCAAAAATCAACTATATCTTTGCCAACCTTATTTACTGTTTTATCCATCGATGATCGCTTTAGTGAGAAGTTCAAGCGTCTTAGCTCATTAATTAAATCGATATCAAATAATGTAATGGGGTTAACATCAATAACATCAAAAATGCTATCATCAACATAAGTAACATCATCTAAAGTACCAGTTTTTGCATTTAAATCACCCATTGTAATGACATATTTATTATTACAACTAAATTGTTCGAATTCAGCTATAAAAAGATTGTAAAGGTTTTGTGTAAAATATTTCGAACTTTCTGGGGGAACATAGACCGCACCAAAGAAAACATCTTCGTCAGTATTGAAAAGAGTTTTACATAACTTGAATCACTGAACATATTCACAATCAGAATCAATGTTTAAACAGTACTTTGATATAGTCGATCTAACTAAAATTGCAATACCACCTGATTTTTTCAAAGAGTTTTACATAACTTGAATCACTGAACATATTCACAATCAGAATCAATGTTTAAACAGTACTTTGATATAGTCGATCTAACTAAAATTGCAATACCACCTGATTTTTTCGCATATTTTTGCTTTCGGTTTTGGTAAATACATTCAAAATTATCCAAACTAATAACATCTAAATCATCAAGAAGTGTTTCAAAACATGTTACTATATCATAATTAGAAACATAATCAATAAATTCCGGAATTAATAATTTTGACAAACATTAATGCTACAGAATGAAACAGTTCCATATCCGTCACCGCGGCTATCCTAAACGGGCGTAGGGCCGGAAGTCCTTTGGTTTCCCGGGCGCTGTGGGGACGGCCTATTACCGTGTTGGGGGCCCGCTCCAGCGGCCGGCGGTGCCTCAGCTCTGACCTCCACACCATCGACGTAAAGCCTATCTCGAAACAGTACCGCCTTCTTCTTGTCGCGTTTGGCTTGTCGAAGGAGCGGATAAAGTGGGCGGCGTCTGCCCTCGATTTCGTCAGGAAATTGTTCATGGATACCAAAGTTGGTATCCTTTAGTAAAAAGCCACTTTTGCACACACGCTCCCTGTCCTTGAAGAAACTAAATTTTGCAATGATAGGTCTTGGAGTGGGCTGCCCATTACGGATCGGTCGGGAGGGGTTGGGTTTGGAGCGGTGCACGCGCTCAAACTGGATTTTATCAGTGATCTGTAACTTTTCTGATATGAATTTACACAAAACATTTTCACAGTCTTCGCCCTGCGTAAACTCAATGTTAGTGAATACAAGACTATCCCCCATATTTCTGCTTTTGATGTCGATCAACTCATCTTTCAGACTAGTATTTAACTGTTTAATGTCATTCATGGCTGCTCGTAGTTCATAATTTTCGCGACGAATATCACTATAAGATTTTTCAATGCAGTTTATTTTCACAATTTCATCTTGTCGTTTCGACTCCACTTCATCATATTTATCACTCACAAACTGTACAGAATGTTCTAGATCTTTCATGCCAGACTCAGATTTTAAAAGCCGTCGTTCAAAGTCATCTACTTTTGTATCTAAAGATTTTAATGTTATCTCTATTTCATCCAACTTGTCTAATTTCTCTGACTTGCTAAGCACCTTTTCAAGAACTGAAAGTTTAGACATCATAGAGTCATATTGCGGGGTCGTAAGTGTGATCCATTCAGCTTCCAGCTTCTTGGCGGCGGTCGTAACGCGTCCCGAATCAAGGTCGAGGTACGAAAGCTCGCCGTCAATGGATGAGTCAGAGCTGAGAGCCGACCGGATCCTCTTCACCGCCGTCGTCCGTCCCTTGTTGTTTGATGAGGTTGCCATGTTACCATACAAAGTAAGAATGACAGTACAGTATGTGAACAATAATTCGACATATGATACATGTACAGTATACTAGTAATTAGGTATATATGTTACATACAAAAAGCGTGTCTATTTGGCTCTTTATGCTAACCAGGTAATAAAACATATATTAACAAAAAAAAATCCTAGAAAGACAACTTTACGGCTAGTCTAGTTTCAAAAAGAAGTTGCTTGTATTAAAATGTTTGAGATTCGTAAATATAACGAGTTAATTTTGTACTCGGTATTTTAGGGATTATCTACTGTAACAGGCGTTAACTTAGATCTGTGCAGACGATCGCTAATATGGCATAGTTATTCACCCGTAAAAATGGCGTACAATTTTCTCGAGCATATTGATAAGTATCATGTATATTGGAAAAAGAAAAACTTCTTTAAATGTATCTGTAGTAAATCAAACTTACTCAATTTCTATCCAGAAAATCCAGCAAAAACTTTATGAATCCAAGAGTTCAATTTTAAATTTAGAAAAAAATCCTAAACACCGTTAAAAGCCTAAATTGGACAGAGCCAAATACACAATACCACACAGCTTGACACGACCTTGACCTTCCTGATAATAATCTAGTTCTAGCTCATGCAAAATCATTTTACATTAAAAAAATTAATAAGACAAATAGCACGGCGGTCGATGTACCGTTAGAATCCTTTGTTAACCATTTTAAAAATATGTCAGCTACAACAAATGCAAGTAATTTTAACAATGAAGAATTTAACAATAGTGATAATATCTCAGTTGATAGCCTTGATTGTGCTTTTACGTTAGATGAGATAGTTAATACAATTAGTTCTATGTCCAGACACAAAAGCAGTGATATTAGTGGCAATGTTGCTGATTTTTTCATAGATGTAAAAATGTTTATTGCTCCGTATTTAGTAAATATTTTTAACAAGATATTTGATAATGGAATTTATCCAGAAGCCTGGACTAAAGGTGTTATTGTGCCTATCCATAAAAAGGGTGATAAAACTAACCCATCTAATTATAGAGGGATTACACTCGTTAATGTGATCGCCAAATTTTTTCCGCTATTGATGAGAAATCGGATAAATAAGTGGTGTGAAACTGAAAATAAATTCAATGATGTGCCGTTTGGTTTTCGTGACAACAAAAGCACTGTTGATTGTATTTTTATACTTCATACTATTATTCAAAAGGTTTTAGCGCAAAAACAGAAATTGTACTGTGCTTTTATTGATTATGAAAAGGCCTTTGATACTGTTATACACGATGCTTTGTGGATTATATTAGTTCAGTCTGGTATAAGTAGTAAAATGATAACCATGCTTACGTCCATATATACAAATGTTAAGGCATGTGTTAAAGATATTAATACTATGTCACATTCAGAACTGTTCGATATATCTCTTGGAGTGAAACAAGGGGAACCTCTTTTATTTATTTTGTTTATTAATGACAATCGGGAGTATTTAGATTTTGAACATCTAACACAGAATGATATAACAAAGCTGTCTCTATACATGTTACTGTTTGCTGACGACATTGCTCTGTTCACAACTGACCCTAATAGTCTTCAAGCTCAACTTGATGCAATACATAGATATTCATGCAAGTGGGATCTTAAAATTAATGTTGCTAAAACTAAAATAGTTATTTTTGAAAAACGAAAAACATTGAATCGTTTTGTTTGGTCCATTAATAATAATGTTGTCGAAACAGTGGATAGCTTCTGTTATTAGGGTATAAAATTCAATTACAATGGAAGTTTTGTAAATGCAGTTAAAGCGCTGAAAGACCAAGCTTTGAAAGCATATAATCACCTTGTAATAATTTTTGGTAGGGTTAAATTCGACATTAAGACCAAACTGTTATTGTTCGACTCTATGATTGATCCTATTCTTATGTATGGTTGTAAGGTTTGGGGTATATATGACATGAAAGAGGTGGATAAACTCCATTTTAAATATTGTAAACACATTCTTGGAGTTCGTTTTCAAACTTCTAATGCTGCTGTTCTTGGAGAGCTAGGACGATTTCCTTTAACATTGTTATGTAAAATCAGAGCACTTAAATTTTGGTGCAAAATCAAATCTTCCCCATTCTTGCCTATAAATAATATATATTGTGAACAAGTTAATGATGCTAGTTTTGTTTACTGCAATGCTAAGGATAACTGGTCTAAATCTGTAAAGAATGTGTTAGACACCCTCGGTTTTAGTTATGTTTGGTCTTCTGATCATATAAACAATTCTTGTTTTATATCATTAAGACAACGCCTCCACGATCGATATGTACAGCAGTGGACTGATACCATTCATTCACAACCAAAGTTAAATTATTATAAACAATTCAAGGTACATTTTGAATTTGAAAAGTATCTCGATTTAAATATTAATGATAAATATAGAATTGCATTATCGAGATTCCGACTATGTTCTCACTCTCTTGAATTAGAAGTTGGAAGGTTTAATAATGTTGCACGTCTAGAGCGAAAATGTCAACTATGCAATACTAATATGGTTGAGTCTGAATTTCATTTTTTGCTTGCTTGTCCTTTTTATTATGATTTACGTCAACAATTTAATATTTCCAATTCATGGAATACCTTGAATAAATTTAGGGTTTTAATGTCTTCAAAAAACACAAACAATATAAGAATTGTATATAAATATATTTACAATGCTTTTCAACGACGTTCTGCCAGCATTGATGCAGTTGCTTCTTAGTTACAATAAAGTAAATTATGATTGTGTTCTTTATATTATGTACGTGTGTGTGTTGTTGTTAGTTTATTTTGTATTTGTCATCTTTTCAATTTGTGTACATCTCATCCTATGTGTATGTTCATGGCCAAAGGCTTATGTATTGCCGATATTGCCAATAAACTTGAAACTATCATTTTATGAATCACTTTATAAGAAGGATGACTATATAGAATATCCAGAAAATACCTCCTTCTTTCAAAATGAGAATAACTGTCTTTCAAATGAAGGTCATAGGCTGGAAGATCATACTGAATATGAATCTTTTAACGCTTTAAACGCAATAAAAAATAACAAAATTCCCGGGTCAGATGGTCTGACAGTGGAATTTTATAAAACTTTCTTGAACGAAATAAAAAAAAAATACTTAGTTAAGTCTTTAAATTATTCATTAGAAATTGGAAGTTTGACAGAATTGCAAAAACAAAGTATTATCACGCTTCTTCCGAAAAAAGATAAATATTTAACTCAAATAAACAATTGGAGACCAATTTCGCTTCTTAATAAAGATTATTAAATAGCTTCAAAGTCAATTGCCAATAGAGTAAAATCATTCTTACAGAAGAGTAGAAGTTGCGATCAGACAGGTTTTATCAAGGGGAGATATATAGGGGAAAATCTCAGAATTCTTAAAAAAGTAATTGATTTTACAAATGAAAATAATAAAGTAGGTTTGATAATCTTTTCTGATTTTAATAAAGCCTTTGATAGCCTCGATCACAATTTCCTAACAAAATGCCTTAAAAAGTTCAATTTCGGCAACGATATAATAAAATGGGTTCAACTATTTTATTCAGATGCCAAAGGTTGTGTTACGGATAACGGTTTTTTATCCGAGTTCTTTAATATACGTAAAGGTGTGAGACAAGGATGCCATCTTTCCCCGTATTTATTCATTTGTTGCATCGAACTATTGAAATCAGTAAAAATGAGAATATCAAAGGTATAAAGGTAAACAATATTGACATAAAACAAACTCTTTTTGAGGACGATAGATAGATCTTTTATTTCCTCCATACATGGAGAGCATAACATATATACAGCAGGTTTAGTTGATACCAATGTACAATACAAATGTCAAATAATGCATGGTGCTATATACACAACATTGGACAAGATATAAACATACAAAATAAATGAACTGGTGTTTTTAAATTTGAAGGATGATTACACCTATATGTGCAAGGTCAATGAAGATAACTACTCAATTATCACAACTAAGATATAACTGAGTAATTGCCCGAGGTGTTTGGTTGATTTGTTTAAAATTGCAGGTTTTTGGAACCTAGAGACGAAAGCGAAATTCTAAATTCCATACTGCCTAAGGAGAATCAAATGTAAACGATTTAATTTATATGTAAAATTGTAAATACAAATGTGAGTAGCTTTTTTTTGTTTATAAGAGTAAAAACATTTGAAGTTCTTTGTGCTACCTTACATGCTTCGAGATATTATTGCTCGTATATTTCATCAAGATTTCTGTATGTTGAGTCAATAGTGTGGCAGACTAAGACTAAATGTTTAGATGAGTAGTCAATAAAAAATAGCAGTTATTACAGTCATTGAGCATTTAAAGAAGTAATAACAACAACAGCAACACGAAATGCAATATAAGGATGAATATTTCATTCTTAGCAAACGAGCCTTCGTTAGAGGCGATCTATGCACTGCCTTTATGTGTAAGTCCAGGTTATATTACGCAAATTCAAACATGTTTTTAAGCACCTTTACTAAATCCCAACTGGACAATTTCATATCTGACATTTCTGCAGAAATGTTCAATATATTGAGGCACTGTTCTCTCCCACTTAGAGTCATAAACTTTCTAAAATAAACCACACCTTTAAGGTCAATGACATGTTCCCACAGTGTTTGCCTCACATGATCGATCTTAAAACAGTAGCACATGATATGTTCTGGCAGGCTTTCACACATAAGATGACACATTTCACAGTTGCGAGAGTATTGTCTCGTCATAAATGAGGCAATTAAGTTCATTAGAAATGAGCACATCGCCAATAGTTTTGGAGAGGCCTTTGCAGCTATCCATCAATTTGAATATTTCCCCGGTGTGATTATGTTTGGGGTGAGCCACCTTGAATTAAGTTGGATCACAGAGTCGAACACTTTTTGCCTTTCCATTTTCAGCACCTTATTTTGGAGAATACTTTTCCAAGCGTAGGAAGAGGGGCACGTACCGTAGTCCACGTAAGACACTATGTATTTGTATAATGAATGGGTTAGGGTGACAACCACTGTCACGCAACTCCGTTATAAGTCCGTCAATAAAGACAAGGTACATTATAGGTGACGTCTTTCGGCCTTGAGGATTTCCTTGTAGGACGTCGATGTTTTCTGATGATAAACCCTTATATCTTACATGGTTTTGTACTGCTGTATACATCTCTTTTACTGAAAGAAGTGTTGTATGATCCATGGTGGTTTGCAGAAGTTTGTAGAAAAGCCCATCGTGCCAGACGCGGTCAAAAGCTTGTCTCCCATCCAGAAAACAAAGATATACAGTTGAGGAATGTTCCCGGGCGAATAATAAGCTTTCACGTAGAGCAAAAGATGACATCAAACACCCTTACTGTTTTTTGAAAACCACCCTGTTGGTTGTCAATGTTTGTAAGTAGTTGGTCCTTGCATCGTTGCAAAATAACTATTTCAAAAACTTTTAAAATGACCGACGACAGAGTGATGGCTCGATAGTTATTTGGGTCGTCTTTTCTCTTATTACCTCCCTTATGCATAGTAGTTATCGTACCTATCTTCATAAACACCGGAATATGGGACAGTCTTAACATACAAGTAAACATATCAGCCAATACTGGAGCTATGATTGACCTTCCATAGATAAGGTGTTCATATAAAATCCCGTCACTTTCACCTGCCTTGCACTTAGGTAACGTTTGAATCGCACTGTCAACTACTTTTTCTGACACAAAAGCATCTGGGTCAGGTTTAATATTGTCAAATGCATTCTGGACTGTTCGTGATACATGTTCCTTCCAGTCATCGTCAAAATCATGAGAATGTGATGGGAAATAAAGATCTTGGAAATATAAGCCCCATTCCCTAACTAGATCGTTCTTGTCCCGGTACATTGTTCAATTAAAGCTTATTCCTGCCCCGCTATTTGAAATTGATAACTTTTTCCTAGAATTGACCGTTTTCCAAAGTCGGCCTGGATCAGTCTTTGCTATATGTTCTAGGGTGTTGTCTATGGGGGCTAGATATTCCTCGATACACCGTCTCTGTGCAAGACGGAATTTACGTTTGGCTCTCATGTATGCAACGAACATTACATCGGTCGGCACTCTTGGTCTACCCGCACGGCGCCACAGTTCGCAAGCGTCCCACATTGACATGGGTTCTATCGTCTCTGACCAGTACGGTTTAAGAAACCGTTTAAAACGCCTCTTTTGGAAATATTTGCGGACGATGCTAGTTTCATTTTAGATGGATCAAAAAAATCCTTCGACACTCTTATTAAAAATTAAGATAATTATCGAAGTATATCAGGATTAACTCTTAACAAATCAAAGTGCTCAATTTTAAGGCTAGGGTCACTGAAAGATAACAAAACAAGTATCTGCGACAGCAATTTCGAATGTAACATGAACACAGCGCAGGCACTATGAATTATATTCAGTAACAATTCAAAAGTCATAAATGAATTGAATTTCAAAGATAAAATGCTGGAATTCGAAGCCTGTTTAGAAAAATGGAAAAAATGGAATCTTTCGCTTTTAGGAAAAATAAAGAATAGGAAAACATTTAAATATTTATGGGACAATAAACCTGATAAAGTTTCAAGAAATCAAATTATACAAAGTTATGAAAATGGAGGTTTAAAAATGCTAGACATATTAAAATTCGAATGTGCAATAAAATCAAGTTAAACGAATGCTGTTTCAAAAAGATTCAAAATGGGTAAAAATATATGAAAATATGATGGTTAGATTTGGAAAAGATTTTATTTTCAAATGTAATATAGACCCAAATAAAATTGATAGGCTTGAAATAAAATCGAAATTTCTTCGTGATATTATTAAATCATGGGCAAGTGTAACATTTAGAAAAGAAGTTAACTTTATAGCGAAATAAATTATTTGAATAATAGTTACATTAGACAACAAAACGATGACACATTTTTCTATAAGAATTGGTACAGCAAAGGTGTACAATACATTGAGCATCTGAATTACTTTCAACAAAAACAGTTTTACAATTTTGAGGATCTACACAGACTATACGATATTAACCAACATGATTACATGAAATATTACACGTTTTTGAAGTGTATTCCTCAAAATTGGAAATCAAAAGTAAAATTAGAGGAAATGACTTACAATGTACCTACGTTTTGTTTTAAAATAAGGTGACTGAAAATACTAAAATATGCAAGCTGGTATACCAGAAACTCATTTTAAACCAAAATCCAGTGCAAAATGGAAAAGAAGGAATATGGGAGGCAGAACTAAGCGTAAATGATCTAAATTGGAAAAATATTTATACCCAATCATTCAAACTTTGCACTGATACCAAATTAAGAGCATTTCAGTACAAATTTCTTCTTAGAATACTGCCTGATAATAGTAAACTTTATCGATACAATATTAGTTCTTGCAGTCTTTGTGATTTTTGCTCATTGTATATAGATTCGAACAAACATATGTTTTGGGAATGCCATTCCACCCAAATATTCTGGAACAAAACAACACGCTTTCTTACAAGCATATTTGAGGTTGATATTTCGACAATAAATTACAGTGATGCCACTTTTTGTAACTTTAAGTCTTTAAATTGAAATTATGAATATGCAATTAACTTCGTTATACTTCTTGCAAAATACTTTATCTTTAAATCAAAGTGTGAAGGAAGTACGCCTATCTTCGAGGCTTTTGTTCCATATTTTTCAAAGAGATTGCAATCTGAAAAGATAATAGCTATGGCCAAAAATAAACTGCATACGTTTCTTGGTAGATGGATCCTAGTACTTAACAAGCTTAATTGTTGAATACCGCAAGTTTACACCAATGTAAGAATGTAAATTTCATCCACATTGCTTTCTTGCCTTCTTCTATCTACCATTTCTTACTTTCTTAACTAACACCCCCCCCCCCCCAAAAAAAAAAAAAAAAAGAAAAAAAAAACAAATATTTTCTTCATGATTGAATTTGGAACACGACTTTTGTATACCTTATGAATATATGTATGATTTACATGTATATTTGAGAAAATAAAATTGAAAAAACAAAAATTATGGAAATAACCGACATTATTAGCGCCGAGTGGTGAACAACACGAAACACTCGTATTATAATGTATTGTACCATGCTTGCTATATTCGGCTATGCAGTATTCGTCCATACTCGGCACCCCCAGCCTATCATAGCATTCGTCAGTCATGTTGAGTATTGGAAAACAAAGCAAGGGAAGAAAGTTTGTCAGGAATTAAGCTATAAAACTAGCTAGAGTTAAAAGAAAAATAATACACATTTATGCACAGGCAAACGTTCAATGACACTTTATACCAACCAAGATACAAGAAGGAACATTCACGAAGCTAGCATAACAGTTGCCCAAACAACGAGTTTATTAAGAATGCAAAAAAATGTAAAAGTAACAAGGCAAGATGTACAAGTAAGAAAGCAAAATGTAAGATGTATTTTTTGTTTCAATACACTTCCATAGCCGCGGGCGCGCACACAGGTCGTAGTACGAGCGCAATGGTTATCTTAATGCTTGCACGGCAATCGTCAGGCGTTCGCTAAGATGACACTGCCCATCTACCGCGCTAAACGGCGCGTCTACGGTGCTTACACGAAGAGTTTTATTATTCTTACTGCGCTCTTACAACGATTGTACGGAGCCGCCACAGCGATCATTGCGCTCCCATCGCGCAAATCGGCATTTATATGACAATGAATCAACTCAACAAAATTGTATAAAGGAATGACATATGCAAATAAACATTCATTTCACCATGGCTGGTGTGCAAAGGCAAGCAGGGATATTCCTTGTCTATATATGCAGGTCCAGCAGATCCCGGATCATTGATCTCATTCTGCCTTATACACCTTTCCACCTCTTATGGAGTTCATGGTTTCAACTATTCGAGAGCAAATGGAAAAAGTGTGTATGTACGATAATTTATACTCGCACTCGGGCCTTGCCCATTCAGCGAGGCCTTGCCCATTCGGCGAGGGCTCCGATAAAAGTGTTTATCATTTTATATTTGGAACATAGAGCACATACATAATGTAGCCCTGGTTAGAGCTACCTGGTTCTTTAACGTGCACCAATATATAGCACTGTCACACGGGACCCCCGTTTAACGTTCCTCTTGGAAGACGCAATTATGGAGAACTGGTGGAGATATCGTTTTTATAGGTATATGCAGTGCAAAATAACACGCCGTCCGCGCAGTGTGAGCGCCGCGAAGGCACAGTGCACACGCAGTGCGCGCCGTGACAACTCGATGCACGCAGTGGAAGCGCCATGAGAGCGCAGACAATACCCAACTAGAACTCCGTCGAAACGGGATAGAACGCCATGGAGCTCCATACATCCGTTCGACGTTCTGAAACGCCAAGTGCCGTGGCATTGCCAACTACATGAAAAATATCAGGGTTTTTTCTGCGATATCATGGCGCTCTGAGAAATTTAACAACGCCGTATAATCGCAGTGGCAGCGCGGCTAGGTGTGGCAGCAACGCGGCTAGGTGTGAACGGGGAATTTGGAAAAAAACTGTCGTAAACCAAATTATACATAATGGGCTAAAACATTGAAATGTCTTTCTTTTTTTCTCGTACTGATATATTTCTGTAAACAACCGGAAAGCAAACTAAATAAACTATAATAGTATTTAGTAAAATATATTATTATATTCATAATAAAATAATCTAGCAGCTATAGCTGCTCTTGCTGCTGGCAGTTAGCTGCTATGCTGCCATGCTGCTTACTTCGCACTAATAAATATAAATAAGTCTTTGATAGTGTAGAGTACTCACACTTAATGAAGTAATGCTTTAACACAAAATATTTGACAAAGGCGAAGACCGAATTCCAGAAATAATCTATTACCTAGCCTATCATTTAAATTAGATAAGTTCAAGCTATACGGAATAGCTGGATAACTAGTTTTGTCACAGATTTTATTTAATAATTTACTTAATCAATAATAGACAATATGATTAAGCATTTACTTATCCTAAATCTAACCTAAGGTAAATTTAAATTGTATATACCCGACACGTGAGTCAATTGAATCGAACCCCGGTCTCCCGCGTGACAAGCGGGGATACTTACCGGTACCACTATACTATCGAGGAGACTATGAAATTCGTTGTTGTTGTTGTTGTTGTTGTTGTTGAGTTTATAAAGGTCTGCCCGCGCCCTATAATGGCTGCATTATGGCTTTACCCCGTCACATCCCCAAGTGTGACTAAAACATAATTTTGAAGCCAAAGGGGGGGTTTTACCCCCATCGGTTGACGGGATTTTCGCCAAAGGAGTAATTGTGTACCCAAAATGCCGCGAAACCTGCGATGAATGACATCTAGAGTGGCCCCACAGCTCTGACTATTGGATATGGTTTCATTTCTCTAGTCTTCACTACAGTTGCAAATTTGATATTGCATTGTATCTTAAAAAACATTTACGTGTAAGAATGGTATTTTTTTAAAGGATGGGCAAGACTCGCGGTCAGTTCATTGACAAGAAAGTGTTGTGAGAACAGAACTTTTCGCCCACTATATGTATTTATATTTGTAATATATATATGAACTGACCACTTTGTTGTCGATGCCCGACTATTGCCTCGACAACAAAGTAATATATATATATATATATATATATATATATATATATATATATATATATATATATATATATATATATATATATATATATATATATATATATATATATATATAAGAAATATAAATACGCTATGAAATTCAAAAATGTCCGCTTAATATAACTGCTCTAACTGCGTTTTCATTGGCGGAGAATAGTGTCGAGCTAGAAGCCGGAAACGGATAGTTTTTGCCCCAATGAAAATTTACATTACAAAACGGAAGGCAGTTAGGCTAGACATAAAAGTGTAACATACAGTTGTGACATACAAGTGGGGTTGTGAGTTAATGAACATACAAGATACAAGTAAAAGCTGCACTCTCACAAATTTACCGTTTTGACAAGTTTTTTTATTTTTTGTCTTCGAACGAGCCAAATTTTGCAAAAATCCATGGAAACCATTTAAATAAGACTTCTGACAAAAAATAGAGCGCAGATTTTTTTATTTAAGTTCAAAAATTGTTTTAGGCATTAAAATATCAATTTTCGAAAGGAAATACGAAAAACTACGATTTTTTGTCAGCAATCTTAATCATTGGTTTGCAGATCTTAATGCAAAATTTTGCTCTTTCCAAGTTAAAAAAATAAAAAAAAGTTGTAAAAATGGTATATCTGTGAGAGTGCAGAATCTTTATTTTAAGTCGTATGTATGATAACAAGCAACAATAGCTCAATGAGCTATTTTCCGACATGAATAACATACATATATAACATACAAAAAATAACAATGAGCTTGTGACCTGGGAATAAAAGCATATAGTTTTGTAATGTGCGACGTCAAAGACGCAACAGATCACTTCAGAGAAAAGCATGCTCGACCCTGAATGGGTCCACTGATTCCACCACTGCCACCGTTTGTAACGTGCGACGTCAAAGACGCAACAGATCCCTTCAGAGAAAAGCATATACAGTAAATTCTCAATCCACACGGAGCCCGGGCTTTTCCAATTTGCATATTACCAAACAAGAACATCAGCGTACTGTGAACGCACTTTCATCTATAACGGAATGTTATACTATGAACGCACATCCGCCCCATAGCGGACCATTACAGTTTTAAAAGGGTACAAATATTGGAACAAGTATTTACAAAAATCGTTCCTTATTATATTCATGCATAAAATTACAAAAAGTCAAAAATCATATAGTTTTAAAAAGATACAAATATTGGAAAAGGCATTTACAAAAGCCGTTCCTTATGATACTCATGGCATAATGCATACAATTACAAAAAGTGAGATGGATTAAAGCACTGAAAACAGTGATTACATCAACTAGTTTTTCCGGCTGTACGGCCAGTCCACACACGCACTGTTCCGCTAGTTGACATACCACTGTAAAATGGTTAGTTCTATCAAGAGTATAACTTGAAGGATAATTGTATACATTTTAACAGCAAAATTGTATTTCTATATAAACATTATATACATGGGAATTACAGCATGGCACATTGATGTGTAGGTGGTAAAATGTTATAGTTAATCTGGTGCTAGAAAAAAATCTTTAGAAAGTATTGCTAAGAGACTTATTATATTTATCATGTAGTTTAAATACTACTATATTTTGCTGATATTATCAGAAACAGTGGCGTACAAAGGCATGGTTGCTCCTATGATTGGGTCAATCCCTACCTACATGTAACACATCCAAATCTCTGCCCGGCCACTGTCCTGACAATATCAGCACTTCATTAACCACTGTGTAAGAATATGAATTGAAAATGCCAAATCGTAACACCTAAACAAAAACTTGCCCCAAAATGCACAAGTAGTTGTAAATGTTTGACAGTTGTTATATACATTTCAAACAATCATATAAAGATATTAGCCCTTGTTATTTAAAATGATTATTTTTTATTCATATTCAAAATGCCCACTGAAATCTTTTCTGTTATTTAAATGCCATATCTTGTATGTCATTATCCTGTTATGATATGGGCATTAAATGTATGTTTTCTGTTTGAAAATTTGAGCACTTTTATTCAATTATGTTTCTGTTAGATATAAAATATACATGTTTTGTTTTACTTTAATATTTTAATGTATTATGGGGTTTTATTTAACTGTCAATTAGCCTGTATTAATCATGAATTTTGGATTAATTAAAGCTGTTTTCAAGCTGTAATTATAATACCATATGTTAAAATGTACCAGCACATATTAGTAGCTATAAGAACCCAAGTGTCCAGCAAAAGAAATGTTATATTATTTTGTTTCGTAAATTTGTTCATGTACATTAGTCTAGAGACAATTTATGCATTGAACAGTCATGTAAGTTCATCAACTGTAAGACAATCCTTAAATTCTGTGTGAATGATATATAATTAAAGAAGGTAATTTGCCACATTGTCCTGTGCCGTGTGTGAGTTTTGTTTTATGTTAAACTGGCCAAACTCTTGTGCCGTGGGATATTTCTACTCATAACTATTGTTTTATATTATGAAAACCATGTTAAGTTTGTTTCTGTTTTCCGCAACTGCTACTGCTTGGCGAAACAGACGGCCAACACCCCTCGGCACGGATCATTCTAACTACATATATGTTATATGCATAGTTCTTTTATCACTGTTTTACTATATACAGGGGGCCCAACGTGAAATGTGTTCGCCGAATTTTAAGTGAGGGAAATTGTGTGAAGCCGAGTAAAATGGCGGCGTTGAAAGGAATTTCGGTGTTTCAAGGATGTATTTTCACCTGGTAAGTTATATCACCTTTCTCGCATTATAAATACGCCTACCCGGAGACCACACGTGTAAGCGTCTCTCGGTTTTTTAACCTATGTTTCTAGAGGCCTTTACAAAAAAGTTATTGAATGTATAAGCTGAACGATTGATTGTTTACAGAGTGAAAATAGAAAATTGCGTGACTTGAAACTGTATTTTCTGCCCAAGTTTACCATTCTTTTACCTGTTTTAGCTATTTGCATTATTTATCTTTTCGACCGCTACTGCACTTACAAGGGTATTATACGGCCGATTTTTTCATGTTTAAACACCTTTTATGTTGGGCGACGAAGTTTATGCAGATTTTGTGTGAAGCAGAATCAGAATATACATGCGTTAATAAAAGTTTAATTAAGACATGAGCTGTAACACATGTTAATAATTATAACAAAAGGAAATTTAAACGTACCGTGTATTCGTTATGCAAAATTACTTGTATAGTATTCCAGCAATTCATCTATATATGTAACACGAACGTCCCCAATACGGCAATTACAATGAATATTATCAGTCTAATTTTATCTTACCAACAAAAATACGTTTTAAAGCAGTTTAAGTCTACCTATACCCAACCCCATCAACCCCGGCAGTTGTCTTTGGGTACAACGCTAAATAACAAAATATATGTATGAAATAAATGTTATAATATAATAATAAAGCACAATGACTTACTTTCACTGAAATGTACTGATATTTATGTTGTCTACCCTAGTTTAAAATAATTTGTTAAGATTATATGGTATTCTTATCAATGCAGGATTATAGATAGTGGAATTTCACGCAAATGTATAACCCTTTCAACTATTTGTTCTAGACCCTTTAAGACTACCTTAACATTGGTACATGTATTTCAGTGAACGTAAGTTATTGACCGCAGTGAAGTGTTTATACCCTCAACATCGTCTATGAATTAAAAGAGGCTGTGGGGTCTTCCCATACGATAAATTTATCTTCGGTCAGTGTAAAATGGTGAATTTTAGAGTATACAATCTTGCTAAAATAGTACACAGGTGTATCTGGTGTGCCATTTTGCATCAAAAGCACGTGGTATGTTCTTATCGGGTACCACATTTTCTTTTATTATTTATATTAAAATGTGTCTTAAGAACGCTATTAATGTTGCACTCTCACAGATATTCCGTTTATATAACTTTTTTTTTATTTTTTGCCTTGATAAGAACAATTATTTGCGTAAGTAATAGTAAACTGATATTAAAAGATTGTTAATCAAAGATCAGATCGCAGATTTTCATATTTCCGTTAAAATAATAATGTTTTATAGCTTAAACCGTTACTAACGATTTAAAAAAAAAATGCATAAAACATAATTTTTTGAATTTAAATATAATTTTTAGTCGGCAGTCTTATATAGCGGGTTTCCATGGATTTTCGCAAAAATGGCTCGTTCCAGGACTTAAATTAAAAAGTTGTCACACCGTTAAATCTGTTAAAATGCAGCTTTAAAGTACGCTTATACTGATTCTGCTTCACACAAAATCTGCATAAAACTTCGTCGCCCAACATAAAATGTGTTTAAACATGAAAAAATCGGCCGTATAATACCCATGTAAGTGCAGTAGCGGTCGAAAAGATAAATAATGCAAATATTCAATTAAAAATAGCTAAAACAGGTACAAGAATGGTAAGCTTGGGCCGAAAATACAGTTTCAAGTCACGCAATTTTCTATTTTCACTTTGTAAACTATCAATCGTTCAGCGTATACATTCAATAACTTTTTTGTAAAGGCCTCTAGAAAAATAGGTTAAAAAACCGAGAGACGCCTACACGTGTGGTCTCCGGGTAGGCGTATTTATATTGCGAGAAAGGTGATATAACTTACTTACCAGGTAAAAAAATCCTTGAAACACCGAAATTCCTTTCAACGCCGCCATTTTATTCGGCTTAAATTCGGCGAACACATTTCACGTTGGACCCCATGTATATAGGTATCTCTGTGTGAATCTATTAGATCTGTTTGAATCTATGTTATTTTTTCTACTGTTTGCTAACCCTCGGGGACGGTGTGCAGATGCCAATAAATATTCTACGTTCACTTGTTATATTTGTTTTGTTTGATTTTTTCAAACTGATTGGGGGAATCTATCATAAATGCTTGAAACTGGGAATAGAGGGTATTAATTTAAACAAGGATTAAGAAATGACAATAGGATATAAAACAAGGGTGAGCGCTATAGTTTATAATACGAAAAAAAATCCGCACTACGGCAAATATGTGTAGGGTCGAGAGGAAAGAGTGTTGACTGACCTTGATGCTGAACAATACATTAAACTAGTGTTTTTTTCGAGAACCGGGATTCTGTACCTAACCAACCTATTTCAGGGTCATAAAAGGTCAAATTGTCTGGCATTTTCTCGCATACTGGTAATGTGTACAACAATAAACTATGTTTTTATTTACATTGTCTATAAACATAACTCATATATTACTCAATTAATTAATAGAATAAGACTAAGCTTGCTGCTGAACGTTATATTAGATTAAGGTAGAAGGGACATAACTCTCTGGAACCACTACGGCTCTTATTTGATTGCTGAACATGTCCTTGACATTATGAGCGCCAAGTTTTGCCACGCTTGTATATATGGTTTGCACAAGAAGTAAACCAACTTTATTTGAATATAAAGTTGCATCACTCTTATGTTTTTGTCCGATATATCTCGAGACCAAAATATTATGTATGCATACACCGTCAATAAGTTTAATCATTCTTCGAATTCTTAATGAAGATGCTGCAGCCGTTAATAATTTTGCCACTTCCCCAACAGTATTAATGTACTTGCAGCCTTCATTGCCATGCCTACTTGCTTTTAATTGAACTGTAACATGGTACAAATTACAGGTAGTAAATTACACAGCATTTACATGCTCGATCATTGTCAGTATAAAACGTGACGACACTCATCGTTTATTTAATTAACCCAATTGCAACTGACAACTAAAGCCAGAGTTATGGGCCTTCAATAATCAGCGTTTCAAGTTTATGGGTTCTGCTTAAAAGTCAGCTTGCTAGTTTAACTCCCGGTGAGGCAATTAACGTCCAGTAAATATATTTTATTTGTTTTAATTGAGCTGGTATAGGAAAGTTCAAGGGGGAGGACGTAATTTCGTTTCATGCAGAAAAATGTTTCATGCCAAACAAAATGGCGGATTTAGAATGAAAAGTACTGGTTCTGGTACCAACTTTTGCCTGGTTAGTAGACCTTTTCTTTTAATTTTGAAAAATGTATGCGTCAAGTATGTGGTGAAAAACATATTCTTCGTTCGACATCTTAGTTTGGTATCATAACTTTAAAGATAAAAAAAGTTATTGAACAGATTGCTTAGGAGGCAATGTTTACAAATAAACGTGATGATTATATCATCATTTCTTCGTATTTTCTCGGCAAATATGGCATATCTGTGTATGTTGTAACTGTGATTGCATGTATATATTCCTATTTTCCAAACTTCATGGTTATTACTCGACTGTACATGTTTCCACGCCGATTTTTTGTACCTTAACCCCCATTATGTTTATTGCAAGCACATTACCCACATTTTGGAGGAAATGTAAACAAAGTTCTGCACAATTGTTTGGTATTGAGAGGATACGTTTTTAGACCTGAGAATCGCTAATGATCACGAGTCTTTCAGTTTGGTATGTGATGTGTATCATAATTTGAAGTCAACGACATTTTCACTTCAGGAACGGACTTGAACTTCACCATGGTCCGACCCCTTGTACTGTTATATTATAATTTGAAGTATAATGATACAATTCCACATATAGTCACAAACATGTAGTGAATATACAAAACAATACAAGCTGTTGAATATATGATTATTTTAAGTTTACAAGCATGAAATAATTATGAAAAAAAATCTCAAGAATTTCATGCACGTGAGCATTCAGAGTACTCTAAGAGAAATGTCTCAAATATTTGCTAGATCTTGAAATATGATTACAGTTCCTCATGAGTCTGAATGGGCGCTGAAGGTGGATGCATATACCTTCCGATGAAGAGAGGGGCGTTGAGCTTGTAGTTCCAAATCAGAAAGAGGAACGGGTGGTCCGCCTTGAATTCGCTGGGTGGAGGGGGAAGAGAAAAGGTCATCATCACTGCAGCTGTAGCTGCAGCCGCTTCAGTACCCTCTTCATTCACGTCAACAAATGCTTTGTGAAACACCTGAGAGACGTACAACTTCTTGCCCATGCCTGATAGATCGGCTTTCGCCTCGCTGAAGACATCCACCATACCCAATGCGGACAACGTGTTGGAAAGAGCGAACGAAGATTCGAGTTTAAACTTAGGAAGCGATACTACAACCGTTGGAGTAATAACATCATTGATGATTTTATTTAAGGTCGGCGAGTCCAGACTTTGTTCCAGCTTCAGTAGCCCATCAGTATCTTTCGGCAAGACAACAATCATGGCAAGTTCTTCACCTATATATGGTAGATGCAGCACCTTACAGGCGTGTTCTGAACTTTCGCCATATCGAACATTTTCCATTTCGGCATTCATCATGTCAATAGTAGCAGTTTTGCCGCCAATAAGGTGAAAATTATCTTTCTTGGTATTTTCCGGTTTGAACTGCGTTGCCCAGTTACCCTTAAAATAGATTGCGTTTACAATTACCAGTCTAGTCAACGCATTGATAGAACCATTGGGTAGCAGATCTTTGATTTTATGGTTTGTAAATTCCTCAACCCATTTGTTGATTGACATTCTAGACGGCTCAGGACTGGTGGAAAATTCCAAAGCTTCGATTTCAGTTCCAAAGTGCTTTGAAACAACTGATATGTACTCCTGCAAAATGTCCTTCCCTTTGTCCGGGTAAAGCTTGTTAGCAGACTGAAGAGTAACATCCCTACTACCTTGATTCAGTGCTTTTGAAAATAATTCAAATTCCTCGAGCAATTCTTTTTCATTCCTAAATTTTAGTTTTAATGCTGCGACCATCTGGTCTTTTGTAACATTTCTTGCTCCTACTTGAACCATTGCCATGACAACCAAAATGCTTGTTGGGGCTATAAACAGATTGTCATTTTTAGATGATTCTGTGACCGCTTTGTATATATCCAAGGTAAACTCATTCGCACTCGCTGAAACCTTGGGGTTTTCTGAGGCCATCTTTCTGTCAAAATTCTGCAAATATAAACAGGTTGTTATTGGCACTTATTTCTCTGATTAAGTATAACACATGTGTTGTGTTTTTATTCGTAGAAGCATAAGTATTGGAATTTTGATGAGTAGTGATGATATCTATTGCTTATATATTTATTTTACAAGATCAAAAAAATACTCCCACAATTCAGATGCAAAGATCAGTTTCAATCCTTAAAAATATATGTAATATTTGTCATGAAAACATTCCAAAAGATGTTCAGAAAAACCTAGCACTGATCATGAAACCTTCAACATATTTGTGCAAAGATGAGAACATGTTCCTTCTCCTATATGAAGCTAAGTTCTACTCAACCTTGAATACACTCAATGTTCGAATTGGATCAGAAGGTAATATAGAGAATTAAGTAGCTAGGATAATAAGATGTTTAACTAATCTTAGTTACCAGGCATGAAAGTAGCTAGGCATGAAGGTTGCTAGGCATGAATGTAGCTAGGCATGAACGTAGCTAGGCATAAATGTAGCTAGTCATGAACGTAGCTAGGCATGAACGTAGCTAGGCAGTAGCTAGGCATGAACGTAGCTAGGCATTAACGTAGCTAGGCATGAACGCTGAACAACAATGGCAAACGTTTGGTTGGCGGTTGGTGGAATTACTTTATGGAAAACACTGAAGTTTTAAGAAGCAAGACATATCAGGTTTTTATCTTCATAAATACGTTTAACCCAATCGGCTTAAGCAACTTCTGTGTAATAATCACAATCTCTATTGCCGGTGTAACATTCAATTTTGACCCCGTTGAAAATTGACCCTGCCCGTTATTTAATGACCCCAGCCACGCAATAAAAAATGACCCCGTTGAAAACTGATCAGCTGCATGCAGGTCATATTTCAACGTTGATATCCCAATAAGCTTATGCAATATGCCTTTTACCATACAGTTGTAGGATAAACATTTTTGCATCATTTTCATATTTTTAAGTGATTAAAGGGGCTCGTTCACAGATTGCCAAATTGCACTTTTTAAGATTTTTGGTTTTATATTCCAACGCATTAGATATGTTAAAAATTGAAGACTGACAACTGGAATCTTTGAAATCGCTTGATTTCTACAGAGTTAATAACGCTCTGCAGAGCTCTCTTTATATCGAAGGTAGTGTACCGACTCCGTTACCGAGTGGTCTTACACGCTGAATATACTTTTGGCCAAATAAAAAAATAGGTGCGTTTCAGGTAACGCTGCCAAAAAAAAAAAAAAAGGTAGGTAGGTCGAAATATTTTTTTATTTTTTTTTATATATATTTTTTTTTTAGACATTGATTTCAGTAACTGTTGACTCAGAAAGTAACAAAAATAAAAGTCATCAATTTTCAGGTTTATCAGAAGATTTTAAACATGTTCCATGCTTCAAAGGAAACATTCTTTATTTATCTGGTTAAATATTTTGACAATGATGGTTGGATTTCAACTAAGTTATGGTACACCACTCTGCGATTATTTAAGACTTTCCAGGAACGGTTTAACTTTTCTTTATGCACCCTTTTGCTTTCAATCACCCTCTGTAGAATGTTAACCTCCCTGTAACATAATTACATGAAGAGTGGGACAGCAAATTTACCATATAAGCCATTAGCCAAGGAAACCTCAATGCTGTCAAGAGGACCTGGGGGTTCAGGTTTGAAGAACAAGTGACATGCAGGTTTTATTGCCAAAATTGCAAACTTTTAAAAGTGTGACATATCAATCCGAAAGTCAGTATTGTATCTGACAAGAAAATATAGTTCAAGAATTGAAATATACCTGCCACACAAGCACAAACTACCCGTAATTCTCCTTAGAGTTCGGACAATCTAAAATTCGGACATCCATTATATTTTCAAAAATAATTTATTTTAGGTACCTAATTTTCGAACACCCAAAGGACATCGATTGTAACTTTTACAGTTACTAAGTCTCACAGACAAAAATTATTGATCTTTATCGTTACAATGCCTGGCTAGATTACCTAACCGTATACATCACTGTGATAAGTTAGTTAGTTACTACCCATCCTAAACGATTTGTTGCCTGTTGAAAAGGATGTGTGATATATTTAATGGAGGAAAAAACAAACAACAAGGGCAATCAAGATAAGAAAACACAGACATGACATGTTTGTAAAACGATCCGCCAATAAACTTTGAAACTTGTACCACACTTTTAATATAGACTTTATGAAGCAATAATCGTACAGTAATACTCATTGTAACATCGCTAGAACAATAAAAATCAACACATTCAATGCTACAGGTAACTATTTAATGTGATAAATTAAAGTTAGAAATGCAATACTTAGGTTACAACCACTCAGAAACATAAATCCTGCATAGCAATATCCATGCTCTCCATGAGATCCGCGTGGGTATAACTGAGAGTTATGTGACGTCACACAATGTGACTGTTTGATCTGAAGCCGATAAAAGGTGTTTATTCATTTCAATGCATGTATAAAATGGGATTTTAATTAACTTGATGAAGGAGTTACACTTATAGGCGTAATAACCATGAATGACATTGTGTTTCTATTCAATATACATGATAATATTTATTTATTTTGCCTCCATATTTTTGCACATGTACACGTTTGCTTTCGTTTTTTCATTTAATCTTTATCGAATGAAATTATTACCTCTTTGAACAATCTCCATATTTATAACTCATAGATGCTACATATGTATAAACTTGATTATCTATACCAGATTAACTGCACTGTAACATACAAATTTAAAAATGTATATCTATAAATATATGCTTTACATAACGTTAATATTTAGGTGACTTATAGGTCCGATGGGCCGGGTGTAAAATGTACTAT
This sequence comes from Mya arenaria, assembly GCF_026914265.1. Classification (NCBI taxonomy): domain Eukaryota; kingdom Metazoa; phylum Mollusca; class Bivalvia; order Myida; family Myidae; genus Mya; species Mya arenaria. The sequence continues at coordinate 7,846,867 of NC_069127.1, read as the reverse complement.
ATGTTTGTATTGAAAATGTAATTATGTTATATACACATGTCACTATAATAAACAATTTACTTACTTACTTACTTATACGCGTAATAACCGTTGATAACTACGGATAAATTTATAATTGGTAAAATGCAGACATAAAGAACAATGGCAGGTTTACCATACATGTAGATAAAATGTAATTATTTTAAGGTGTCTGAACTCTAAGGTGAAGTATGGTAAATACGTTCAGAATTCCAACTCTAATATTGTCAACTTTACGTACATACATTTCGTAACAAATGCTTTTCGTACCCAAATCACATTTTTTTCAGGAAACAAATAGGTTAGGGTCGGCGGGAAAAAAAGGGTCGGTCGGGTAACCTGAAACAGACCTATTTTTTTATTTGGCCTTATAGTCGTAAGGTCGGTAGGTCGTTGGTTCGAAACATCGCTCTGCCATTTTTTGTTTTGCTTTATTTTTTTTCATAATATATGTCAAACAGCATCAGGATACTAACATTGACCATCAAGGCATAGTAAAATTCGGGACGAAATCGTTTACGAGTACTTTACAATAACTTGACGTCTTTCTCACAATTGTAAATACCGTTGGTGTAATTGCAAAATGTGTCTTTCGTACACTATGCTTTATATTTGTGTGTCTGTATTCAAATGATGGTGCAAATAAAACAGAAAATATAATTTCGTCCGTAACTGAGGATTAAATCGCAACTTCTCATAACAGCTCGTAAACACATCGTTACGTACAGAACTCGTAAAGGCTAAATTGACCATAATGACTCGTAATTCAATAGCAACAACTCGTAAATACAACGTACCTCGTATAACGGTCGTATCACTGGTAACAAATCTTTAATTTTAGTCATAAATTTATCATAATAACTCAATATATTGGATCGCAATTGGGTTGTAAACAACTCCTTAATATCTCATTAAAGTGGTCAAATCGTATAAATTTCCTGATGAAATAAATCATGGAGGACATCTTGGTTCTTCAAAATAATTTATTTGCAACCCTTCAGTTTTCGTACGAGTTTTGTATTAAGTATAATTATAATGAACTATGGTTGGGGTTTAGTCATTGTCAGGGTTATATCTCAATAGCCAACCTATGGACTGGATAGAAACGTCTCATTGGCCATCGCAGTGATCAGCCTTTTCAAAATAATAAAGTTACTCTTGCTCGAATTTGGCCCTTATCGACTTCAGAAATTCTGATTCGGAAACCATTTGATAAAATAAGTTGAAACATCATTTACAATCTTCCTAGACAACTCTTACTTAGTTTCCTCTAATGATCATGAGTATATTGAAAAATGAATAGTGTGTGCAGTTTGATAAAATATTTGTTTCGACAAAAGAAACAGGTTTTGACTCATTTTCGAGACTTTCTGTTTTAAGCCAATTTTGTGTTAAATCGAATCTTCTCCTTTTCATAGCATGACCATGGATGATAACAAGCTTATTTTTTAACTCGACCATGTGACTTAGCCTTTCAGCATGCACATCAAATGTGGAAACAAGCTTTCCCTTCGATTTGAACAGATGACCTATATTGTTTAATGCTACCAAGTTTCGCACAACGCCTATGACGACACATTCATTTTGAAAGTTTGTATCCAATATAATATTTAATAGATTATAAAAAAATATATATGGCTGCGAAACCAGATTAGCAAATTCGCTCTTCAATGCGTCGTGACTAAAGAGCCCGTAATGGGAGCTGACCAATTATTACGCCAATACAAGTTGTGCATTTCTGTTTACAAAATGTGGTATCTTTGAAACTCACGCCAGTTATATATACAAACAATACGGACGGACGACAGATTGACGGACCAAACTCATGGAAAGTGACAAAACACGATCAAATCCACGATTTTTATGGAAAACAACAATAAAAAAACTGAGCTCTAGATGTTATAGTTTTGAAGGACACAGATTTGATAATTAAGGTGGGATGCACTGACGCATGGTCTGGAGGGCAAATTTATATGCCCCTCTTAAGGGAGGAACATTGTATTACTCCTCTCTTATGCATGGAAACGTACAGGAACGTCACCATGTGCCGTAAAGGATGGGGTGGCGAGGGGTCGGGCCCCCTTAAATTTGACAAGCTCTTCTTTAAATATGTTCATGCCCCCCACTCTCAAATTTAAATCGGACTCCTTTCGATATGGAAGGTTCCCTTATTGGACGCATAAGAGACCATACACCCGCGGTAAAACACTATATATTGTTCTCTCGTTCATAAATAATTGAGAAAGGAACACTTTTGGTAATCAATATTTCAGGATGAGTTTGACCCCCCCCCCCCCCTCGGCATTGTAGTCTGGATCCGCGCATGCTTAACGTTGTATAATAATGTTGTTGTCATAGTATTTATTGAATAGCTTGAAATTTAAGAACGCCTCTATGCGTACATATACTTTTTTTCGACCTGTTAAAAATGACCCCGTTTGTGATCACAATTTAACGGCTGATCACTTTTCAACGATTTTTGTATTAAATTTAATGTTAAATTGTCGGCAGTGTCATTTCTCAACGTTGAAAAATGACCCCGAGTCAATTCTCAACGTTAAAAACTGATCCATGGGGTCACTTTTCAACGGGGTCAAAATTTAATGTTACACTGGCTGCTGTCTTATCAGATCTCAGATCTGAGTGCCTTTCTGTGTAATGCAGTACTGTGCTGTCCTGGAGTACAGTACTCGAAGTTTTATTAGAGAAATTAAATTAACTATCCATGTCGCCATACCTCGTTTATTTTATTCACTTTCCCCAACAATAATAATATAAATATCAAAATGCTTTATTAAAAGAATAAACGCAATGTTATATGTAACTGGCCAATAAAATAATATATATTATAAAAAAAATCCCCGGTAATTCGGGGTATCAATTAAACCCTTCTTATAGCCCCAAACCTTCTTCTCCGCCTTAAACAACCTCTTCCAAACCCCTCAACCATGGCATTTCCTCCTCATAGAGTGAAAAGTGTAAGAATCAGCCTTCACCAAAACACCCTCACGCACAATTATGTATATGATGGGGAATATAATAGTGTTTTGCGGTAGTTAACTGAAGCATTTGATGCATTTTTATCGCCTCTCCCCTCTAAAGCTTTCCGCCCACTTGCCACCTACCCCAACCCACACAGCATTTACCCCCTCCAATACAATATAGTATGAATTCTAGCCTCACCCACCCACATCGCCCAATAATGTATATGATATGAAAGATTTAAGTGTTTTCCCGGTAATTAGCTGTAGCTTTTCAGCTTACTTACATATACTTATTAGCATAGGTTATCTGGGACAATTACCTCTCCCAAAGGTATCTGCAAAAGCCGTATATTCGTCTAAGAAAGTGGCTTTTTACCTTCAACTACAGCAAGCATGCTCCGGGCCTCTTGCCTCGGATTCGTCTCCCTTCTTCCCAGGTCCTAGTACCCGGTTATCACCCTTGGACTAATAGGTCGCTGTCTTCCACAACCATCCCCACCCCTCGCATAACGCATATCCTCCTCACACAGAGTAAAGTATGAGCCCCAGCCTCCCCCATCTCATCGCGCACAATAATTTTAACAACAGGGAAAAGCAAAATGTTCTCTAGTGACTTAGATCAAATCATCAAAGACCTTTTCCTTGCCCAAATCCTTCACCTCAAACTTTCTATTCCCATTCCCCACCCCCTCTCACACAGCATACTCATCTCACACACAGTATAGTATGAGCCCTAGCCTCCCACACCCATACGCTTGGAAATTAAAGATTCTGAAAGTAGTATTTGCGATTTGAGCCTCTCCCCACTCCACCATCTTCACCACAACTCTCAAACCACCCAGGACGACGATATACACCTCTACAACACAATTAAGAATTAACCCCGCCGCACAAACCCCCTCGAATATACTTATGAAAATTTAAGTGTTTTCCGGTTTTTCGGTTTTCCGGCAATTCCACCGGGTCGTGGACGTTTTAACTCGGGACACTTTGATCGGGAAAGTCGGAGTTTTCGGCATTTAAACATAATGGCTAGCATAAGCACTTGATGAAAAAGATTCGTTTTGCTACTTACCAGTTCAATTATGAAGTAACGAACTGTTTTGTCACTTTAGTATTAAGTTAATACAGTTTACCACCTGTCATTGTAGGTGATGTTGATGCGTTTGTTTACTTCCGCATTATCGCAAGACACGATACCGAAAAAGTGGAACGGTTACATTATACTAGGAATGCCCTATCATTTCGACCACGTGATAAAATATCGGACATTCGACTCCTTACTATTTACACTACTGCTAATATTGATAACCAGTTACCGCTAGAAACCCATAGTGCATTTATAGATAAGTGGTAACACGAATCTTACCTAGTTAACCAGTTATTATGTTGCTTATTAAGTGGAAGTCGCAAACTATAACCAGTGTGTTGTATAGCTGAAAGGGTAATATAGGTGGCAGTTTAGGGCACTTTAAAGCCTGTTTTAGTCTTAGGATAGTTAGCTTTACAAAAAAGTATCGCGAATATTAACTGGATAGCTATAGATAATTATCGCGAAAATTAATTGGCTAACACAAAACAATTCGCGAACGCTAGCAGGTAATATATATATTTTTTTATTTTACGGCAGTAATGTGCCACCATACGCAACAACTGTCGAAACTATATGTAACTTCTGACAGTATACATGAAAAGAAATACGATTAGGGTCCTAGTTCTTGCACAGTAAACATAGTGACAATGTTTATGTACTTATGAAAAAGTATTGACTTGGAGATTGTCCAAATCTATAGGAAGTTTGTGGCACATATTACATTAAAACATGTCTGCAGTTTTAACATTGGAAAACACAGTATTTTACCGCAATAAGGTTTACATAATATTTTTTTAAACACATCATGATATATATGTTATTCATTTTCCTAATAACATGTTATTGTATACATTTTGGCAAAAGTACACCATGTTAGTAAAATACATCAAGATAAAAAATATCTCCAGTTTCTGATAACACCTCAATCAATCTGAAAATAGAACCCACATTAAACAACCCAATCCTTATCCATCCATCTTGGTCTCTGACGCACCCTCGCCGCTGCGGAATAACATATTTATCTTTAGATTGGCAGACACCACTTTGGTACTCTCTGCAGACCTGACCGCACGTCTATGATCAACGAATTCTAAAATTTCGTCTTCTTTAAAAAATCTAGACTGATCGAGTGGGCCATAGATGTTGTCTTTTATTATACAACCGTTGTTTGATAAGCTTAACTTTAACCACTGGATATATTCATTACCAGATCGGATAATTTCCTCTTTATGAATTAAACTATTGTAAACAAAGAACCCGAGACCCCCGGATTTCCGGAGATACATTTCTGATCTTTGTTTAGAAGTGATAATTATCCAAACTTATATCAAAATTGTCAATTTTAGTCTTATGGACACAGAAAATATGAAAATGCTTAATGATATCAACAATTCTGGGTCATTTAGCCTTGACTTTAGGCCACCCACGTTAAGTGAACCAATTTTTAAATCGAAAGCATACTAAGACAAGTTATTATTTCTGCTTTCAGGATGCTGTATACTATGAGACTTACTTCTCATCGATTTGTTATGGGAATTAATCAAAGTTTGGAATTCTTCAGAAGAGATATGGACACAATGAGGAATACCGTTAGGTTGAGCCAATTTGAGATGGGGGGGGGGGATTCGGGTTCGAACCGGACGTGATAGTTGGTGCTCCACTTTCGAGACCTGTCTCCGTGGGGTTGGATGAGTGCGACGTGGTCACCTTGCTTCACTGTGTCTTCATGGCTAGATAGACATTAAGAAGAAAGCCGAGGGCTGTAAGGAAAGAAACCGTGCTGTATTGAGGCATCGCACGTGCAGTAGCACCTCTTTACGGGTCAAGATGGATATCGCATTCCGATTCGTCACCTGAATTGCTGTCCGGCACTTATCGTAAAGACTCCGTCGGCGGTTTAGGGGTTGGCTGGGACGCATACGATGTCGCCAACCTGACTTGTCGCTGCACACACTCGTTCTTGAGGGCGTTCTCTGACACAGCTACATTGTTGGCATTCCTCCAGCCACGAAGAATATCGTACCAGCCAGAAAATAAGTCACGTACGACATCTCCATTGACTTTAAGAGCGGCACAAAAAAGCAATTTGACATTTCTAGCAACACATATTTTCTGTGCGTCCTTAAAATCCGGCCAAAAATGCAGCCTGGCATTTCAATGCATTTCGCAAAAATTGGCTCGTTCCAAGAAGTTATAAAAGATGTCAATGCGTTCAATATGTGGGACTGTCAACATATTAATATATGTTAGTTGTTCCATTCTTCATTCAATCAAACTCACTATTCATTTGTTTTTGTATAACATATTCTAAGATTTAAGATTGAAACATACTTATTAAGTAACGTTAACACACTGTTTCTTGTTACATGATAAGTTTAATTTGCATTATATATCATGTGAATAATTATTTTTAATCAATTAATTGCATATTAAGTATGTAAGTGATAGAGAAAATTAATAAACATATATGCATGCATACATAACAGTATCAAAAGCCATGGTTGATTGTTTATGGAGATTGATACCGGGCCTATCGATACCGGGATTTCATAAGATAATATTATATCAGCCGGTACCGTCTGTGACGAGAAACCCGATTTCAACATAATCTGGTATCATAAACAGTGATACCGGCTTTTCCAAATATCGATACCGGGTACCGGCTTTTAGCACCACCCGTTTTTGGGTTCTGCATAAAAGTCAGCTTGCTAGTTTAACCTCGGTTGAGACAAATAACGTCCAGCAAATATATTGTATTTGTTTTCATTGATCTAGAATAAGGAAAATGTATACTGCTGTATTATAATTTGAAGTATAATGATACAATTCCACTAATATAGTCACAAAGATGAAGTGAATATACAAAACAATACAAGCTGTTGAATTTATAATTATTTTAAGTTTACAAGCATGAAAAAATATTAATAAAACCTCAAGTATTGCATGCACGTGAACATCCAAAGTTCTCTAAGAAAAATGTCTCAAATATTTGATAGATCTTGATATATGATTACAGCTCCTCATGAGTCTGACTGGGCGCTGAAGGTGGATGCATATACCTTCCGATGAAGAGAGGGGCGTTGAGCTTGTAGTTCCAAATCAGAAAGAGGAACGGGTGGTTCGCCTTGAATTCCCTGGGTCGTGCGGGAAGAGAACGGGTCCTTATCACTGCAGCTGTAGCTGCAGCCGCTTCAGTACCCTCTTCGTTCACGTCAACAAATGCTTTGTGAAACACCTGAGAGACATACAGCTCCTTTCCCATGCCTGATAGATCGGCTTTCGCCTCGCTGAAGACATCCACCATACCCAATGCGGACAACGTGTTGGAAAGAGCGAACGAAGATTCAAGTTTAAACTTAGGAAGCGATACTACAACTGTTGGAGAAAACACATCATTGATGATTGTATTTAAGGTCGGCGAGTCCAGACTTTGTTCCAGCTTCAGTAGCCCATCAGTATCTTTCGGCAAGACAACAATCATGGCAAGTTCTTCACCCATATATGGTAGATGGAGCACCTTACAGGCGTGTTCTGAACTTTCGCCATATCGAACCTTTTTCATTTCGGCATTCATCATGTCAACAGAAGTCGTTTTGCCGTCAATAAGGAGGAAATTATCTTTCTTGGTACTTTCCGGTTTGAACTGGGTTGCCCAGTTACCCTTAAAATAGATTGCATTTACAATGACCAGTCTGGTCAACGTATTGATAGAACCATTGGGTAGCAGATCTTTGATTTTATGGTTTGTAAATTCTTCAACCCATTTGTTAATTGACATTCTAGACGGCTCAGGGCTGGAAGAAAATTCCAAAGCTTCGATTTCAGTTCCAAAGTGCTTTGAAACAACTGATATGTACTCCTGCAAAATGTCCTTCCCTTTGTCCGGGTAAAGCTTGTTGGCAGACTGAAGAGTAATATCCCCACTACCTTGATTCAGTGCTTTTGAAAATAATTCAAATTCCTCGAGCAATTCTTTTTCATTCTTAAATTTTAGTTTTAATGCTGCGATCATCTGGTCTTTTGTAACATTTCTTGCTCCTACTTGAACCATTGCCATGACAACCAAAATGCTTGTTGGAGCCATAAACAGATTGTCATTTTTAGATGATTCTGTGACCGCTTTGTATATATCCAAGGTAAACTCATTCGCACTCGCTGACACCATGGATTTTTCAGAGGCCATCGTTCTGTCAAATTTCTGCAAATATAAACAGGTTGTTATTGGCACTTATTTCTCTGATTAAGTATAACACATGTGTTTTGATTTATTCGTAGTAGCATAAGTATTTGAATTTTGAGTAGTGATGATAGCTATTGCTTATATATTTATTTTACAATATAAAAAAAATGCTCCGAGAATTCAGATGCAAAGATCAGTTCCAATCCTTAAAAATATATGTAATATTTGTAGGCTATTTTTATACATAAACACCCAAAATAAAAATGTACTTTTACTTTTTTCCATTAAAAGCATAATTGGTTTCACCAATTTCACATGAAAACTTTCCAAAAGATGTTTCCAGAAATACCTAGGACTGATAATGAAATCTTTAACATGTATGTGCAAAGATGAGAACATTTTTCTTCTCCTATATCAAGCTAAGTTTTACTCAACCTTGAATGCACTCAATGTTCAAACCGAATCAGAAAGTAATATAGAGAATTAAGTAGCTAGGATAATAAGATGTTTTACTTTTATAGTTACCAGGCATGAATGCCGAACAACAATGACAAAACGTTTGGCCTGATGGCGGTTGGTGGAATTACCGGAAACACTTTAGTTTTAAGAACGAGATATATCAGGTTTTTATCTTCATAAAGAGATACCCTTTATTATACGAATACCAGCTGATTGACAATTTTACCGTTAAGGTGCATATACATCGGTGTTTAGTACACAACTTCTGTGTATTGATCATACTCTGTATTACCGGCTCTGTCTTGTTACGGTAGATCTCAGATCTGAGTGTCTTACTGTGTAATGCAGTACTGTGCTTTCCAGTACACTATTCAAAGTTTCATTGGAGAAATAAAATGAACAAAGCATGTTATCATACTTCAATTATTTTTGTCACCTTTTCCAACAATAATAAAATAAATATCAAAGTGCTCTAGGAAAAAATAAACGCAATGTCATATGTTACTGGCCAATTAAATGATATAAATTGTAAAATTCAATTTTTTTTCCGGTAAATCGCTGTATCATTTAAACCCTTCTTATAGCCCCAACCCTCCATTTTCGGCATCAACAACGCTTCCCAACCCCTAGACCACGGCATTCTCTCCTCATAAAGAGAATAGTGTGAGCTTCAGCCTTAACCACCACTCTCACGCACCCTGATGTATATAATGGGGATCTTAATAGTGTTTTGCGGTAGTTAACTGAAGCGATTGATGCACTTTTATCGCCTCCCCTCCCTCAAGCTCCTCCACCATATTACCACGTACCTTAACCCACACATGATATACCCCCTCCAACACAATATAATATGAACCCTGACCTCAATCACCCCCCTCGTGCAATAATGTATTTCATATGGAAGATTTAAGTATTTCCCCGGTAATTAGTTGTAGTTTTTTAACCCTTTTAATATCCCCGTCTTCCCACAACCGTCCCCACCCCTCGCATACAGCATATCCTACATACACAGAGTATAGTATGAGCCCCCCACTCCCACCCCCTTGCACACAACAATTTTAACAATAGGGAAAAGCAAAGAGTTCTCTGGTAACTTAGCTGTAGCATCAAATACCTTTTTCTTGCCCAAATCCTTCACCTCAAACTTTCCAGCCCCCTTCTCCACCCCCACTGACACAGCATACATGTACTCACCTACCACAGAGTATAGTATGAGCCCTAGCCTCTCTAACTCATACACTTGGATAACAAAGAATCTGAAGGTAGTTTTCGAGATTTTTTTAAAGCCCATCTTCACCACAAATCTCAAACCAACCAGGATCACGATATACACCCTTCCAACACGGCAAATTATCAACCTCAGCCTCACCGTCCCCCTCGCATACGCCATTGTTATACTTTTGAAAATTGAAGTCCCAGTTTTTTGGTTTTCTGGTTATTCAACCGACCCTCTAATGGGTCGTGGAAGTTTTAACTCTTAACACTCTGATCGGGAAAGTCGGACTTTTCGGCATTTAAACATAATGGTTAACACATGCACTTGGTGAAAAAGATTTGTTCTGCAACTTACCACTGTTCATGTATACAGTAACGAACTGTTTTGTCAACTTTAGTGTAAAGTTAATACAGTTTAATGTTTACAACCTGTCAACCCGTTTGTTTACTTCCGCATTATCACAAGACACGATACCGAAACCATAGAACGGTTACATTATACTAGGAATATCCTAACATTTCGACCACGTGCTAAAACATCGCACATTTCCACTCCTTTCTAAATAATTAATATTAACACTACTGCTAATAGTAATAACAACCAGTTACTGCTGGAAGCCAAGAGTTCATTAATAGATAAGTGGTAACACGAACCTTATCTAGTTAACCAGTAAATTATGTTACTTATAAAGTGGAATTCTCAAACGATAACTATAGTTTATCTGTTAGTGCTGTATAGCTAAAATGGGTAATAGGTGACAGTTTGGGGTTATATGGTTACCATGCCATCCCTCTCAACATCAGAAAACCTCAAAGGAATAGCCAAACAAGGCAGCATTGTAACAAACATATCCTATGGATTGTTTTAACAGGATCCCTGCAAAATCCCGTCCCTACCCGGAACACTGGAATGTCCGTGTTAGGCTGATCAACTATAAAAAGGACATCACGATCCCAACGATCAGCTAATTTACGCCTGCATTTGGTGCCAACCTTTCTAAATAAGCCAATTTCACCTAGACCTACCTTACACGATCTTACACGATGGTCGTATCGGCGCTTGTGTCTGCGGCCATGCCACTTATGGACACACAAGTATTTCATATTTTCTGTTCTCTCTAACAATCTTGTCGTATCTTCCAGTTTCTATTTTCGAATGAACGTGCGCCCAGTCTAAATCTTGACAAAGCCATTTGATGATACTCTTTATCAATGCTTTCAAATATAAACTCCTTTTTAAACTTAACGTAGTATTCCAATTTACTCTGTGAATTAACCATTATTGAACATACTGGACCTAATCCATCAAGTAGACCTTTAACCGCCTTTGTCTAGCTCTGTATTACGCGTTACATTGACGTTTAAAAAGGATTTGTCTCAAACAGTATTATTATAAACAGCACCCCACAACAGCAGCAGTAGAATCGGTCAACCAGTTACTAGTATAAATTATGTTATCGTCGTTTAATGACCATACAATATCCACTCGATCTTGACTTCCTCTTCAGGAAAATACTTTTTTAGGTTTTTTTAACATTGATTTTCTAATTCAACTTACGTGAATAAATGTTTTTACAATTGAGTTGAGACTATAATTTAAGCTTTATACCATGAGTTGCGTTGAGACATAAGCTTTGAAGATATGTAATAAATGGTGCTATGTCGTCAGCAAAAAGTAATATAAAGCAGGACAGCCTATCAATATCATTACTAGTGAGGTAGTTAAAATCTAAACTATCTGTATTAGTGTTGGTAAAAGGAATGAATAAACAAGAGTTGTGTCCATTATGTAGTGATAATATCATAGTAGCTTTGGAAATTTGCGAACATATGGTTATTAAATAGACATCTCGAGAGGAGAATGACAGAAAGTGGCTCATCAAATTGCAGTTTGTATACAAGCCTTGCAGAGCCAGTGCTGCTGATAAGTGACTACACAATGCATTAATTGTGTGTATATACTTTGATACCTGCAATGGGCGTTACGGATTTAAATACAGTGAAGACTTTTAAAGCCATGGAAGATTGAGTTTTGTGTTAACAAGTTGTTGAGCATTCTCTCTCTCTCTCTCTCTCTCTCTCTCTCTCTCTCTCTCTCTCTCTCTCTCTCTCTCTCGTGTGTACGCACGTGTGTTCTTTTGAGTGCCATATGACACATACTCAAACAAATATCCCTCTGTGTTCTGTTTTTATGCATCTTTCAGACAATAACTGATTTAATCTTTATTGGAAATTAATCCGAATTCTGTTTTGTTTATATCCAACAAACAGGGTCAGTCAGACGTCACGAATTGACATGTTATGGCGTTGTTGTAAAGGGGCATTTGGTTCGCTGAACAAAATAATGTTAGTAGATTTGGAAACCATCATATAACATTAATTTTCGGAACTATTCAAATATTTAAACGGATACTCTGAAAAATATTTTATAACTTCATTTTAATAAAACGTAAGAATCACTACAGTCAAAATAACTAAAATGTTGCTCCAATTCGTATTTAAATAGTATATACAGTAATTTTTAGCCAAAGAAAACAAATGTATTTTTACACTTTCAGCTAAGTCTGTATGTTACTAACAGTAAAAGCTGTTCAAAATAAAATTCCAGACATTTTATTAGACATCTTAACAAATCAAGAAAGCATCTTGTAAAAAAAAACTCGACTAGTGACCGCGATTGAAAAGGGGAAATAGTCGCTGCTTGGTACTTGTTAGGGTGACGTTTTAAATGTAACAAGTTCTACCAAAAGCCCTGCACCAACACGTGTAAACCCCGCTTAACTTCCTCTTTTTACCAACATGGGTTTTTCGGTGAAGGTACTAAACGAGCTTGCTCGATATTTATCATTTATTGACACACCTTTAATTATTAGCTTTCTTTTATTCATTTGTCTTTTTCATTGCTATGATAGCGTCATGATGTATATATGAAATAAGCGAAGATTTAGAGGAAAACTTAATTACGGCATCGTTTTTATACGCCAGGTTATAGTGCTTAATTTTGTTTCTCCATAACCTGGTTTGAAATAAATGGCAAGAAAATAAAGAATATGTATTTCGTTAAAAGTTATGTTAATATCAATTTTATTCCTACTTATTTTCATACAGTTTGATGGATGTCTAAATTAACTGGAAACAAATCTCGCCAATGGTCATTTCAACTGTCTGAAAATGGCTTACATGATTTATCTAATTATCAAAATTTTAAACAAAATGAACATAATTTAAAGTGGTATAGGATTATTTAGTAATAGGGTACCTCTCCCAATCTAAAAGGAGAACAGGTTATAAAATGCTTATGATCTTCCCTTTCTGTAATTGATCCAAGCACATAAATTTTGACAATTATTTTGAATGTCCTATTAGGGAATGGGGCCAAAGGATTGTCATTTCTGAATATGATACTACTTGAAAGCTGTAGTATTTAGATTTGCTTGTTTTAATTTCAGCCCATAGTGATCGATGCCCGTGGGCATTTGATGGGAAGATTGGCAGCTATAGTTGCTAAAACTATCCTCCAAGGTGACAAAATTTAATACCACAATGTCCTTCCTTATAACAACTTATAATTGCATGTAATATTGTTCATGCCTGTTTACCACAAAGTACACCCATTTTGTTATATTAAATAAAGTTATTAATTAAAATAAAGCAACATGATACTTGCAGTGTACATGCTAATGTTCATATATATCAGGGGTTCTAAAGTTCTGGTTCAAAGATGTAAAAGACTTTGAAAACAATTTAAAAATAGTATGCACCCCCTTAACCTGCTTTCGGCATGGATAGTCGACCATTTCAGGATCAACAATTGTCAGAACCCCTGAACTACCTGGAAGTGGTATATATTGGCAAAACAAATGAAGCTGCTAATCTAAAATAAGAATGGTATTCAAAATTTAAGTGAAAGGTAATAATTTATATAATAGTGATGTGTGATGTTACAGGTCAGCGTGTGGTGATTGTCAGATGCGAAGGAATCAACATTTCCGGCAACTTTTACAGAAATAAGTGTAGGTTTAACCCATTTAAGATCATTATTCCATCAATATCTTTTTGATGCTGAAAAAATGTGTTGGTAAAGAAACTGAAAAAGTAAGACTGATAAGGTTTCAAAGGCAAACATCTTGTTATTTTTTTGTCATATGGAATTAGGGCGATATTCAGCACCTACAAAACATTTTTCCATATATTGATACATTAAAATATGTTACTTAAGATGATCGTTGTAGAACGAAATGTGTTTTACTTTAATAATTTTTCTTTAGAATTGATTAAAGAAAGAACCTCACTTTAATCAAAGATTATTATCTTTTCGAGTTATACATTTTAATATCTTATCGTCCATTGTCCACATTGTAGCTATTGTTTCTGGTCCTACTTATATCATTAAATGTCATAAAACTGGTGGATATAAAATTATGTCAAAAGCTTATCATAGGCAGCTTGACAGTATTGCACTTACAATAATGTCAATGAACAGTTTTTCAATTAAACCATTACTGCTTTTTTTTTTTCAACCAAACTACAGATGGAATTTCAGGAGAAACACTCTTCCATCTAGAATATATATGTAAATATATATATATTGCTTTTGTTTGAATTTAAGTGAAGTACCTGAAGTACCTTAAATACCGTTGCAATGTGCAGCCATCGAGGGGACCCTTCCATTTCCGGGCACCCAGCAGGATCTTCTTCAAGGCAATCAGAGGTTTGTATACATTTGTAGCTCCTTTTCATAACAAAATATCATGATGTTGATATATTTTGCTTTTTTTTTGCCTTTAATCAGTTGAATGTCAATTTTGTTCTGGTAGCGTAGATTGAGAATTGTTGACAGGTAGCTTCAAACTATAAATGATCATAAGTAAGTTTATAAACAATGATGAATTTGTTATTATTGAAGGCTGTGTAAATGTATTTTCAGGTATGATCCCCCACACCACTACTCGTGGTAAGGAAGCTTTGGGTCGTCTGAAGTTGTTTGAGGGAGTCCCCCCACCGTACGACAAACAGAAGAGAAAGGTCGTTCCTGCTGCCCTGAAAGTCCTCCGGCTGAAGCAAAACAGGAGGGTATGATGAGCACTCTCTGTATTATTGATCGGTCAAATGTAACCTAATTAAATAGTGATTGTATGACTGGAGAATTTGACATTAACAAAAATTGAAAAATGCGTAGCCATGGCATGAATAACATGAACATGAACTTTGAAAAACGTAGATGGTGTCCAATGTCCTTCCAAGATTTTTGAAGTTCAGAATCAGATTCTAAAAGAAAACATCTCCTGTACATGGCTGATTTTAATAATTGTATAATGTATTTAACTGTGTTTTGGTAGAGTTTGTGCTACCTGTACATGAGGTTCGCTTGTGCGAGTATTAGTAAGAAAGTCATGGTTTACTTTGCAGTTCTGTGACCTGAACAGACTTGCCCATGAAGTTGGCTGGAAGTACCAGGGTGTTATTGGCACTCTGGAGGCGAAAAGGAAGGTCAAGTCCAAGAAATTCTACGAACAGAAAAAAGTCACAGAGGTATAGAACACAGGATTAAAGTTTATGAATTTCGAGTGAATTGATCGCTGATAATAATTTGGCTTTCATCTTTAATTTGCAAATCCATGTATTCAAGAATAAATCTTGAAACTGTCCAGAGCATTTGAAGATTGTTGACAAGTATGTCAATTTTCTGATTATTTCGATGTGTGGTTAATATAAAAGAATGTTATTCTCAGGACATTTTTTTTTAATTAATGAAATACTTTAAATATTTTTCATTTGATGATCAATTGTGGTTGGGCATTTCAATTTGATTATATATAATAAATTGTGTTCGATTATCCAAACTGTCAATGATGATTTTTCCACCATGTTTGAGATGTTAATGAAACAATTTCGAAACATGCACTACCATCTGATGACAGTAGAAATTTAGGTCAATATTTCAGCTCCTAGAAATCAATATTTTCACTATATTTTTATAACATTTAGTGTCTAATGATGCAAATTCTGTCAATGATGATTTTTCCACCATGTTTGAGATGTTAATGAAACTATTTCGAAACATGCACTACCATCTGATGACAGAAGGAATTCAAGTCAATATTTCAGCTCCTAAATTCTATTTTCGCAATATTTTTTTTAACAATAAGTATATAATCATGCAAATTCTGTGAATGATGATTTTTCCACCATGTTTGAGATGTTAATGAAACCATTAGAAACATGCACTACCATCTGATGACAGAAGGAATTAAGGTCAATATTTCAGCTTACAAGAATTTATATTTTTGGCTTTATCTTAGCTTTATAACATTTAGCAAGTCAGATTTGTCAATGATGATTTTTCCACCATGTTTGAGAGAATAATGAAACTATTCGAAACATGCACTACCATCTGATGACAGTAGAAATTCATGTCAATATTTCAGCTCTTACGGATTCATATTTTTGGCTATATCTTGGCTTTATAACATTTAGCAAGTCAGTTTTGTCAATGATGATTTTTCCACCGTGTTTGAGAGAATAATGAAACTATTCGAAACATGCACTACCATCTGATGACTGTAAAAATTCATGTCGGTATTTCGGCTCTTGCGAATTCATATTTTTGGCTATATAACATTTAGCAAGTCAGGTTTGTCAATGATGATTTTTCCACCGTGTTTGAGAGAATAATGAAACTATTCGAAACATGCACTACCATCTGATGACAGTAGAAATTCATGTCGGTATTTCAGCTCTTACAGATTCATATTTTTGGCTATATCTTGGCTTTATAACATTTAGCAAGTCAGGTTTGTCAATGATGATTTTTCCACCATGTTTGAGAGAATAATGAAACTATTCGAAACATGCACTACCATCTGATGACAGTAGAAATTCATGTCAATATTTCAGCTCTTACGGATTCATATTTTTGGCTATATCTTGGCTTTATAACATTTAGCAAGTCAGGTTTGTCAATGATGATTTTTCCACCATGTTTGAGAGAATAATGAAACTATTCGAAACATGCACTACCATCTGATGACAGTAGAAATTCATGTCAATATTTCAGCTCTTGCGAATTCATAATTTTGGCTATATCTTGGCTTTAAAACATTTAGCAAGTCAGGTTTGTCAATGATGATTTTTCCACCATGTTTGAGAGAATAATGAAACTATTCGAAACATGCACTACCATCTGATGACGGTAGAAATGTAGAAATTCATGTCAGTATTTCAGTTCTTACGAATTCATATTTTTGGCTATATAACATTTAGCAAGTCAGGTTTGTCAATGATGATTTTTCCACCGTGTTCGAGATGTTAATGAAACCATTAGAAACATGCACTACCATCATTCTGATGACAAAAGTAATGTTAATTTAATTTGACTTCACAGTGAATGATTTAGATTTCAATCTTACAGTAATTGTCACATTCTTGATGTCAGTGATGATGAACACACCATGTAATTGAAGTTTGAAGCTTAACTGAGCATGAGGAATAACGTTTTAGGGATGAATGCCAAATGGCTCATAGGGAAATGGGATGAAAAGGGCAATAGAATCTTTATGGTTCACCACTGGAGATGAACCCTCGCATACAATTTAATTTTAAGAACTTTTATTGTTGAAGTTTTAAAACTTTTTTTTGAAATTGGTTACCAACCACTTTCGTAAGACCTAGACCGACTGCATACAAAACCAAGGTTTTGGAGCCATTTTGTAATTAGCCATGTTACTTATGACATATGTATATATTTTCAGAATCTGCGTGTGAAGGCTCGAGTAAATGTTGCTCCCAAAATCGCCAAGTACCAGAAAATCATCGAGAGCTACGGTTACAGATAAATTATTGACTTGTACAAAATAAAGCTGACCACAGTGTGTTATTGTTATTTTCTTATTAGGGTTTTGGCCAAGTTTCAGAAAGGGCAGGTTACTGCAAAAAAGGATGGTGCTGATAAAAAAGAACAATACGTCAGGCAGTTAAGAATTTGAAGTGTCAGGATTGTGCTTTATTGATTAATATAAGCCTATTATGTTTCAACTGCCAAATACGGCAAATTGGTATGATAATGTTTAAATCAAAACAAAACTATTATCTTGAGCAATTATATGAAGGCGGGAGGGTGCATATGCTGGTCACAGGAGGGCAGAAAAGGTGCTACCAAAAAAGACGCATTCCATAACAGATTATGGGCCTTGGCAGTATAATAAAATGCTTTTGTGTAAACAATTGCTTGTTAACACGATACAGTGTTCAGTTTTGATTGTATCTCGATGGAACTTGTACAGTATTTGGAATTCCATTAGAGCTCGGTTCCTTTCGAAAACCAGCTAGATCTGCCCATGCATGCCTAGATTATTGGCCTTGGTATAAAAAAAAATGCTATTGTGTAAAAAATGCTTGCGAATATGATAGTCTTCAGTTTTGATTGTATCTCGATGAAACTTGTACAATATTCAGATATCCACAAGAGCTTGGTTCTTTTCGAAAACCGTGATGTTGATCACACAAAGCCAGCCAGTAGAGCCCTTTTAGGCCTCTTGTTTTTCCTCATGTTATCAACTTAATTATTTTGCATTTTTAAATAATGTTAAGCTATTCCGAAGCTCTAGTAAGCACTTCAGACTTGGTGGCTATTGTTACTAAAAATTGTTCCACAGACTAGCACAAGCGACCATTTTGACATTTTGCATACATTTTTGTAACAATGGTGCAATTAAAACCAGTGCTGAGTTGGCAAGATCTCGCACACACAAACCTCGTATAATACAGCTGTTATGAAAATCGGGTGGAATAATTGTTTTTAGGATCCTTCGTGCTCCTAGGGAATGTTGCGGTAGACAATTACACCAATTGGCTTGTAGACACTTGACGTTTACAAATATTGGACAATATTCATGAAACCTTGTCACAATGTGTCAAAACCGTGTCCAGTCTGGATTATTTGCACTGCTTGAAAAGCTTTGGTCATATGTTTAGTGGTCACAAATTTTTCCTTTTAATCATAACCGGTGAAATCTAGGTTGTTGGATCAATAGCTTAAGTTAAATATTCATTAACTATTGATCAAGTTATAGAAGCTAGCTTGTCGTCACATTTAAGTATGTTTGAAATGTAGCCAAAGTTAAATTATGGGTCCTGTATGTATCAACATAATACTTCATGATAAGGATGGAACTTGGTCAGAAAATGAGAACAAATTCTTGGAAGTTAAATTGTACATGACCAAACAACAGATTGCTACAGTTTGTAGAAAATAATAAGAGAAATATTCTCTACTAGGGATGCAAACGAATGGCAAAATTGATATTCGAATATTCGGTAATTCTTTCGAACGAATATTCGAATATTCGATTACCAAAAATACATCTTTTAAAAGTTGTAGTAAACTTTTATAATATTCTCTAAAGTAATAGCCGGGGCATTTTAGCTTTTCTTTGTCGTAATAACTACGCGTGGCGGCCCTGAATAACACCAAATGAGCCTCTGAAATTCTTCATTTCAGAAAGACAAAAAGTCATACTTTATCAATAGAGAAAAATTAACAAAAACTTTTTATTAATATTCCTCTGCCTTCATATTTGTAAACAACGTGAACCTAGATGGATTTTTGGTCAAATGGCGTTATGTGCCAATGGAGAGTCTACGTAGGACGAGCAGCCTCGTTCTGGGATTGACCTATAATATATAAACTACGGAAAAACTAAACCAACTTGGGAACTAGTCTATTTTAGATTTTCTTAATTGGTAGAAGCAATTTACCTAAAATAATTGGATTTTTTTTCTGTCACTTGTCGTTTTCTGTCACTCCCCGTGTTTTTACATTAAGCTAGTTATTGTAAAAACACGGGGACTATTTATAGTACCCGACGATATGTCCCTAAATGATACATGCCGCGTGTTTGGTGTATTGTCATCACGTTCACACCTCTGGCATTATGGGCCAATCGTTGTTTAAACAAGACAAACGAATCTTAAATACAACAACATAGTTGTAGGCAAAATATTTATTATTATTATTATTCAACAAAAAATACATCGAATATTCGAATACCGATTTTGACATTCGAATACCAAACGTTTGATCGAATATTCGAATATTCGTTTGCATCCCTATTTTCTACCTAATGATAATGAAGCTTGCTCAGAATGCCTATTAATAATATCTTCGTTTATTTCGATTGTGGTACACGACCATACAACAGATTGCTATAGTGTGTAGAAAATAATATATTTTCTACCTAATGATGATGAAGCTTGCTCAGAATGCTTATCAATAATATCTTCGTCTATTTCGAATGTGGTCACTTCACTTGATAAAACTGTATGAAGTTAAGGTCTAGATCGATTATTTGACTTGTCTGGTGAAATAGTAGGTCACGAGGTAGAATATTAGACATACTATTTCTTAATAGCTAGTCGGTCTCGATCAGATCTGCAAGAATGGTAGCCTACACGAAGGCCGGAGTCGAACTTGACCTCTTACAAAAACTGATCCGAGATTGCGTGAAGACAATTCAAGTAATGCGGCCTCCAGTATGAATATTTGATTTAGTGGGTACCAGTAACCTTCGTCCTCATCCTATGTGACCGATAAACAAACTTGTCGAACTTGGTGGTTTGTATATCAATTGGACACTATTCAGGTATTCGTAACGATATTCATACAATTGTTTAAATGTGGTACGTGTGTATATTGAGTGTTAACGATAACAAAGCATGCTAGACAAAATGCCACGAGTACGATGCCCAGAGTCGTGCGCGCGTCATACGTCCAATTACGCTACCTATAATTCAACAATTACTCCCCCCCCCCCCCCCCAACAATATTTCAGCTTGTACGAGCCAACAACCAACAGCCGTATAGGATAATGTTTCGTCTGAACTCGATCAACAGCCAGTTCGCAGTATTAACTGCGGATTGAATGGTCTTGCTTTGTCAAACTCACTAGCAATTTTACGTTGATCGCTCACTTACTTTTAAAAGCATTATTTTGTTAACGTGAAATGTTTAAGACTATTTGACATCGAACTTGAACCAAATTTCAGACGGTCCATGAAATTTGGGCAGAATATGTGACTTGTAAAGTTTGACAAATTGGTCTGCATTTTCATCCTGCATGAGCCATCACAATATATAAGCGACTTAACTATAGTTTATATTCAGGTGTATAGATAAAGTTTAATTGCAAGATAAAATAAGGTTATTAGAATGTTGCCAGGCGGATAGACAAGAGCCACCGAATGTCGACGGCGGACGAAGAAATCTACCTACCACAATATATTAAGGTCAATACCTTCTTAGTTAAATTTATATATGATAAATAATTTCAATACAAATCATAATTAGATAACCAGTTACTGATAGAAGCCAAAAATGCATTTAGTAGCGCGAATCTTATCTAATTAACCAGTTATTTTGTTACTTATTTAATATAAATTGGAATTCGCAAACTATAACAAGTTAACCTGTAAGTGTTCTTTTGCATAAAAAAGGTAACAGCAGGTGGCAGTCTTGGACACTTTCAATCCTGTTTTTAGTCTTATATATGCACATGCATACATACATGTCACCCGCCAGCTCCAGACCAAACTAAGCTCAAAAGAGTACCAAACTTATCTTATGTTAATCATTACCCAACTTGGGTAAATTTTTATGAACCAATTAAGCTTTTATGAAGTTATACCAAGAGTCTGTTGTTGGACTGGTGGAGTAGAATGACTGTTTTACCGCAATAGAAATATAATATAGTTTCCAAAGAATAACTTGACATAGGAATGATGTGTAACTAACTATGCACCGTGGGATTACAATGGATACTACATTATTCTCAATAAACTCTTAAAATTTAACGAGTTTAACTTTGTTTGTATAAACAGCGCATTAACCATCAGTTATTATTTTTAATTTTGAGTTTAAGAACTTGTCTTTCGTGAGAAACCAAAAATGAATTATAAATACGCTCGGACTTACCCAGACATTGATCAGTGTGCCCAATTGTTCGAATTACACTATATATACATGCAATTGTAAACCAGGTCTTGTCACTTTTTGCTGCTTGTCCAGTTAAAATAAAGGCTAACTTACAATCATACTTTATTCAATGCCTCTTAAAGGGGTCACATAATAAGTATATGGGAATTTATGGTAAAACAAGAAAGGCGAACATGTACATAAATGTATCAATGCTAAAAGTGGTTATAGAGAACAAGACGAAGCTGTTTCAGCTATACCGTCGAATTAACATTTGACGTGTTGTACTACATGATGTACTTATTTATCTTCATTTCGTATATTTAATCACTGTGCTCTGCTATAGCCTCTGGTTGTCCTCGACACATAGCACTTGTATGCCATGAGACTGAGTCCCGCCAGAACTAGGCCCAACGCGATTCCTCCCGCAAATGCGCCACCATCAAACTTCCTCTTAGGTTTGGTGGTGGTGGTGGGCATGTTGATGGTGGTGGTGGCAGCGTGCGTGGTTGGCGCAGACGTGCTGCTCACGTTTGTGGTTGTGCCGGAGCTGCTTGGAGGCGTAGGTCCGGTACTCTTACTTCCGGTGGTCATAGTTCCGGTTGTCTTTGGCATCATTGATGAACTACTTGTGGCTGATGGCGTGCTTAAGGTAATGTTAGTTGAGGTTTTGCTTGGAGATGTACGGGGTGTCGTTTTCGAGGTTGTTGGAGTTGTTGTATTTGTAACGACTGTGCCTGGAAAATAAAACGTTACTATTTATTAACTCTTTCAATCTGTAAATACAGTGAAATGTCTTATACAATTCTAGGTACTCATTCATTTTCTATTATTTGTAAGCGTTCATATATTACCTGGGTTTTGACAACCGCCATACCTGAATGAAAATTTGCTAAGTTTTCATTAAGACTGATATTGAATTTCTTTCATGAAATAAACATGCCTCCAGTTATTTCATGAAACATGCCTCCAGTAAGACTATATACCAAGTTTGTCTTATGTTAAAGTGACACTGGTATTCAAAATCAAGATCAACTTACTAAATTATACATTTATAGAACATAATAACCATATTTTTACTAGCTTAAAACGTATAAATATTAATTGATTGGTGATTGCTAAAAGATTAAGTTCGATCTACTATCGCCCCATAAGATAGAAATACCGTGTCTCTATCTGTACCTTTCTTTCAAATTACTCAGTATCCTTTCAAATTATTCGGTATCCTTAATAGGAACCATTGTTCTATATCCTTTTT
This sequence comes from Mya arenaria, assembly GCF_026914265.1. NCBI lineage: Eukaryota > Metazoa > Mollusca > Bivalvia > Myida > Myidae > Mya > Mya arenaria. The sequence continues at coordinate 7,823,692 of NC_069127.1, read as the reverse complement.
TGTATATTAAAACAAATGTATTAATTGTGGTAAATCATATTTGGGAGAGAGTGTATCTAATTAAAGCGTTACCCATCATATCCCTAAAATACATGTTAACATTTAACATACGCTCAGTTTTAAAACAAAACACATCTATTTCTTTATTAAAGATATCACTGGTCATGGCAATACATTGGTCATGCATTGTGTTGCGTTCAAGATCCATACCTGTAGGTCAAAGGTCAAGGCCACACTTAATGGATTATTGGCAAATATAATGTATTTTGGCTGTGCATTTGGTGATTTTAAAGTATTTTGGCACAACTTAAAAAATATAAAAAGGGCATGCCAAAACTCAATTACGTGTATCAAAGGTTAAGGCTACACTCACTGTCATTGGTCAAAAGCCTTGTATTTGGGCTTGCAAGACTCATTTATGTAGCTCAAAGGTCAAGGTCAAACTCCAGAGTTATTGTTTAAAAATCCAGGTATTTGGGTTCGTTACTTGGCAATGTATTGTGCGATTTTAAAATGATTTGGCACAAATACTAAACATGAGAAGCGGCCATGTCAAAAGACAAGACCCGCATGGGCGGGTCAGGTATCAAGTTCACACTCACATGTTTGCATGTTTGACATCACAGTCATGCATAACCACCAACAATTACAAACGAGGTCAAATAACAACGTTTCTCAAGACTGGTTCATATCTTTGACAGTGGTCGACAACCTTTGTGTGTTTGTTTTTGTCCCAAAGATCGAAAATGAATGATCTATCGACCAGATGACGTAGTAAACATGTCACAGTGTTAAATCAAAGAGGGTGCATGTATAAGTAAATTGTATGCTTACTTTGTGTTGTCTCTACCTTTTGCGTTGATGTCGTTGGTGTTGCTGTTGATGTCGTTGGTGTTGATGTCGCTGGTAATGCTGTCATAGCTGAAAAAGACACACGCAGAAATGGTTAATTTATAATCATATAATCACACCGAAGTACTAATATAATTATATGCCCAGCTCAATACACGTTTTTTAAGGAATAATACAGAATTAATGAACTCAATTCTGCAGTTTTATCGTAGAGTTTGGATGCATAAACCCTTCGCGAAAAAAAGTGCTGAAAATTTTATAACGTTTTGTTTTTTAAATCCACATTGTTATTCCATTTAGCGGTTTATGTTTAACAGGTCGCTCACGAACTCTGCTGTACAAAAATGTATTATATGTATCTTAAAACACACAAATAGTCATGACGGCAGATACTGAAATTTATACCAAAATATGGCCCGTATTATAATAATTTGAACCCATATCTATAATCCAATTTTAAGTATTAGTATAACCATGTTCCCTTTGAAGTGTCTTATAAGTCCATCTGATTACTTTCTGAAGTATTAACCGTATAAAAAAGGCATATCCATATTATCCATTAATTTATTTTTTAATTATTTTTTTTTAAAGATAATTTTATGGTATTGAATAATAACATCACCAGGAACATATTGTACCATAATTGTGTTGGATCAAATGGTGTTTTTCGAGTTATTTTCACTATGTACCTAATTCCAAACTGGATAACTTTAAATACTTCTCGTTAACAATAGAGGATAATTAATAAATGAGATAAAGGTAAAAACCAGAAAAATAAGCAAAAATAAAATAAAATGTTTTCGGGATAAACAAATAAGAAACAATAATACCATACAAATTGAAGGTATAATTCGTTCGGGTCGGTGTAAAGACGTAATTTGACCCCCTAGAATCATGAACCTGGTCAATATTCTTGAGAAAAGGTGAACTAAAGTCCAATTTTTACTTGCTGGAGTCAAAACATTTCGCTATGCTTAAGTGTGAATGCACGTATAAAATAAATGAATCGAGAAATTCTACGGTTATCATATACTAGTAGCTTCAAAAGTAGTAGTGGTAGTGGTAGTAGTAGTAGTAATAGTAGTGGTAGTGGTAGTGGTAGTAGTAGTAGTAGTAGTAGTAGTAGTAGTAGTAGTAGTAGTAGTAGTGGTAGTAGTAGTAGTAGTAGAAGTGGTAGTGGTAGTAGTAGTAGTGGTAGTAGTAGTAGTGGTAGTGGTTGTGGTAGTAGTAGTAGTAGTAGTAGTGGTAGTGGTAGTGGTAGTAGTAGTAGTAGTAGTAGTAGTAGTAGTGGTAGTGGTAGTGGTAGTAGTAGTAGTAGTAGTAGTAGTGGTAGTGGTAGTGGTAGTAGTGGTAGTGGTAGTGGTAGTGGTAGTGGTAGTAGTAGTAGTAGTAGTAGTGGTAGTAATAGTAGAAGTGGTAGTGGTAGTAGTAGTAGTGGTAGCGGTAGTAGTAGTAGTAGTAGTAGTAGTAGTAGTAGTAGTAGTAGTAGTAGTAGTGGTAGTGGTAGTGGTAGTGGTAGTGGTAGTAGTAGTAGTAGTAGTAGTAGCAGTGGAGGTGGTGGTGGTGGTAGTGGTAGTGGTAGTGGTAGTGGTAGTAGTGGTAGTAGTGGTAGTGGTAGTAGTGGCAGTAGTGGCAGTAGTGGCAGTAGTGGCAGTAGCGGTAGTGGTAGTAGTGGTAGTAGTGGTAGAAGTGGTAGTAGTGGTAGTGGTAGTGGTAGTGGTAGTGGTAGTAGTAGTAGTAGTAGTAGTAGTAGTAGAAGTGGTAGTGGTAGTAGTAGTAGTAGTAGCAGTAGTAGTAGAAGTGGTAGTGGTAGTAGTAGTAGTAGTAGTAGTAGTGGCAGCTGCAGCAGCGGCAGCGGTGGTAGAGGCGGTAGTGGTTGCGGTTGCGGTAGCGGTAGCAGCGGCAATAGTGGCAGTGGTTGTAGTGGTTGCGGTAGTGGTAGTGGTTGAAGTAGTAGTAGTAGAAGTATGTTGAAGGCAAGGATATTTTCTGATATAAATTATTCTCATTAGATGAACTACTTCTGTAAAATGTAGGGATTAACTATTAATTTGAAGAACCTTATTTTAGTCTTAAAAACGTTATTTGTCACGGAAATTGCAGATGTTCGTCAATTAGTTTTGTGTTAATTCTTGAAAAGTATAATCTTTTGGAGATCTTCTTATTATGTAAACAATTATATAAAACTAAACATGAATCATGTACATACTCGTTAATTTGATGACATATTTTTTCAGGTTAAGGAGAATTAGTACATGTATGCTAATTACATGTTGATCATGTTGAGAAGATATTTAGGTATAAGACCCACAAAAGGGTAATACATTATGCCTGCTGACTATATCATTTGTGCAGAAAAATAGTTTATACCTACAATATTACAACAAACATTTTTTGTGACCTTGAAAAAGTCCGATATGGTCATTAAACGTCCGATTGAAATAGATTCCAATGTTATATGGATTCGTCAGGCATAACACTTTAATAATCACGGTTACTGTTCAATTATCAGAGAACTAGCTTATGTGTGGGACAGATTCCTTAATGTTTCACCTGAAGAAGTCTTAAACTAGGCCTTTAAATGTCCTATTAATTCAGCAAAATCACTTACTTAAACTTGAATTTACAAAACAAAACAAAAAAAGTTTATCGAGAGTTTATTAAAGATTCTTTCCCTGAACTCATCAAACTGAGAATATTACAAACATTTTGACCCACACGAAGATTGTGTGCTGAGCCTCACCCTGTTATATGGGACGATTGTTAGAGTCATATACCTCAAACAACGTAACACTACATGATCATGCTATATATTAAGAAAAAATCCAAACCAACTTAAACACAAAATATGTTATTTCATATTCATTTTCGGTATACTTACAGAAATATGAAAAAACTTCGAAAGGCCATAACCGTCTGTAAAACATTGGTGGATTTTAAAAGTATATGCATATTTTAGATTGTAATGATAAAACCTTCAAAATGATGCCACTTTACTATACCACATTAATTCATTGTTACGCTGTTATTGCTAGTACATGTCCGTAGGGCTCGTGTTTTAACAGCTCTGACTGACCTTTGTTACACTACATGTCCGTTAGGGCTCGTGTTTTAACAGCTCTGACTGACCTTTGTTACACTACATGTCCGTTAGGGCTCGTGTTTTAACAGCTCTGACTGACCTTTGTTACACTACATGTCCGTTAGGGCTCGTGTTTTAACAGCTCTGACTGACCTTTGTTACACTCATCAAAACAAAAAAAAAATATTTGTTCAAATAATAATAATAATAATCTCGTCTTCCACATTTAATGGTACTAAATTTAACAATAAATAAAACATATTTATCACATCGACATAACATAATTTAATATGTTGCACTTAACTCAATCATTCATAACTGTGAAACAATAATTCAGTTATAAAAGTTTATTGGACTGAAATATCGTAGAAGATCTCTTAAATTGTTGTTCCATGTCCGTAAAGGGATGGAGATTCCCAAATCTAATTCGTTGATGAGCATCTCGGCTTTTCGAAATTAGTGTTTTCATTGGCGGTCATAATATTGACTTGTTTCATTAGTGTTCCCACATATTCAACACAATAAGCAAACTTGCAAACTTTTCCAACGTAGAATATCGTCGGTACACTTAGGGCCAATTCTAAGTGTAGTTAACAAATCTTGATATATCATCATACAATCATTCGTACATAAAATACCAGTCGGAAAAAAATATCACAGCTATATAATAAAACATAAAATTGAACATTGTAACAATCACATGGTGTTATATCCAGAAGATCGTTTCCTAGAATAGCATATAAAACCAACAAGCATGATTATGCAGACACCAACGCCAAGGGCGAACCCTCCGCCAAAAGATGCCCCGTCAAAACCGTGGCTAGGCGCGGGGGAAGGATACGGGTTAACCGTCGGCATAGATGTTGAAAACGTTTGAACGCTCGGGAGGGTAGTTGAGAAGGTCTGTACCGTCGGGAGTGTACTGGTGATGGGGACTACAGTGATCGGGGTGTTCGTGGTGCTGATGATCGGGATGACAGTGACCGGTGTTTTCGAGGTGTTGGTGATCGGGACTACAGTAAGCGCGGAACTTGAGGTGTTGGTGATCGGGACTACAGTTATCACGGTACTTGAGCTTGCTTCGTCCTTTATCGGTGATCCTGAAAATATACGTAGATCTATATGTGCCTGGATTTGATTATTCAGTAGTTGGCACCGTGTTTAAAAGGTTTGAAACTTTTTTTTTCAGGATCACCGGTAAAAGGATTATCTTGGTCATCAAAACATAATTTTTTATTAAGTTATTTTAAGTACACATGTACCTATTCAAATATTTCCATAGAAAGGCATTATGCCGAGCATTTATTCTTTGAATGTGGTTAGTATAACCGTTGATAACGTTTATTCTGGAAGTTGTGCATTCGGCGCACGCATACCATTTAAAGTAGCATTGCTGTCGTTTTATTTGCACCGAGCATATTCTCATTATGTAATTATACAATAAAAATTGTTATTTTGTTCAGGGGAGAAGCAAAATGTTGCGTTTCGCTATTGCACGTGTATCGTACATTGAAGGATAAAATAATTTTAATCAAGGTATAAAAGGCGCACACTATAGGTTGGTGCATTAGTGTTTTTAAATACATTAACGTATTTAACTCATTTGAGTATAATGATTAAAACAATTTAGGTACAGGTAAAACAATGGAGAATTTGTAGCAACGTTACTTTTAAAAACGTTATATTTTTATCTGAGCCTAAACCATATTGTTCTGTGTGAACTTTAAGGACATTTATGTAGTTTTACTTAGTAATCAGTGAAAATATCACTATTATTATCTGTTTTTATCATGTTGATATTTCTTTATCTCCATCATGAGTTATACCGGCATGTGATAACCATGCTCTGATTCTTATTAATTTTACTACATATACACGACGCAATTACTTGTTAGATATTGACACTATTAAAATTGTTTTAATTTTGAAATTTAACAAAGACCTCACAGTACGTGATAGCGCCTCGTGAAATCCGAATCTGAAATATCCACTCGAGTCGAATACACCCTCCCGGATCAAAACGCACTACTAATGACCTATCATATCATTATTGCAGAACACAAGTATAATATGGTCAAATTTTAACCTGTTCAAATTTGTAGGATATTACGAAATATAATCCACATTACGGCTAAACAAGTGAAGGGTCGGACGGGGGGGGGGGGGGGGGGGGGGTCGCTCTTTTAGGATGAAACAATGTTTGATCGCCGGTGAACGAACGAAAGTTTATTCAATAAAAGGCCTCCAGTCTATAATACATGCTACAATGCAAATCAAATATAACAAAAAAAAACATATATATGTAACTAAATAAGAGTTATGTCTCTTGGTTTACAAAGTTAAGTGTTATCTATAGCTAACATGAGTTTATGAACGTATCGGGCTAGTGGAAACAAACAGTTTTAAGCCTTATCCAATTCTGGGTACAATATGTCCATATGTATATTAGGACAACCGTAAAGATACTAATGACACAGTGACATACCATAGGTTCCAGTGATTGTTGCCACAAGGAAGAAGCACAAAACCGTCTTTGCTGTATACATCTTCGGATATAAACTTCGTATTCAGACAATCAATGAGACCTTGGTGACTTTTCCCGCACAAAATCCTTTATTAGAATTCTGTTAAATACGATTTAATTTTTCGAAAGTGTTTGTATGTTTCCACTCTGTTCACCCTCCTGATGGCCGTGGCTGACTGATTATATCATACCCGACCAGGGATGGGCGGTCGAAGTTCGACAGGACCATATCAGTTGTTATCACGTTCGGTGAACGAACGGACATGTGAACAGGGTTTAAAGCTGCACTCTCACAGATTGAACGTTTTGACAACTTTTTTTTATTGTGTCCTGGAACGAGCCATTTTTTTTGCAAAAATCCATTGAACAAGTTATACAAGAATGCTGACAAAAATTAGAGCGCACATTTTTATATTTAAGTTCAAAAAATGATGTTTTATGCATTTTTCTTTAACCGTTAGTAACCATAAGTCATTATCGAACGGAAATATGAAAATCTACGATCTGATATTTTTGTCAGCAATCTTATATCATTGGTTTGCAGATATATATGTAAAATATTGCTCTTTCCAATACATAAAATAAAAACAGTTGTAAAAATGGTAAATTTGTGAGAGTGCAGCTTTAAGTTGAGGAACAAATAAAGGTGTGAAGCATAAACATTATTTATACTACACAAGGTCAACAAATACACACCTCTATATAAAAGTTGAAACACTCCAGTAGGTTGTTGCACAAACAACGATGCTTGAATGGAACAGGGCCGGTAATCACAATTAAAACATCTTAAATGATTTCCTAACTTTAGTCATTTCCCTAATTTTAGTATCTCACTGGTCAAATGACAGAATTACTTGGTAATTTCTGAAATTCTTTATTTTTATTGACATGATTAAAATGTATACTTTTATGCTATTGTTATACTTTTCTTTTAATTTGACTAATTTCAGGAAATCGAGTTCAGTAATGAAATGACTTAAAGATGTTTTATGAATACAGACCAAGAATTCAAGGGAAGTGCAGACAGATGTCATGTTTGCAATTTGTTTTTCAAAATCGATTAGTTTTGTTAAATTGATAAAACGCCACGTTAAGGCGCTAATGATTCAGGGCTATTGTCGCTTGCGTACGGATCCAACACGTTTAGGCGTTTTCGATTCAGGGCTATTGTCACTTAAATGCGTACGGATCCCACACGTTTAGGCGTTTTCGATTCAGGGCTATTGTCACTTGCGTACGGAGCCCACACGTTAAGGCGCTAATGATTCAGGGCTATTGCCACTTGCGTACGGATCCCACACGTTTAGGCGTTTTCGATTCAGGGCTATTGTCACTTGCATACGGATCCAAAACATTTTAGGCGATATTGATTCAGGGCTATTGTCACTTGCGTACGGATCCAACACTTAAAGGCGATATTAATTCAAGGTTATTGTCACTTGCGTACTGATCCAACACATTTTAGGCGATATTGATTCAAGGCTATTGTCACTTGCGTACGGATCCAACACATTTTAGGCGATATCGATTCAGGGCTATTGTCACTTGCGTACGGATCCAACACGTTTAGGCGATATTGATTCAGGGCTATTTACACTTGCGTACGGATCCCACACTTAAAGGCGATATTTATTCAGGACTTTTGACTTGCGTATGGATCCAACACTTCGAGGCGGTCTCAATTCGAGGTTATTGCCACTTGCGTACGGATCAAACACTTTTAGGCGCCGTTTCGATTCGAGGCTATTAATTGTTACTTGCGTACGGATCCAACACTTTAAGGCGATATTGATTCAAGGTTATTGTTACTTGCGTACGGATCCAACACGTTTTATGCGATATTGATTCAAGGCTATTGTCACTTGCGTACGGATCCAACACGTTTTATGCGATATTGATTCAAGGCTATTGTTACTTGCGTACGGATCCAACACGTTTAGGCGATATTGATTCAAGGTTATTGTTACTTGCGTACGGATCCAACACGTTTTATGCGATATTGATTCAAGGCTATTGTTTCTTGCGTACGGATCCAACACATTTTAGGCGATATTGATTCAAGGCTATTGTTACTTGCGTACGGATCCAGCACATTTTAGGCGATATTGATTCAAGGCTATTAATTGTTACTTGCGTACGGATCCAACACTTTTAGGCGATATTGATTCAAGGCTCATTGATTGTTACATACTGGCGTACCGGGATCCAACACGTTTTATGCCATATTGATTAAAAGGCTATTGTTACTTGCGTGCGGGTCCGACTCCTTTGAGCGATAATGAATCAGGGCTATTGTCACTTGCGTACGGATCCAATACATTTTAGGCGATATTGATTCAAGGCTATTGTCACTTGCGTACGGATCCAGCACATTTTAGGCGATATTGATTCAAGGCTATTAATTGTTACTTGCGTACGGATCCAACACTTTTAGGCGATATTGATTCAAGGCTCATTGATTGTTACATACTGGCGTACCGGGATCCAACACGTTTTATGCCATATTGATTAAAAGGCTATTGTTACTTGCGTGCGGGTCCGACTCCTTTGAGCGATAATGAATCAGGGCTATTGTCACTTGCGTACGGATCCAATACATTTTAGGCGATATTGATTCAAGGCTATTGTCACTTGCGTACGGATCCAACACTTTAAGGCGATATTGATTCAGGGCTATTGTCACTTTAAATTGCGTACGGATCCAACACTTTTAGGCGATATTGATTCAAGGCTCATTGATTGTTACATACTGGCGTACCGGGATCCAACACGTTTTATGCCATATTGATTAAAAGGCTATTGTTACTTGCGTGCGGGTCCGACTCCTTTGATCGATAATGAATCAGGGCTATTGTCACTTGCGTCCGGATCCAATACATTTTAGGCGATATTGATACAAGGCTATTGTCACTTGCGTACGGATCCAACACTTTAAGGCGATATTGATTCAGGGCTATTGTCACTTTAAATTGCGTACGGATCCAACACTTTTATGCGATGATTCATTATGTAGGATGCAGACACGAGAGAGGTTGCGAAACATTACCTGGACGAGAACGTGTATATATAATGTTGAATACTTACTGTGCACTACGGCATCCATGTATGTGTATGAGTGTACAAGTTGATATGACGTGGAAAGCGATTAATGCGGTAACAGCGAATGTACGAATTTAAACAGAAATTTCGGAAAATACTTTTAAACTCAAGTGCAACGTTTAGCCCAATGGGAAGCTACACGTCAGGAAGTTCACGTATCCTCTGTGCTGAGAACAATTAAGCAAGTTAGAATGTGTCTTCCTTTCTGTTTTAAATGGCTGCTTAAGCTGTTGATGGTTCGATTCACTTAAAGTGCTGCTCCCTGGTTCCCACGTCATGTTGCCTTCTGTCGTGCCCTTTTTGTATACCATAGGCACTCAATAACCTCAGAGGTGTTGTTTATCTCATTATATGTACCCAAAATGATTTTAATCAATATTTTAGTGATAAACAATGGTTCAGTGGCCTGTGTCCGGCCCAGGCACTGTACCGTGAGTACATGCAGGCCTACTGTACGTTTCGCCTACCAGTGATGTTTTGACGACTTTAATAATTGTCAACATACAATACAACTATTCTGTACAAAGTGTGACTAGCACGAACCTACTGATTGTTTTATATCATTAGAGTTTAAATGCCACTTATTTGGCTCAATGCAAATTCATTTTTATCTTTGAAACAATGGTAACATTTTCTTGCCGTGAATTTTTCTTTCGTCCCATTAATTTCAACATGGCAGCGCCCCTGCTGAACTGTCAAATACTGTTTCAGTGTTTGTTTAGGATATAATATACTTTATTTAAAGCATTTTAGTCATGTTTCTTTAAAATAACTATTATTTAACATACCACCAATCATTTGGTAATCAACATAATTTAGAAACAAATGATTGACAAAATCGACTAATTCTGTACTTTCTCAAAAAAATTATATTGCATAATCAGATAATGAATGCAAAACAAAGAAAGTCTCGTGTTCAAGGTGGCTGGTCTGTACCAAACAAAGTAAGATCAGATAAGGATAAAATTAAACCACCGGCTGTGCCATGTTGGGTTGGTAAAAACATTGACCAGCATAAAGTAGAGGAGAAAAAGTTTATTTATGAAGAGGTTTCTGAGGTGAGGTTCGTTTGATCATTTGCAGCTGATTTTGTTTCTTTGAGTGTCTCAAATAAAGGCCAGACTGCTGGACCTGTGAGACGCTTTGATGAACATTTTTAACTCTGGAATGAATTCCTATCATATATGCCAGGCAAATGGTTCGTTTGATCATTTGCAGCTGATTTTGTTTCTTTGAGTGTCTCAAATAAAGGCCAGACTGCTGGACCTGTGAGACGCTTTGATGAACATTTTTAACTCTGGAATGAATTCCTATCATATATGCCAGGCACTCGGCCAAACACCTGGCCAAGCACCCAGCAGGAAGGCAATTGATATCCATTCAGTTAAGTAGCTGCTGGCTCAGTAGCCAGCCATTTCAAAGCACACATACCCACCTCCCCCTCTGGAGGAAGAAACTCTAAATTTTAGGCCATGTGCATGCCATAGTCTAAAATAATACGTGTAACTGTTAAACAGGATGCTTCCAATCCCGAATGACTAAACAGGTTTGTGAAAAAAACGGGTTTGTGAAAAATATTGAAATTGTATTTAGAGAAGTATTTTATATTTAAAATAGAATATAAAGGTTTATATTCATATTATACCATGTAAGTGCAAAAATATTTTGCACAAAACCGGCAATGAATGCTTTAAAACAAAGGATTTGCCATATCAAAAATCGTAAAAAAATCCTTCAACTGACAATAATTTGGACTAATGTATGACGATGCTATTAGGCAGAAAGATTAGATATGCTGGAAGAATTTCTGTTGAAGATAATAACTTGTGTGCCTGTGATTTCGTGTAAATTGCTTTTAAAATAACCTTAAAGCTGCACTCTCACAGATATACCATTTTTACAACTTTTTATTTTTTTGTCTTGGAAAGAGCAAATTTTTGCATAAATATATGGAAACGAATGATATAAGATTGCTGACAAAAAATCAGATTGTATTTTTTCATATTTCCATTCAAAAATTAATGTTTTATGGCTTAAACCATTACTAATGATTTAGGAAAAATGCATAAAACATTAATTTTTTAACTTGAATATAAAAATCTGCGATCTAATGTTTAGTCATAGTTGTCAAAACCTTCAATCTGTGAGAGTGCAGTTTTATAAAATGCTTACCATAATGATAAATATATTTAGTTATTTAAACAAAATTTACTTTCAAGTTTAATCCATCTTTAAATGATATTTATGTCAGAGGAACCTACAGACAAGCAGGCAGTTAGCAATCAAACATTATTTTACCCTGTTGCCTTTCAGATTAATTTTATTTTGTGATGATACAGTGTTGACATGATTATTGATTTAAAAATATTTTTCTTTTTTAGGGCTTTCATCAAAAACCAGCAGTCAAAGTAATTTCGTAAGTTGATTTTCTTCTTCTTTCTTCTTCCAAATAAACTTCATGCCTCAAATGGAGTAGTCTCGAAGTTGGTGAACTATACATGAGTGGTTGAGGACAAGCTTGTGCAAGTAAACCTTTAAATTTACAGTTAAATATGTATGCATTTGAAGTTAATATTGTTTTTAATTTGAAGAATATCGTTCAACTGCCGCAGGAAATTATCGATGGATAAAATTATAGAAATACTTCAGATTTCAAATAATTTCCATTATTTGATAATTGTAGCCAACTAACCATACCAGTATAAATGAGTATACATGTATTAAAACGGTAGCTGTCTTACTGTGATACATTTGTTGGCGATACATGTACGCTTTTAAGTCATTGAACTTATTAGCTTTTGTTATTTCAGGAAACCAGGTGTATATGATATAAGTACTGAACCTGGTGGAAATTCAAGGTATTTTTTTTAAATCGAGAACATTACAATCTTCTCTTAAAAATGATTTAATATGTAAGCATTTGAAGTTATACGGTTCAACACTGATTTTGCACTAAATACAGTGGTTATGCAATACTTCACCAGGTTTTCACATAATGAAACCTGGTACTGGTAATTAGAATGACGTACTTCATTGTACACCTATGAAACTGTATAACTTTAGTTAGGGTTGGCATAGCTTGGCCAAACTTTCCTGGGATTGTGTTTGGGGCCAGTTGTGTCAAGTGACTAAACTTGGTTTTGAGGAAGAGTTTATGGATACCTTTCATGGGATTGCATTTGGCCCCCCTTAGATCAAAGTCAAGGTCACTGTTGCTAGAAATAGAAAAAAATTGTTGAAACTGAATAACTTTAGTTAGGAATGATCCTAAAGCAACTCCCTGTTTGGAAGAAAGAACAATGGACCAGGTTGAATTACCCCTCTTGGAAGCCTCTCATTCCCGTCTACATGATAGTTAAAATTGTCAACAAAAAATGATCGCTTTGTTTAAGTGGGTGTTGATTTCAACCAAAACATTTAAATGTTGATAGTTTTTATTTCAATGTTGATAAATTCTCCCTATTAGAGTATCAGTCTACCATTGTGTAATGTATATGTATACACATGATATGTGTCAAAAACAATTGTTTAAATAATATTAGAACATCAGGTTAGGGGCTAAAAAATAATTTTGTCCTTAATATATATGCATGAAATGATGGACTGTTTTCACATTATGATAGTTTTAATAATATTTAAAAAGCAACAACACATCTATAAAATGTCCGTATTTTAATAATAGATATGTTTTTTTTCATGTGCTGATTATTTCATTATTGTAAAATGGCAATATTTTGAACCTTTGAAAACTGTGTTATTGCAATTGCTGTCAGATAAACAATGAACTCAATCATGACATATTACATTATTCTAGATGTTCCAGTACTCTTCATACCTTTTCAGATTAAGGTTGTTCCCATTATTTATTGAGCCCAAAGTTGCAGACGAGATCTATGAGACATTGTTCCATGAGTTACCATGGCGACAGCAGAGTGATATACGTCGCGATGGAGAGAAGTACTTGCAGCCTCGTCTTACCACATGGTACGGGGACCAGCCATACAGCTACTCTGGAGTCACACATCCAGCTAGAACTGATGTATGTCACACACTAAACCTTTTCAAATTAATTGTTGATCATCAGATTGATCTAATATTATCAGTACCGGTAATTTCCCCAAGATCTTAAGGGTGTTGATACGGACATGCAATCACAAGCAGAGCTGAATTCCCAACATACCTTAATTGGTCTGACGCATGTTGGGTATGGTTCAAAAAAGTAAGACCAAAGTGTAAACAATTAAGAATTGGAACTTAAGCATTACTAATTAACATACTGCCTCTCAATGCAATGCAAACTATTATCGTTCAATACCCGTATTTATAACGTTTCATAGCCTGTATATATTGCCAATATTGCCAATATAACTTGTAACATTAACATTTTATTAGAAAAAAATCAATTCCAAACTTTATATAAATGATATATTTCGGTACTATTATAATTTTATGAACATTGAATAAGCAATGTTAACACATGATAAACAAAAATACATTTTAACTGTCTCACATCGAGTATCATTTTTTTAATTAAATAAAAATGATATAAGGAAAAAAAAGTAGTCAAACTTCAGTCACAAATTATTTTCAGATCGAATAATGGAGCAAAATAGTTATGAAAGAACTTCATTACCTAAAGTCTAAATGACAAACTTCGTTTCAAATGCCTTACCCGAAGTGTCATTACTTTGCGAATGGATTACTCCTACCTTGAGATCATGCCACGGGAGGGGCAATTAAACCTGTATCGTGTAGTAGACATGCATGTGGTGTCTTTATCTGATAATTAAAGAGCAAGTATTAAATTTTAATGTTCATAAATTACAGTGGCATCCAACATTACTGCGCATCAAAGAATTGATAGCAGACTGCACCGGACTCAGCTTCAACTCCATGTTGGCAAACCTATATCGTGATGGACACGACAGCCTTGCCTGGCACTCTGATGATGAGAAGAGTCTTGGCCCCCAACCAACAATTGCTTCCGTCTCATTTGGTGATACCCGCACCTTCCAGCTAAGAAAGAAACCTCCTCCGGTTAGTTGTACATCATAACATGTACCTAAAGTACTAATAATTACACAAAATTTGCAGTTTTTGCATTACATTTGCCTAGTTCAGTGCATAAGAAAATGAAGAACTTAAAGGTTTTAGAATTATTGTAACATTCTGAAACTTAGTGTAAAAATGTTTTTAGTTATCATGCAGTTATTGATGTCTGGTAAGCTGTTCAAGTTCAGGATTACATTTAATTTCAGTTTGAATGTTGTTAAAGAAGTATCAAAGAAGTCTGATCTAATACTTTTAATAGATTGAGAAATGAACATTTATACAGCGCCTGTTGTGTGCCTCTGCAATTCATGTGTCTGTGATTTCTGGAGAAGGCGGGAGCGTATGAATAACATGCAGCATGTGAATGAACCACTGACCCACGGTTTCCTGCTTGTGATAAGGAAGCGGCACACAAGATGACTAGCTTGAACCCAGCCAATAAATGTACTTCATATGATATTTGTACATGATTTCAGAAGGCGCAGGATTACAATTATATTAAGCATGTGCTTATTCCCCTGACCCACGGTTCCCTGCCTGTGATGAAGAGGGGGCACACAAGATGACTAGCCAGTACCCAGCCAATACATGTACTTATATGATATTTGTACATGATTTCAGAAGGCGGGAGACTACAAATACCGGTATATGAAGCACGTGCACATTCCCCTGACCCACGGTTCCCTGCTTGTGATGAAGAAGGGGCACACAAAATGACTAGCCAGTACCCAGCATATGTGAGCTCTCAATATGTCATTTGTACATGATTTCAGGAGAAGGCAGGAGACTACGAACTCATGCAGCATGTGGACGTTCCCCTGACCCACGGTTCCCTGCTTGTGATGGAGGGGGCCACTCAGGATGACTGGCAGGTACATTCTGTTCACGTGTACTTCATTATATTATAATTTTATGTAAAAACAAATCTTAAGAATAGCTCACATTCCTGCAATTCTTTTTTTACTGTACTTCTAACAAAAGGTACATTAAAGCAACACGATTCCATAATCCTTCAAATTAACCTGCAGAGACGCTTTTCATGCCTATCATATCCATCGGCAGAATATTATGCCCAGCTTGTAAGTGTCTGAATTTAATTTCATAAAAAGAACATACCGGTATGCGAACATCTTCATTGACCACATTACATAACTGGGCAGTTAATGGAAATTGTTCATTGATTAGAAAAAGAATCTAAAGTGATTTTAGAAAAGTGTTTCACCACACTCAATCTTACCCATATCTTAAAGTTTCATCGAGAAGGATTTAGTTGTGTTTTCATGTGTTGATTCCACCAGAATAAAAAGTATGATAAAAATAAGCATTTTTCTACTTTCAGCACCGTATACCTCGGGAATACCATGACAGATCTGGACGCATAAATCTCACATTTAGAGTTATTTTTCCTGAATAGTTTACCGTATTGTTATTTCCGGAGTGGTCCTTGGACAGTTGGATGGATTTCTGCAATCTGTGATAGTATTTCTTGTAAATATGTGTACATAAACAATGAGGTGGATATAGGATTTGATATTAAAACACATTCACTGTATTTCTGTGTATTTTCTTTGAATTTATTTTAAAGCAACACTGTTCAATCACAAGTTGAAGAAAAGTGGATCAAGATGCCTTTTCATGGTCCAACACCCTACATATTTTTCTGAAACTTCAAATCAGTGGTTTTGAATATTTTTGCTATGAATAAGTATATTGCATCAATCATTAAAATGCATTTATTGCAAAGAGTTGCACAGCTTAAATAATAATAAAGCCAAATTTACTGATTACTTTGTCAACATTCATACATTAGAACCGGAATCAATGATATTTATGATGCCGAAATAAATGTGTGAAAAGGTAGAACAATTGTTATTTTTAACCAAAAAATCAAAAAGTATGAACAACTAAATCATTATTCTACCATTCATGTGCCTGTGACTATTCCACTTTTTATGGTCCCAGATATTGGCTGTCTCAGTTTCATATCCAATGCATAACTCCTCGACCAATAGAAAGAATTTGAAAACTGCACAATTGGACACTACATGTTTTAGTGCCCTCTGCACATATTCAAGCCATGTTGATGCACCTTAAAATTCAAGGTCACTATCAGGGGTCAAAGGTCAGATAGGCATCACTTCTCTATGGTCCTCGATTTTAAAAATACTTAAAGGTGTTCTAAAGTGCACACTAGTAAGCCTTTGTTATGCAACACAGGAACAAATGTCAAATCTCTGTATTGATAACCGAACATATTTTACTGTTAAGCTCAGGTCCTCATGCATAAAACATCTTAATTCATTTCTCGAGTCGATTTTTTCATAGTCAAATTTAAGGAAATGTATAAATGTTTTAAACATAAAATTACGGGCTTTTTTTCAATTAAATCCCTGAAAATATTGTAATTTAGAAATAATTAAATCATATGAATAGTGAGATACAGTCCAAACTTTAATGTCGACGTCGGATATCTCAACTTTCTGGTTGTGTCGACTTTTTTCTCCGCTCCCGAATTTTTTTCTTCTTATTCTTTATAAGAATTTTATTGTGTCAAATTTTCTATATCAATTTTTTCGCTATGTCAACCTATTTCAGTCCCTGTGGTCGAATTTCACACATTTTCCTTGTTCCTTATGTCAAACTGTAGATCGAGTTGTAGGTGCGAAAATATTCACGATGGTTTGCAGAATGTTGCTTAATTACTGTGCGTGTCCAAATAACAAACTGTCATAATTGGAGGTTAATTGGTAAGTGTAAATAATTAAAGTTGTAGACTTATGTGTTTGATTAAAGAGACATTTATTGCTCAAGCTATTTATTGAAAAGCACAAGGATGCCGATAACATCATTGGAAAATTCGACAACATTGAAAGTAACGTGTCAAAGAAATTTCTCTTCACTGCATGTAGAAAACAACCAGGATTACAGCCTTTTTCAACTAGTTAAAATTTAATCTTGAAAAAATTGAATTCTGTATCTTATTTCAATAATACGTTTGCTGTTTTCATGATGGTAACAAGACCGTTCAATTGCAGAAGTCAGCAATAAATCGAACTCGTATGTGTTGTGACTGGTTTTTATAATTTGGATGTGTCGAATGTTCGTTATCTCAACTTTTTTCCCTAGGTCCCGACATAACAAGTTTCGACTGTACTTGAATTAGGAAAATGGCTTGGAGTTAGGAACTGACTTGAGATGTTTTATGAATACCAGCCCTGGAGTTCATCAAAACATATTGGTAACTACAATATCAAGGTAGATGAAACAATTTATTATTTAAAATAAATATCACAATATGGCTAACAAACAGGAAGAAATAAAATAAACCCACAATCTGTATCTCGTTTGCTGTTGCAAGTTGCAATAGAGGATTTTAAAACTTTGTAAAATATCTTCACCATGATAAGCTGGTCATGTGCAAGACCCATGCAGCTAGGTCAAAGATCAAGGTCATATTCAAGGTCATTTGTCAAAATTACATGTAGTTTGGCCTGTCTTGTCTTCAACTTGGTCATGCATTTGGAAATTTTAAAATAACATTCATGTGTTGGCACAAACAACCATGTTTGAACAAAGCCAAAACAACACAAGTTTCATATTCATAAAAACAGTTGGGTATTTAATTTCACAACCTTTTACAGAACTGTTTTAGCATGTCAATATAGTGGCAGGGTTGACATTGTTGGCATTTGTCGACAAAGCTCTAGCAAATTTAGAGCATATAGATTTACACTTTTCCATCTGAATGCCTATGGATCCTCTGTCAGTTTGCTCAAACCTGACAA
This sequence comes from Mya arenaria, assembly GCF_026914265.1. Taxonomy (NCBI): domain Eukaryota; kingdom Metazoa; phylum Mollusca; class Bivalvia; order Myida; family Myidae; genus Mya; species Mya arenaria. Next base: position 7,805,298 of record NC_069127.1, on the reverse strand, counting down.
CATAAATTGAAAACCTGGATTTCACCTGCAGATCATTCTATATACAACACTATTTCTATCACATTCATTTCTAGTAAATGACATTATTGAGTTGTTTGAAATTTAAAAAAAAAAAATTAATGACGAAGAACCAACAATAATGCATATCTGAAGTCGTCAGCAGAATAAAATATTTAAAAATGTTTAATCCCAGTCAATCCTTGCTCAAAGTCCCTAATTGCCAACAATAGTATCCTTGTTAGAGTCCCTAATTGCCACCAAAAAGTCCTTGTTCAGTCCCTAATTGCCACCAAAAAAACCTTGTTCATAGTTTCTAATTGCCAACAAAAAGTCCTTGTTCAGGATTCCTAATTGCCTACAATAGGTATAAGTAAATTCTTAGAAAATATCCTTTTATCCATTTCTTCCAACAATTGAGAATCAGTGAGTGTATGCCAAGCATAGTCTGCGTGCTTCACCTCCACCAGCGTGTCAAGAAGATGTTCAGGAACTATGTACACAACGGTGACACACAATCCGTCATGTTCACGGCTCGGAATGCCACAATGTTCTAGAGTCAACATGCCTTCAGATTTCAATTGCGTTGTGGAAGAGGTTTGGAATATTTCCTGGAAAATAATAAAATCAAAACATACATGTAGCAGTGTGCTCATTTAACAAGGCAATGATGTAGACCTGACCAACATATGGATTAACTGGTCATTTTTTTTCTTGTTAAACATCACCTAAATAGTAAAATTTCAATACTTTATGAAAACAATTGAACAGCAAAATAACATGGAACAAACTGCATATATTAAGCCCTTGATCATATTAAAGTTTGCAGTAGACCAAAACCACTTAAAACTAATCCTCTTTTTTTTAAAAATCATTTGATGATACGTTGCTGATTTTTTGTTTGTATCCATTTTTAAATGAAAGCAAGTTAAATATCTGTTTGAATAATATTCCATAAAATCACTCTTATGCATATGAAAGGAGATTTACCGGTAAGAATATTGTTCTTGATTTTATGACTGTCATTTTGTGGTGTTCGATTGCGTTTCTGATAATTTACCAGATTTATTCCTGTTTATGTCATATAGTGTTAAGATTTATAAACCATTATTCCACTGTAATATTTTACACAGGATTCAAATGGTTTCCATTCGAGATCAATAAAAGCAAAAGCGGGTGTGGTTCTCGGTTTTGATAAAACTAACAGAGCTAATCTTACCAGCACTTTATTTTATTTTTTTTGCCTGTCTTCATATTGAATAGCAGTAGTCAACATTGGCATGATATATGAATTACAGAAAGGCAGTTTCTACTCAAGTGTAAGATATAAGGATAGTCTTTTGAGCAGCAATATTTTTAGGGTCTTCAAATATGATGACCCCCAAGGCTATAATATTATTCTGACTTTTAAAAAAACAAAACAAGAAGTGAATAAAAGAACAATTATACTCTCTGTGTGTATATCATGTGATAAATTATGTCATATATGCTACATTGGAAGGCAACATTTTGCTTAAAATGAAGTCTTAAAATAAAGATATCTTTTCTATTACTTAACTATTTTAAATGAAACAAAGGGCAGTCTATGCCGCTTGAAGAGCCCCGTCTAAGTTTTAATACCGAAGTTTGATAAGGTGATTATTTTCATCAAACACTTCGACAAACCTGTTTCCAAACTAAAGTATTGGCAGTGCTTCGTCAGATGGCCATTTTTGTGACAAGGTTTGTCAAGTGTTTTAAGGAACTAAATTCTCAATCAAACTCTGGTAAAAGACCGAAGGTGGAGGTCCGTGAGTGGCGTAGACTGTGCTATGTTTTATTTAAAATGGTGAAGAAATAGTGAAGTTATCTTTGATTAAAGTCTTCATTCGAAGCAAAATATTGGCTTCTGTCGCAGCATCTATGACTCAATTTATCATGAGGAATACACACACTGATAATTATAAGGTTATCAATACAGTAGCCTAAGTTTTTAATGGGATAAGTTGAACATGACAGGTAGTGTATGAATCATTTCGGAAAAGATACATTTATCTCATTGGCTGGCATTCACTTTTCTGATATTAGGTATATATACACTATTGAATATGTGTACCTGTATCCATGGTTTCAGGGCAATAAACAGGGTCATACTCTTTGGGTTGAGTTGTATGACGGGTAAACAATGTCGGCCTTTCCCAGAACATAGAACATCCACAGACCTAGGGTTAAAACACAGTCATGTACATTACATGGAAATGCACAATTCACAAACAAAAGACTGTTTTATTAGTATCGAAGTATATACATGTAAACAATATTCTCTGAGTTTTCACAAGTCAAGTACCATGGTAATTCACTATAAAACATTCTTCATAGTTTCATTTAGTCAGGTAACCGCATACAGTGTTAAACCTAGTTTTATAATATAAAAGACAGAGCACTTGTATTTAAGATAAAATTAAAAGAATAAATTGTCTCCAATGATATCTGATCTTTTTCTCATGTGAAGAATGAAACTATATAACAAAACATTCAAAGGCGTCTAAATTTGATAATTCCTACCCATTGTGTGTCCTCCTAAGAATGACAGGTCTTTGCAGTAGATGTCGGTGAGGCTGAATTCCAACTTGGTAAGCTGGGTGTTGACAGTCCTTTGACCTAGATAGGTAGTCCTGAGCCAAATCCATGACCTTAAAAAAATCCTGACCCCTGCAAGAAAAGAAAAGTTTGGCTTTGCATCCAAAGAGAGGAAGAAGACACACATCCTTAACCTGGAATATACCTAGTGGTGGTGCAATGATTGAAAATATAAATTTAATAATTGTTAATGAATGTCAAAAATCAGCAATCATCAATTATGACCATAACATCATAATACAAGAGGCCCCTGAAGGCCTATGCTCTACTAACATGGCTCTTGTGGTCATTTTCAATCCAGAGCATATATGTAGGGAACATACTTATATATCACTGGGAACATTTTATGTTTAGATTAGCTTAAATCATAGCATGTTCAACATGTGAGGACAGAAAATGTAGTACAGTAAAACTGCAATCGCTCGAGGTCGCTGTGGACCGAGCCTAAACCTAGAGGGAACAGATGTTTCGAACAACCCGATTTTCAATTCTCCAGTCTGTTATGAAAAATATTTCAGTGTATTTCGAGTATTAAGTAGTCTGTTTACTAAGACACCGATTATGTGTTGCGTTGTGGAAATCGCTCATATGTTCAAAGGCTGTCGTTTACAATGTGTATACTAAATATAGAAATATCGATAAATCAATTTTATTTTACAAAATGGTCAAATTGCAAAGCAAAGTGACAAAAGGGAATCCTTTTCAGAGATTCCTATGTTGGATCGATATGGTAGTGTTTATTCATATTTTTATTATTCATTTACATTTCTCAAAATGTACTTCTCGTCATTAACTTCTCATAATTATCTTCTAAAATGCCCATATCAACTGATATCGGTCATGCGTTCACAGTGTTAAACAGTTTTTCACACCTTATCAATTGCCTTTCAACTGTCTTTGCAATTGTTACAACTTGCGAAAATTTTAATACCTAGCAATTATTTGTTTAGTTTACACGCGTTCGGGCAAAAGTGTGAAATTATGACTTCGAGGGAACCATAAGGTTTTGTGCATGATTTGCGTACTTGGGACCGAGAATATTGCTCGACTCCTCGACAAAATTAGGTTTTGATGCAGCTTAGGTATATTTTATATGAAAATAGAAGGAAAAAAGTTCGGGGCCAAGCTCCGACCTCGAGGGAACGCTGGTTCTCAAACGACCGCTTGTTCGCACGACCGCAGTTTTATTGTATACAGATTAGTTGAATGAACTATTTTAATATGTGCAAGTGCCAGCAGTTCATATCCAATGCCTGTACATACTAGAAACGGCACACATTCATTTTGAACCATATATTTTAAAGGGACTCGCTCTTGTTTTTGGACCAAATATTATTTTTCCCTGTAATTCATCTGAAAGCACTTATTCTATCTTTATTTTACTTTATGATACCAAAATTTCAGACAAAAATACAATTAAAGTATAAAAATATTTTGGTTTTAGTGGGGTGCAAACCCACGTCAGTTAAGTAAAAAACAACAACGGCACCTTAACCTCTAGGCCACAAGCACATATTCAACAGTTGATGGATCTTTTGACCTTTTAAGAATACAACAATTACATTACTTGATAATGTCATTCAAGCATTACACTTCAAACAAATACTTAATCCCATTAGAAATGGTATTCAAAATGTTGGTCTTCAAAGATGATATTTGAGAAAAAATCAACATTTGCTGAAGGGTACCAGCTGTCAGTATGTTTCTACACTTCTAATGATTTGCCACTCTTAATTTCGTTATACAATTTATTTCTTGTAAAATGTGCAGTTTACAAACCATGAGCGAGTCTCTCTCAGGGATAAAAGGAGACAAACACTACAATAATACACTACTATCTTTAACAATTGTCTCCCTTAAAGTATACGTTGACAAGGCTTCACCATTTCAACAGCGATAATCCACTCACACTTGAGCGAATCTGACTGGCAGAGCTCTTAGCTCTTAGCCTTTTTGTTTCAGAAAAGAAAATTTTAAGTTTTTTCCTTTATACCATTTTGTAACACCGGTGAGCTCAGATGCAGCAATAATTAATGCAATATAATACCTGAGGTTGAGAGTTCCATTTTTGATTTTGTCAATGTCAAACCACTGGGCCTGAAGTGATTCCTCATCTTGTTCAGCTAACGTCTTCAACTTCCCACCTGAAGAACATGAAATATATACTTATAATATGGACTTTGTGACTGGTCAAAATCATCTCATAACAATTTTATGTAAGATAACCTCTGCTCCAATCACTCCCATAGCAATTTTTTTGATATTTGTGTGAAGAAATAAAAATTAAATAGTGTGGTATCTACAATTTTAGTAGGAAATGCAAGAATACTGAGTATCTTAGGATTTGTCATGTGCATACACATTTTCATCAAAATAAAACAGTAAATATCTTTTCTAATAGATAACTATGTATATAGTTATACATATTTTAACTAGCAAACAGATTTATACCAATGTGATATAACTTTTTTGTATTGATCATTCAAATATTTAAATATTGCAACATGTATATCATCCACTTCTCACATCAAGTAAATTGAACTTGTTGAGTTTGTTCGAAAATATCTTTAATAATTCAATTTAAAATTGTTGACAAATTGTTTAATAGTTCAATTTAAAATTGTTGAGAAATTTCGACAAATGGCAATTGGTCAACAGAAAGCTTATGTTGGCTAAACAGATATTCTAAATGCTTGACTTGGGGGAAAAAATCAGGTTTTTATTAAAGCGACACTAAACATAGAGACAGATAGAACATTTCGAAATTACCTACATACAGAAATGATATGACCAACAAGATAGTTTTGTGCATGTGTCCATACCAGATGGTCTGGCAATGAAGCAGATCCTGAACCAAGACAGAGAGTCGTACATTTCTATGGCAACCAGAGACACCACATCCACCTCGACACCGGCTTCCTCTAAAATCTCACGCTTCACGCCATCCTAAATAGAAACACAGTTCTCATGCTCTAGAAAGTTACTAGTAACAATTCCAAGAGTTTAGAGTACCCCTTTCCTGCATCAACTTGAACCCCTACTGCACAAATAAGGATAACAAGACCTGTCATAGGACTGTCCATCACAAATGCACTGCTTTGGCCTTGTCAGTGACAGCCAAGTGACCTCTACCCTAGTAATATCTGCTTTAATAAAGCAATAGAAAAAAGTATGAAAACAATAACAAAATAAATGAAACTGAGTTATTAATTGCTTATTTATAGTGGCTTAATTGTTTAGACAGCTGAAAGAAGATATAAATCACTCTCAAGTTTGTTTCCAGGGTAGATGTCTATGAGTAGCCCTGCCTAACTCTAACCTACAACCTCTGGGTGAGATGTGTGTCATACATAATGCCAACTGAGCACCGCTTTGTCAGAAACATATGGAAGATGATTAAACCGAGGTATTTAAGTAAAAATACAGTGATTATTGATCTTTGACATGCAAGAAAAAATCAACAGGGGTCATCTTCTGGTCAATGCCAATCTATAACTGAAGTTTCATAGGCAAAGGACAATGGCAAACTAGCACTGAAGTTTGATGGTCCTAAGTAAACTGTTATTGTGCAGACAAAATGTTTGTAAGGGTGTTGACTGTGAACTTTACCTCCAACCTATTGACCTTAAAATCAACAGGGATCATCTGCTGTCCATCCTACCACAAAAATTGCATGGTCCTAGGTCAAGCCTTTATCAAGATATTGTGCAAGACTGTTGACCATGACCTTGACCTACTAACAACAAAATCAATAGGATCATCTATTCGCCATGGGCAGCATTCGAATGAAGTTTGGTTGTCTAACTGTTTTCAAGTACTTGTACAACAAAGCTTTGCAATGGACAGACACACGGATGGGTGGACGGTGTGAATACTATAAGCCATCCTTAAGGGGCATAACTAAAATAGCAATAATCCCTGGATTTAATAGAATTTTGTTAACAACTGTAGACATATATCATACATTATAATAAATTACTACTGTGACTTATAACATTAAACAGTTTAAACCACACTCAATATTTATAAGCTCAATTATATATATATATCTTCTTCTAATTCTCTGTGATGATATCATAAAGGCACAAATCTGTTCACTATTTAAGAAATACTTTTGTTTGGAAAGGAACTTAGCATTTCAAGTTCTTGCAACAATGCTTTACCTTGACTTTTACATCTCCCCAATTCAGCAATTTAATTTCCAATCAAGGGTAACATCTTAAGCCTGTCGATAAATTTCACACATCAAAGAAACCTACATCCATCATTTACTTTCCTATGGAACTAACTACTGAAGAGGCAAAGCATCCACATACATGTATACTGATTAAATAAGGCATATCAACAATGGTGCAGTGCAATGACAAACCAAACTCTATGAAGTGATAAAACTGACTGTTTGAATCAGCTGTTTTGGCAGTAAATATGGACATATGGAAATATAGTCTCTTCAGTACAAAATTACCTCGCATTTTTTACTGACAAACACAGTACGCTACATTTATTTGCAAACAAGAGTATATCTAGGAAATAATTGCTCACTCAAATTCACAGCAAAAGTATATATGCTCTTACAGATAAAAACAAAGCCTTTATAAACACACCAAAGTAAAGAATATTTAAAGGTAATAATTATTGATTACATTACCACAGCATAATCAATGTATTACTTCCAAATCGCAAAAAGTATTTTGAAATGTTGCATTGACATATTGAACATCTTTTAATTATTAAATATACTTTTTAAGGGTGATAAAAGTCTTTAAAGCTGCACTCTCACAGATTGATGGATTTGACAACTTTTTTTTTTTTACTTGGAACGAGACAATTTTTGCAAATAATGGAAAGCAGATATATATGACGGCTGACAAAAACATAGATCGTAGATTTTCATATTTAAGTTCAAAAACGATGTTTTATGCATTTTTTTTAAAAACTGTAAGTAATGGTTTAAGCCATAAAACATTAATTTTCGAAACAGAACTATGAAAATCTGATTTTTTGTCAGCAATCTTTAATCATTGATTTGCAGATATTTACGCAAAAATTTGCTTGTGTTAAAAATGGTATATCTGTGAGAGTGCAGCTTTAAGGTAAATGGTCAGATTATTTATCAGCTGGTTTGTTTTTTGCTTTTTAATCAACATAAACATTAAAATGTTGACAACCTGCAATGCAATGTTGACATTTTTTTCCATAATAATGGATTTTGTTTAGAAATATGCTATACAAAACAGGAGATATACATATTAAGCTACAGAGGTCCAGAGGATAGGCCTTTGATTTCAGTTACAAGTTCAAATTGCTGTTGGTAGAAATTGTTTTTATTTTATTTTTTCTCTTTTTATTTTTGTTTATTCTAAATTTAAAGAATTAATTTCCTTTCAAACTTCGTATTTTTTTCTTATTTGTTTTAGATCTGTTTTAAATATCTGTATTTAATAACTTAATCAGTATTTAATGGTCCCTCTCAGTTATATATACAATTTTTAAATGTATCAAGATGAATATAACATTTGGTCATATTAACTATATATTCCACAATGTTACTATGTCTGGAGATAAAAGCTAGACAAAAGCTAAGCTACATATGGTTACTTCTAGTTTTGAAGCACTAAACACCACACTTGAAAACAACAAGAGCTACCTTTGCAGTGACCAACAAACACAAGCCTAATCCACCTTCTTGAGATCTTCATTTGAACTTTGAGCAATGTCAAGCATTCCATTTTAATTCCAGTTTCTTCCAAAACCTCACGCTTTACAGCATCCTGAATATTAAATTTTCAAATAAAGACCCAAAAAGTAGTACTTCAAATGATTAACAGAGACATAGCATACATATTGTATGAAGATTTTTTTCTAAATATATAAAAATCTGATACATCATAGAGAAAAGAAGAAGACATAGAAAATGACATATGGGTTACTTATTTCAAAGTTAACCTGTATGATACACCATTATCTCACCATGTAAATCAAGCTTTAAGAAAACATTTATATATCTAACAAGCTTCATTTTGTGAGTTTGTTGTTAGTTGCATGCAAAGTTCCTACTTAGAGCTAGGACGAAAACTTACGCAGAGGAATATGAGAAATCCACCTAACAGTTAGCCAGCTTTCAGAAAGCTCTAGTAATCTTAGTGTTAAATGTTGATGCCTGGTGCCTACATACAAATTTTAAATAATATCGTTTGAAAGGTATTTGCTTGCTGATTCCTTATGTGTAAATTACCAAAAAATCCTTATAAAATAAGTCATTAGATTTGTTTATATTTGCTCTTTATTTCAACTGAAATTGGATTTCAACTGACCTATTTTGCGTCTATTTTTTTAATTTTTGCTTTTTTTACACAAAACCTTTTCAAATGATACAAATACCAGGCATCCAAGATCTGCATATCTTAGGGTCCAAATTTTCAAGGGCCATACTTTATAATTTTAATAAAAGCCTCACTATGAAGTTTTCCCCGGGTTCCATGCGCCCTGCAGGTATATACCACTGCCCTCGAATTCTTTCTTTCGCTTCTTGCATCAATAATAGCTGACCTGCTTCATTGAAAACCAGACCCATCGCTATATAGCCTACTGTGCGTTTAACAATGGGAACATAGTCAGCTGAAATATAGAATAATCACATAACTATAGGAACATACTGATCTGCCACCAATTTCCAGATAGCAAGAGTAAGCTATAAGCCCCTTATTTTTGTCGAATTATGAGCTGTTTAATATATCCATTTTGAAGTAAAAGAAGTTTTAATACAATGTATAGAAAAATACTGTCAGTATGTCTGATCTGAAATACAGAATATGGTAATCACTTCAATACAAGGTACAGTAACATACTGATCTAAAATACAGATTAAACACACAAGTATTACTATAACAAGAGCTGTCACAGTATGTGACAAATGCCCCGAATGTGACATTGACCTATGAACAAGGTCAGTACATGAAAAGTTAATCTTGCCTTTACGTGTCAAATACATATGGCAAGTTATTTTAAATTGCCTATGAACATAAAAAAACACCCATATTTGACAACCTACACTCTTATGTCCTTATATTCAGCATTCCATTGTGAATAAACACTAAGCGTATCTTTCACCTTAGAGGTAGGGACATGGGTCTTGCACGCGACATGTCGTCTTGGTATGTCAAACACATGTGGCAAGTTATTTTAAAATCTGTCCATACAAGAAAAAGATACAGCCCGGACACGACAACCTATACTCTATGTCCTTATATGCAGCATTCCATTGTGAATAAACACTAAATGTGACCTTGACCTTAGAGATAGGGAAACGGGTCTTGCAAGCAACACGTGGTCTTGGTATGTCAAACACATGTGGCAAGTCATTTTAAAATCTGTCCATACAAGAGAAAGTAACAGCCCGGACATGACAACCTTATTCTCTATGTCCTTATATATACAGCATTCCATTGTGAATAAACACTTAAGTGTGACTTTGACCTTAGAGGTAGGGAAACGGGTCTTGCAAGCAACACGTCATCTTGGTATGTGGAACACATGTGGCAAGTTATTTTAAAATCTGTCGATACAAGGGAAAGTTACAGCCCTGTCACGACAACCTATACTCTATGTCCTTATAAGCAGCACTCCATTGTGACCTTGACCTTAGAGGTAGGGACACGGGTCTTGCACACGATACGTCTTCTTGGTATGTGGAACACATGTGGCAAGTTATTTTAGAATCTGTCCATACAAGGGAAAGTTACAGCACGGACACGACAACCTATACTCTATGTCCTTATAAGCAGCAATCCATTGTGAATAAACACCTAAGTGTGACCTTGACCTTAGAGGTAGGGACACGGGTCTTGCACGCGACACATCTTCTTGGTATGTGGAACACATGTGGCAAGTTATTATAAAATCTGTCCATACAAGGGAAAACTACAGCCCGGACACGACAACCTATACTCTATGTCCTTGTATGTAGCACTCCATTGTGAATAAACACCTAAGTGTGAACTTGACCTTAAAGGTAGGGACATGGGTCTTGCATGCGACACGTGATCTTGGTATGTGGAACACATGTGGCAAGTTATTTTAAAATCTGTCGATACAAGGGAAAGTGAATAAACACCTAAGTGTGACCTTGACCTTAGAGGTAGGGACACGGGTCTTGCACTCGACACGTTGTCCTGGTATGTGGAACACATGTGGCAAGTTATTTTTAAATCTGTCCTTACAAGGGAAAATTACAGCCCGGACACGACAACCTATACTCTATGTCCTTATATGCAGCACTCCATTGTGAATAAACACTAAATGTGACCTTGACCTTAGAGGTAGGGACATGGTTCTTGCACGCGACACGTTGTCTAGGTATGTGGAACACACGTGGCAAGTTATTTTAAAATCTGTCCATACAAGAGAAAGTAACAGCCCGGACACGACAACCTATACTCTATGTCCTTATATGCAGCACTCCATTGTGAATAAACACTAAGTGTGACCTTGACCTTAGAGGTAGGGACACAGGTCTTGCACGCGACACATCGTCTTGGTATGTGGAACACACGTGGCAAGTTATTTTAAAATCTGTCCATACAAGGTAAAGTAACAGCCCGGACACGACAACCTATACTCTATGTCCTTATATGCAGCACTCCATTGTGAATAAACACTAAGTGTGACCTTGACCTTAGAGGTAGGGACACGGGTCTTGCACGCGACACGTCGTCTTTGTATGTGGAACACATGTTGCAAGTTATTTTAAAATCTGTCCTTACAAGGGAAAGTAACAGCCCGGACACGACAACCTATACTCTATGTCCTTATATGCAGCACTCCATTGTGAATAAACACTAAGTGTGACCTTGACCTTAGAGGTAGGGACACGGGTCTTGCACGCGACACGTCGTCTTTGTATGTGGAACACATGTTGCAAGTTATTTTAAAATCTGTCCTTACAAGGGAAAGTTACAGCCCGGACACGAGTTATTGAGCCGGAGACACGGACGGTGCGATTTTAATATGCCCACCTTCGGGGGCATAAAAACAAATCCAAGAATTATCTGTTCATAAAACTATTGGTTGGATAAATTGTGTTAAATTTCTTTATACATGTGCATGGAGATATTGTGATCATTGTTATCATAATCTTAGCTATATTGATCAATAACACAAACATCAAAAGTTTTGCCCACTATAATAAAAAAGATGAGTGTCTTTAAGAGGTAGACTTATCTCTACAAAAACACACGCACATACTTTCCTGTTGCACAAGGTATTTTGTAACAATGTCTTCATCCTGGTGGATGGGAACTACTTTTCCGTCCAGCAGTAACTTCAGGTCCTCCTCAATACTGCCACTCATGACTCCTTAAATAAGATGTAATGTAACTTATTTTAAAATGTACCACTTTGGTATGTCTCAATGTGCAATGTATGATATATATCGTTCTCAAATCTCAATGTATAAAATTTGCCTAAAACATTAAAATGACAACAAGGCAGCACTCCAAGCGATGTCTTGACACTAGTTCATTTCCTGAGTTTACCAAGGGGCAGAACCCTCAATTTTCATGCATGTTGGAAATATTTTAGGAGTAAAATAGAGATATTTGTTATCAATTTTTGTGTCCGGAGCAATACTAACATTCTAACTGTTTTTTTTGCGTCTGCAGTCAAAGATGTATCCTCTGCACCACAGAGGCTGGTTATTGTGTCAGATTGTAAACACATAGTAACATTTCAATGTTATTCATAATTGCATCAGATTTTGTTGACATTGCTGCTGTGATGCAACTTAAGACAATATTTGAATATTTATTCTTATATGTAAACATAGACATGAGCACAGGGATTTCTACAAGACCCAATTTCAGGAATTTTGCAAAATTCCATGTCTGATTTTCAGGAATTTTCTAGAAATAATGTTTGAAACCACATGTACAATGAGGTTTATTAATTGTATGTAGTTGATACCTCATATCCCATGGTTGGCTCCTTAGTACCCTCTGATGCCATTGTTACCCCTCCCATACTTTTGATTACACTTGAATTGTCTTTGTTTACAAATCTGTCGATGTTTTTACCCTTCCCATTGTCTGTATACACTGTAAGCACCCTTATTAAGACTTCCCATCGTCGTTATAAACACTCTTGATGCCGTTGTAAACCCTTCTCATTGTCATTGTCTACCTTTCTACCTGTTGTTAACCCCTCTTCTGCCATTACTACCATTTCAAAACCCGCTGCAGACTACCATGAAGCCATTGTTTGCACTTTTTCCACAGTTGTTACGCCTCCACTTGCCATTGTCAACACTGCTGCAGTCGTTACGCCTCCACTCGACACTGTCTACACTGCTGCTGTTGTAAACAAACCTGTTACCACTGCTACCGTTTCCGTCATCATTATTGCATACATTCCTGCTGCCCCTGATAAACTTCCGCTGCGGTTGTTACCCATTCTCTAGCTGTTATTTTAACTTATGCTGCTGTTGTTAACACTCCTGCTGTTGTGATACCTATCTCATTGGTGTTGTATACACTCCAGCCACCTTTGTGTACACTTTTGCAGCCATTGTTACCAATCCCCTAGCCATTGAAAACATACCTGTTGCCACTACCCCTTCCACCACCGTTGTATACATATACATGCCTGTCACAGTTATTTGCTCTCCAACCATCAGAATATGTATAAAATATCTTCAAAAATGAACTTTATATGATATCTTTAGAAAAAAGAAAAAAAATGTCAACGTGTTTTGCTATAATGTCTTATTTACTATATTAAAAAAATAAGAAAATGAACATTTAGCCAAAGGGCACCTTTGAGTGTTAAACGAGACATCTTCTTTCTTTTGCCTACTTACTTTTTTTCTATTTTGAAGACGTCAACATGAGTATTATTGACAAAGTTGATTGTCCAACTTGAAAGTGTTTACAAAAGCTGAGCTTGCTTTTATAAATACAGTGAATCGATTCATTCAGAAAAAACAGAACCGGTTTAATTAAAATTAAGCTCATCAAACGTGACATAGGTAAACAATTTTTATTTGTATGTTAAATACAGTAATGAAGCTAAACACCCAACCTTTGACATTTCAACAATTTTCAAGACGGTATCTTTCTTCATACTTGCTTAAATAATGTTTTTTTTTCCATTCATCATCAGTGTTTATATATTTCTACTTGGCTGCTCTTGGCAGCAGTCAACAGTTTGTAAACTACTACACTGACTCACGGCTAAACATGTTGTAAATGGGTAGTAGCTTTGCTAGAGATAAACACCCTTGATGTTTTATCCATACCTATATGCTTATAAAAATAAAAAATACCTGTTTTGGTACAATTGCAACACAGCATAGCTGCTGAGCATTAATTTTGCTTCATAATCTCTTGCCAGGTGCTAGTCCACCTAAATGGCTGTAAACCAGTCTTTTGATGATTTATTTTTTACTATGGCATACTTGTGACGTCCACCTCCCAGCAAAAAGTAGCGAGTGGTCCTTGGACAGAGAATCCACGTGGCCACAATTTTAAAATTATCTCTGGTATAAATTCAAATTTCTACTATTAAAAACATATTTATTTATGTCATTATGCTAAAAAAAATGTTCAGATATCTTAAAACACTTACATATGTCAATTGTTTATAAAGTATCCTGATATCTGTAAATCTGGAACAAATCTGACAGGCTGTGTACATGTATAAAAGAAAATTAAAACGGTACTAGTGACACAGAATATATTTATGCAAAAATAATGACTTTAATGACAAATTAATTCCAGTTTAGATCACGATCGTGGAAAACATTGAACAAGGTTGTCATTATAATTTAATACTGATGCATAACATTACTATATATTTTTTCGCCCGGTGTTAAATTTTAGTGAGTTGTAGCGTTACAGGGATACATAAGAAATGTCAAAGTAATAAAAAAGTATCTCTGTTAAATCATTATTGTAGCTAGCTAGGTGCCTGACATAGGAATGTTAACTTGGTAGTTGGAAGCAGAGATTAATCAGTATTAGTTAAACCAGTTTCATTCTTCGACACTTGTTTTAGGTAACCGTTTCATCAGGTTCTGTTTGAGAAACCATTTGAACACTCTTAAGGTTTCAGCTATGATGTCCTTACAGCAACATCAACGTCACTATGGGGGCTGTAAAAATTATCTTATCTTTAAAGTGACCCTCTGATAGAGGGGCAAATAGCAAATCTTGGGGAAAATGTTTTCATACAAGATACAAGATTCATTGAATCAATGTAAGAACTGCAAATTGTAAGCAGTAGTAAAACTGAGTTATTGCACCATTCGAGAATGTCTGTAAATATTCAGATCTTGTCATCGACGTTGAACTGCGTTTATATATCAGACAGTCATGGGTTAAAGGGTAGGTGACAATACAGTACTGACATATGCATGTACTTTATTTAATACATGTACTTTGACAATACTGCAGGAACTTTTACTTTATGATCAATGAAGATAATGTTTTCTGAAATGTTGATATATTACCAAAATATTCTGGGGGAAAATAGTTAAATATATAATTTTTTTTTATCTTAAAACTTTTTTTATAGTGGTTGGAAGGATAATGTATTCTCCTGTCAATTTATGAGTGAGTCACTTTTAAAGCTGCACTCTCACAGATTTACCGTTTTTACAACTTTTTTTTATTTTTTGTCTTGGAACGAGCAAAATTTTGCGTAAATATCTGCAAACCAATGATAAAAGATTGCTGACAAACGATCAGAGCGCAGATTTGCATATTTCCGTTTGAAAATTCATGTTTTATGGCTTAAACGGTTTAAGAAAAATGCATAAAACATGATTTTTTGAACTTAAATATAAAAATCTGCGATCTAATTTTTTGTCAGCAGTCTTATACCACTGGTTTCCATGGAAGTTTGCAAAAGTTGGCTCGTTCCAAAACAAAAGATAAAAAAGTTGTCAAAACATTCAATCTGTGGGAGTGCAGCTTTAAGATGTCTTTGAGGGCAGATAATTCAGTATTAATATCTGTATGGCATTTTTTTGAATTAGTACCACATTTTTTAATTATCATATCTTTTTAAAAGTATAATTAATACATTTACAATTGGACAAACAAAAGTTAAAATACAAAAAAAAAAAAAAAAATCACTGCCAATACTTATTTAAGGTGAAGTTATGTCTGAATACCATTTTCAAACTAAAAGCTGTCTCTATTTGCAGTATTTGGTATTGGTAAACAAGAGTGCTCAATAAAATCAGTACATTTACGCCTCTGTCTAAAGCAAATGTATACTGATATACCTAAAAGGAGTTTTTTTGTTTTAACGTTTTATATAAATAAACCCAACTTTTCAGACATAATGGCTTCCTCTAATGTACATGGGCCAGCAAGGCCAAGAGCAGGACCAATTACAACGCAGTTCCAATTTGGGCCGTGGACACTGACCGCAGTAAAATCTCACATTCTTGAGTCAGAGGGAACTGCTAGGGAAAGGTAGGCAAATAATTGGAATGCAGTTATATACAATTGTAAAACAGTATCATAATTGTCATGCTAGTTGGCATGATTTTTCATAATAGTGTGGTTAAACTGGTTTCATGTTGTCTGAGAAATTAAGAGTTCCAGGAGGAAACTTAATTGTTTGGCCAAGTGACCATCAGCCAGGACATGATTCCAGGCAAGAAATTTAACCCAAAACTTTTTGTTGAAAAGCAAGTGTGCTATCCATGTCTGGACAGCCATAGACAAATGGACATACTGTATAATATATGTATAGATATTGAACTTGAAGTATTGCTATCCTCTGGATGTCCCGCGGCATCAAGATAACTGATGTCCAAGTTGTGTGTAGCATGGACAATACGACATTACTTACTCTAATTTGGCTCTCTTCCAATACTCTGTTTCTATATATATGAATCCTCATGCCCTGGTGTTGATTGATAACAAAGACATCATATTCGCATGGTTATTCTGTTTTTGTCATCACTTTTTATCACATTTTTGTGACTTGTTATTCAATTTAAAACCATACTTTTAACCTTTAAGGTTTGAGGGACAACTAGACCTCCCCCAAGTGCCAGAGATGGTATTTGCAGAGAATGTTTTACGTATACAGCACACAGAAGGATATGGCGTGGAGTTCAATGCGTTAGATGCCCTACGCCGTGTTGATCCACATCATGATCACTTTAAGGTGGCTGTCTCCCAGGCATGGAAAGAGGCAAGGTACATAGTATTGTGTCAGCAAGATATTTCAAACTTTTTTATACATGTGGCTCATGAAACTCTTCATGAAAGATTGTTTAAAAATGCTCGTAATTTTTTTAATCATTATCCTAATACTTAACATCTATACATATTTATAGTCAGTTCAAGTGATATACTGTACATGTTATAATCTGAGTTAACATAATGTTTGAAATTGTGAGTAATAATTTTAATATTCATTGACAGAATGTACTTTTAACAGTAACAATGTACATTACAGATTATTTAATTGCATACAGTATGTTGCCTTAGGCCTATATCAGTATGGCTATGTTAGTATGAGTTTTACATAATTATAGAAGTATCAATACAATTACTTAATATTCTAATGTACATGTAGGTCTGAGTGCGAGCATATACAAGATGTGGTTAAACCATTTGACTGGACATTTACTACAGACTACAAAGGAACAATAATTGGTGATCAAATACAGGTAAAACAATCTTTTTTTGTGTATTTTTCAAGCTTGTTTGTTCAGTGTCCTCATGCAAACATGTTTACCATGGTCATAAATCAAAATATGTTCCAGATATTCACATGGAACTTCACCAGCGACAATATAGATGTGAATAGTAAGGCCCATAACTCTAGCTTCAAAGGTTCTTGAGTTATGCATCTGGATTGACTTGAAAATACATGAACTATGAGTTGTCAATGAAAGTAACAACATTATCATGCACAACCTTTGACATTGGCCATAGTTGAGAAACCATTTGAACTCTTCATATAAAACTTGACACATACTATTTAGATAAACTATACACACATACACATAGAAAAAAATATTTTTTGGGGCTAGAAAAATCAATGATAGTGTTTCTTGGTAGTCTTGTGAAATTAAATATTAGATATCAATGAATGACACCTGAATGTAAAGGAAGGCTGACTAGTGTCAAAACTCTATAACAAAGAAAATTTAAATATTCTTGTTCATATGGTAGTGTCACATAATAGCCGGCACAATAGAAGATTTGATTTGTATTTTATTATTTCCATGCTACATTCAGGTGGAGACAACATCAGAAAGGATTGACCTTGAGAAGTTGAAGGTCAGGGAGAAGATACACTTCTATGAGGACATTGTGTTGTTTGAAGATGAATTGTCAGATAATGGCACATCTATGATGAGCGTGAAAATAGTGAGTTACAAGGCATAACTTGATCATGATCATAACGATGATATGTCATTCGGTTAGTCTGCATATCATACCTTTAAAAATATACATGTTACAAATGTAGCCATGACAAAGCTAGATTGTCCAAAACAGTTTTTTTGTATGACAATGTTTTAGTTACCAAAATGGGATTATACTACTTAAATATTTATAAACTCCTTGCCTTTAATGTGCTGTGAATATCAGACTTTGTTTTTACCTGTACTTGATTATATTCATCTTAGAAATAAAAATAAATGTATGTTTAAAAAAGGTCTAATTAGTAAGATCTTATTTCAAGGATTCTACTTTTTGATTGCCATATAAAAATACAAATCCTTCCCATGAACAGTTATTAAATCTTCACACTGAAAACTTAGTGTTATACTACAGCTATTTCTGTCGGTGAAGCTAGGGGCCTGTTTAGATAAAAATATTAGTCGATTTGAGATTGAAATTATTCTAGTGCTATAGTTTCATTATTTTGCTACATATTTGTGTGAATTGAAGTTAAGCCAAAATTGAAAATGAACACAAAGTTGAGAAAAAAAATAATGTATTGCTGAAATTCAGAATAATAAGGAGAAGACCCATTTGTGCTCTCTGCAGATCACATTAATATGTTTGGTTTCCTGGGTTATAACTGTATAGTAATAAGAACATATAGCACTCTTGCTAGTTGAAGACAAATCTAATTTTGATGACCGTATTCTACAAGAAGCTCTGATACCAAATATTTCTTCTTCCAGAGAGTGATGCCATCAAGTTTCTTCATTCTTCTGCGACAATTTATGAGGGTGGACAATGTCATTGTCAGAGTGCTGGACACAAGACTTTATCTTGAGGTAACTTACATAATGTTGTTGGATAAAATATATTTTGTACAAATCTGTTGCTGTACAATACTGTTTGTCAATGGCCAATCAGGTGGTCTGTTTTCAAAGAAATAATCAAGATATTGTCACGATTGTCATAGTGTTGGTTTCCTCACCATTAGCATACTAAACATTGATGTTGACTCTAACTTTGAAAGCAAAGATACTACTTATTACATGTATAGTATACATGTAAGAAGTAGTATCTTTGCTTGTATACCTAAAGCCCTCTGTTTTGGCCAGTGTGTTTGTTTATATTTACGTTTATGTAGAAACAAATTACTGGTTGCATAAGGTGTTTTGAATGTATCTTATTAACCTGATAGATTAAAGATGCACTCTTACTCCCAAATAAAATGTACCGCAATTAATATGATTGTTTTAATTTACCGAAAAGGATGAATAAATATCAAAAACAATGGTTCTTATGAAAGATACTGTGTTTAATTTGAAAGAAAGGTGCATCAAACACGGTAATTCTACCTTATCAGACAATACCGGTATTTGATCATTAAACCTTTTTTGACCCACAAGTCATTTGATATTTGTGCGTTAACAGCTATAAAATACACAGTTACAATCTTGTAATCAGTAGTTAATATTTTCCATAGATGCATTATTTAGTAAGTAGTTACGAGGTTTATCATTTAAAACTTATGTTTACTATACTTGAGTATGTATTGATTTTAAATATGAACCAGAGTGTCACTTGAAAGTGTAGACAAGAAAGATAAATTTCTTCAAAAGTATGTTCACTTAACTTGTAAAACATTGACATTAACATGTTCACTCTGACAAAGAGCATGAGTGTAAGCTAGAAAATGATGATAATTCTAAGTATTTTTTTTGAGTTATGTGTTTTGATTGGCTGAGAAAATTGAGCAAGCATTAGCATCCACTGGAGATGTTCTTGTTTTTGTTTTAGGTATTATATTGAATGTTGATGGTTGTTTAAGATAGTTTGATAAATGTTACAATATGTAGATATTTTTATTTGTATTGTGGAATGCATCTGTGTTGAGTTGGCATGTAGTAAACCAACCATTTTTCTTTTATAAGGCAGAACAAAATTACATGCTACGAGAACACAGCTGTAGGGAAAAAAACATACAAGACCTCAAGGTATGGCTTATATCATATATAAAGTAATTAAATTCAAATTTAATTCATTTATGAGGTTCTGTTTCTTCATTCTACCATATAGTCTTATACATGTGCTTGGAAATATTCAAATGGTCTCTTTTCCATACTGTTTGGTTACATTACACAACAGATTTCTCTTTAAGTCAAACATTTAATGTTAGCAAATTTAAACCATCTTGATTTTGTATTTCCATAAATATTTCAAAGAATGTTGGCCATAACTTGAAAAGCATTCATTTACACGAAATTTGGAACACACAATAGTACCCGAACACACCTGGAGCAAGTATTATCACTTTAGCATAATTGTGTTAAATTATGTACCTTATTCAACTGAAAAACTCAGATGAGCATGTTGAGCTGATTGCTGGCTTTTTGGTTTCTAGTTTATACCAATTACACATGTGTATTTACAGGTTCCTGCACATGTGATAACAGATCCAAATGAACTAGCTCAAATACTTCCAGTGAGTAAGGAAATGAATGAAAAGTTGGTGTTTCCTTCTACTGGAGGTACAAAAGAAGAGACTGACAGTGCTGTGAGGTAGTCGCAACCTCATGTGACTGTCATGTGACCTTCAGGTTAAGTGTCAATCATGTGACCTTCAGATTTTGTGTCAATCATGTGACCCTTATGTGACAGCCATGTTCAAGTCATGTGACATTTTAGTCTTTTTTCTGTCATTCTTTGCATCTTTGTGTCACAAACAACAATTCTGTGCTTATGATTGCCTTTGATAACCTTATACTAAAAGATTAGACTTTTTTTATTCTAATCATAATCATTATGATGCAATGAAGGTGTGTATACATATCATGTGGCCTCATTTTATACATTGTTGGCAACCCTGATACTTAATTCTGTTTACACTAGGGTACATTAATATCATTTGTGGGGAAAATGACTTAAAAAATTTCATTTTCATGAACATTGATGAGGTAGGGGAGAAAACTCGTTTTCAATGAAATTGGATGTAATGATTAAAATCTCCTCTGCATAGAAGATTAACCATGAGGTCATACAGGGGTTGTGTTCCTAAATATAGAAATGAATGGACAACATTATTTCATCTGCTGAGATTCTGAACAGGTCCTCATTTGGCACGGATACAAAATGTCTGATAAACTATTCGTGATTACCCGAATTTCCGTGCAAAATGTCCCGCAGTACTCAATGATGCGAGCATAAAAGTGTACTGGCAGAATCGGATGAACATGTTATAGGGTATGGCTAGCAAGTACCATACTAGTATGCATGTAAGTTTCACATGTTCTTCCTATTCAAAACATTTTGTTTAGAAGTAAATGGTAATTTTCTTTTTATGCCCCCGAAGGTGGGCACATTAAAATCGCACCGTCCGTCCGTCCGGCCGGCCGGCCGGCCCTGTAACTTTCCCTTGTATGGACAGATTTTAAAATAACTTGCCACATGTGTACCACATATCAAGACGACGTGTGGCGTGCAAGACCCATGTCCCTACCTCAAAGGTCAAGGTCACACTTAGTGTTTATTCACAATGGAGTGCTGCATATAAGGACATAGAGTATAGGTTGTCGTGTCCGGGCTGTAACTTTCCCTTGTATGGACCGATTTTAAAATAACTTTCACCATGTGTTCCACATACCAAGACGACGTGTCGCCTGCAAGACCCGTGTCCCTACTTCAAAGGTCAAGGTCACAATTAGTGTTTATTCACAATGGAGTGCTGCATATAAGGACATAGAGTATAGGTTGTCGTGTCCGGGCTGTAACTTTCCCTTGTATGGACAGATTTTAAAATGACTTTCCCCATGTGTTCCACATACCAAGACGACGTGTCGCGTGCAAGACCCGTGTCCCTACTTCAAAGGTCAATGTCACACTTAGTGTTTATTCACAATGGAGTGCTGCATATAAGGACATAGAGTATAGGTTGTCGTGTCCGGGCTGTAACTTTCTTTTGTATGGGCAGATTTTAAAATAACTTGCCAAATGTGTTCCACATACCAAGACGACGTGTCGCGTGCAAAACCCGTGTCCCTACCTCAAAGGTCAAGGTCACACTTAGTGTTTACTCACAATGGAGTGCTGCATATAAGGACATAGAGTAAAGGTTGTCGTGTCCGGGCTGTAACTTTCTCTTGTATGGACAGATTTTAAAATAACTTGCCACATGTGTACCACATATCAAGACGACGTGTGGCGTGCAAGACCCATGTCCCTACCTCAAAGGTCAAGGTCACACTTAGTGTTTATTCACAATGGAGTGCTGCATATAAGGACATAGAGTATAGGTTGTTGTGTCCGGGCTGTAACTTTCCCTTGTATGGACCGATTTTAAAATAACTTTCACCATGTGTTCCACATACCAAGACGACGTGTCGCCTGCAAGACCCGTGTCCCTACTTCAAAGGTCAAGGTCACAATTAGTGTTTATTCACAATGGAGTGCTGCATATAAGGACATAGAGTATAGGTTGTCGTGTCCGGGCTGTAACTTTCCCTTGTATGGACAGATTTTAAAATAACTTTCCCCATGTGTTCCACATACCAAGACGACGTGTCGCGTGCAAGACCCGTGTCCCTACTTCAAAGGTCAATGTCACACTTAGTGTTTATTCACAATGGAGTGCTGCATATAAGGACATAGAGTATAGGTTGTCGTGTCCGGGCTGTAACTTTCTTTTGTATGGGCAGATTTTAAAATAACTTGCCAAATGTGTTCCACATACCAAGACGACGTGTCGCGTGCAAAACCCGTGTCCCTACCTCAAAGGTCAAGGTCACACTTAGTGTTTATTCACAATGGAGTGCTGCATATAAGGACATAGAGTAAAGGTTGTCGTGTCCGGGCTGTAACTTTCTCTTGTATGGACAGATTTTAAAATAATTTGCCACATGTGTTCCACATACCAAGACGACGTGTCGCGTGCAAGACCCGTGTCCCTACCTCAAAGGTCAAGGTCACACTTAGTGTTTATTTACAATGGAGTGCTGCATATAAGGACATAGAGTATAGGTTGTTGTGTCTGGGCTGTAACTTTCTTTTGTATGGACAGATTTTAAAATAACTTGCCACATGTGTTCCACATACCAAGACGACGTGTCGCGTGCAAGACCCGTGTCCCTACCTTAAAGGTCAAGGTCACACATAGTGTTTATTCACAATGGAGTGCTGCATATAAGGACTTAGAGTATAGGTTGTCGCGTCCGGGCTGTAACTTTCTTTTGTATGGGCAGATTTTAAAATAACTTGCCAAATGTGTTCCACATACCAAGACGACGTGTCGCGTGCAAGACCCGTGTCCCTGCCTCAAAGGTTAAGGTCACACATAGTGTTTATTCATAATGGAGTGCTGCATATAAGGACATAGAGTATAGGTTGTCGTGTCCGGGCTGTAACTTTCTTTTGTATGGACAGATTTTTAAATAACTTGCCACATGTGTTCCACATACCAAGACGACGTGTCGCGTGCAAGACCCGTGTCCCTACCTCAAAGGTCAAGGTCACACTTAGTGTTTATTCACAATGGAGTGCCGCATACAAGGGCACGGGGTATAGGTTGTCATGTCCGGGCTGTAACTTTCTCTTGTATGGACAGATTTTAAAATAACTTGCTACATGTGTTCCACATATGAATACGACGTGTCATCTGCAAGACCCATGTCCCTACCTCTAAGGTGAAAGATACACTAAGTGTTTATTCACAAGGGAATTCTGAATATAAGGACATAACAGTGTTGGTTGTCAAGTATGGGTGGTATTTTTTTATGTTCAGAGGCAATTAAAATAACTTGCCATATGTATTTGACACGTAAAGGCAAGATCAACTTTTCATGTACTGATCTTGTTCGTAGGTCAATGTCACATTCGGGGGCATTCGTCATATACTGTGACAGCTCTTGTTTTATATGCAAATTGTGTTAGTAATGACAAATCATCAAAGTTTGTATAACAGTTTTGGTATGATCTTGAAATAACAGAACATCTATATTTTACATTCTATTGTATAGTTACCTTCTAAATCAACACTTGAAATCTTCTCAATGCAAATACTGCACATCATGTTTCTACACTCTTTGCCTCTGATTTAGTACATGTACATAAATTTAGTAAATATGTGTCCGACTGTTACAAGCATGCCTCTTATTAATTTACTGCTGGAGGTACATATAAATGTGTACAATGTGGGAATAAGGCTTTCACATACTCTGATCAGAAGCATGTGACTGCATATTTCTTTTACATCATATCTGGTTTTTGTGTGGCTTGCAATTAGCATGGCTGATGAGTAGGGATTTCTTTGTCCAGCGTCATTGGTGTTACACTTTCTTTTTAGATCAATAATTTTGAATAACTCAGTTTAAGATCTTCAAACTTGATTTGCACATTGATCATAGTCATTGATGGCCCCAAATGAGTTGGGGTGAGTAGGTGAAGGTTATTGTGACCTTTATTGAAAACATTTTGGGTGACTTGGTGGGTCTATAAACATGGTATTTATATTTGCCATTGTCAATAGATGACTTTTATGATCTTTGGGTCTGTATGTCAAAGATGAATTTCATGGTGACCTTTACTATAAATATATGAGGGCTGACGAAAGTTGACACATCTGTTTGATGATATTCTAGAGTTAACTATCATTGTTGATTCAGTCTATATAATTGTACTTTTTAGTTATTAACTTGTTGAAACAATACTTTGATACATTTTTCAAGAAATGCAGACTATTTTTGAATGTTTGTGTTGTTCAATTATTCATCAAATGCAGTCAATGAACATTTGAAATAAAACAAACTAGCCACTAGTCCTAGAATCTAAATTCGGCCACACATTTTGCAACAGTTTTAAAGATCTGCAGCTAATGGTATACAACTTTTCAAAGTTGCCCAAAGGTTGTCTTTCGGCTAAATGACGCATCAAATTGATTACAAATGAATAAACATTTTGGAAACTTGGACCAAATTGAAAATTTAACTGGTTTTAGACAATTGGCTGCTAGTCTTGTTTATGTGTAGCCATAACGGAAAATTACGATGACTACACTATACACTGGGGACACCATGGACAAGACACAGTAGGCACAAAATAAAACAATTATGCTCACGGTCCATGAAGTATGTTAAGAGCTGTAGGAGATGTGTATGTAGAACTAGTTTATAAACGTACACCACTGATCTCAGTCAAACACTTGGTCACCCGACAAATATAAAGATAACATATTGATGTAAAAGTTTCTTTTTTCTTTAATAAATTCAACAGTGTTTATCCGATCTTTAAAAACTCAATCAGCATAAGCATGCTATTTAGGACAAGTGTGAGAATGGCTTATCTTTGGTAAAACACTAGGTCGGACCAGTGTGAATATGGGTCAAAAGATTTACTATTCATGGACATCGAAACGGTCCCTTTTATCATTCACTTTTTCTTACAATATAAAATCCATCCATACTGTCTGAAATTGTAAACATGAGTCCCCATAGACGTGGCAACAAGGCCGGGATAGACGCGGCCTTCATGTCTAATGACTATGGGTGAATGAGTAAAGTGAACTATTTTCAAAAGCTCTTGGCTTCTGTATGTTTTAATTCCATATGTCCATGGTTTGGTTGATGAAGAAAACAGAGCAGTGAAATCTATGTCGTCAATGTGATATATCATGTTCAATACTTGTACGAGATCACCTAACAGCAAAGTCGGAAGACGGCAAGTTTAGCTCAATCAAAGGCTGCTCATATGGAAGTTTTGGTGCTATTTTTTTTATCATCTTTGACAACTTTCAAATATTTGTTAATATTTCTTTAAACATTGGTTAAATATGAGATCTCCAGAGATAAGGTCGAATAAGGGTACAGCATTTAAAGGCGTAATTGTCCATATGTCCAATCATTATCAAATTTGACCTAAATGTTTGGGCAGGATTTCTCCAGTCATGTCGCCTTAACGAATCCAGATTTATGTCACTTGAATTGGCAAAAACTGTATTTTCAGCGTCCGCACTCTAAATCTGGCTATAATCATATAATCACCTATCACCATCCTCGATGTTCTAAAAATTGGATTTTGTACAGCTGCCGCTCTTATTTATATTAAATTTCTATAGCCAAGTATTGTTCTATTCACACTTGCAATGAAAATCATTTTGAAGTATATCCATATAATACTGAGTCATCATATTACGAAATCAAGTGTGGAAAATAATTAGCAATGCTAAAACTAAGACCCTTCAACAAATGTTGATATATGCTAAATTATTCTCTTTGAAGCCCTTAAAGCCCACCATTTTATTTTCACCGATTCAACAATGTTGTAGCTTAATTGGTTGATTGACATTGCCATGTGATGTTACCAATGTAGTCAATAAAAATTTGAATATCCGTCAGCTTAGTATTATTCCTTGTGGGCAAGTAGATATGATATCGGCTGTATACATTACACTTGTCTGTACCGACTTGGGTTCCCTTCCAATTATAACCAGGTCTTTGACTATATTTTTTCCGCAATTTCGGTATCAAATAGTAAAATAATTGCAATATGAGGGTGTTGAGATGTATTACCGTAAAAAAATATTTTGTGTGTGTTAAAACATAAGCGAGTCACTTTAATGGCTTTAATTAAATTGACTGTAATCCCATGTTTGTACCATGCTATTTTAACTATTCAAAGTCAGTCATACTGCATTATATATAAGCACTTCATTAACATTCTTGATTCCCGAAATGTAATGAGACTTTAATGCGTTACCTCATTTGAAAACAAACTGATACATACGTAATGTGACTGTTATCTATACCCCCCGTCCCTTCCATTTGAAAACGAACTGCCACTAATTTTATATGGCTTCTATGTGTTTACCCCCTTTCAAAACGAACTGCCACATACTACCTAAATTAAAGGTGATTTTTATGTGTTACCCCCCTTTGAACACGAACTACCACATTCTTTTTAGGAGTTGCTCCCCTTTGAAAACAAACCTACAATTTCAGGTAAATGTTTATTTTTATCTATTTCAAGTATTTGAAATATTAATAGTAAGTTGTCAATGTGTGACATTTTGGATGTTGCTAATACAAGTAATATAGTAGTTTGTTCTTTTGAACATTCGTGACTGAGATATTAAATTGTGTGTCGAATACGGATTTAGATGATATATCATATATGTAGTCTTCGGTTAGTGAAACACGTTCATGAGCACGCCTTGTACATGATTTGTAGCTTGAGTGATCGGCGGTACGAGCTTAAATGATCGTTGTTCATTGCCCACAGAATGTGGACGATTATATCCCTAATAATATGATAGTAATAATTATATAAGGACAGTTTATAAATGCAAATCTACAAATGCGTTTAATCACAATTAAAATATGCAAATGAAATGAAAAGAAAAATGTAAGATTGTTCATACTTAGGTGTTCATAAATAATGTGTTTACTTCAATATAGTTTAAATGTTTTTATTCAACCATTCAAAAGCGGTTTACTTGATGGTTATTTATTGTAAGGATAAGGTATCGTACATCATTGAACATTAGCAAAAACTGTACTGTTTCTTTCAGCGGTCACCACAACTTTAATGTTCATTTCATGTTCAAGATAATTTGCAAACTTATTTCAATGTTGTTGTTTTTCTGTCAAATTTCTATAAAATATATAAGTTTTGGAGAACTTCATATTTTCATATTTCTTCTGGCCATTATACCAATTCTCCAGAGAATGAGTGATAATGGTGATGCTGCTTGTCACGTGAGTTGTAAACACTAAATGAGTCCTAGATTCATGTTATTCATACTCGTTTATCATGGACAAATTATATCCATTCAAATAAACTAAAGTCAAGTTCGAACATGGATCAAATGGACACATCAATATCGCAGGAACATGGTATTTTGAAATAAAATGTTGTTTTTTTGTTGTATTTTAAATATATATTGTAAGCTTGTCTTAAATAAAAGACGTTCAAATGACCGAAGCCATTGTTAACCCTTCTAAGAACAAGTCAATCATTGATTTATATGTAAAGTAAAACGAGTACGTGATACTAGTAGCTATGTTCGCATGTATAATTATGTTCTACTATCAGGTCAGTGGGATCAATGATACTTGGTCAAATATTAAGTACACATTGTCTGTTTGTATCAGTTATTCGGCTTAATGAAAGTTTAAGCCTCCGTTATGTACGCATCCAGTTACTAAAACTAGGTCATCTGGTTCTTCCATCAACTTTTTATTGAACTCATTCGACGTTTTTTGTTACGAAATATAGATGTATCATTGCGAGAACACAGAACAGCTATTTATAACTTCTTTTGATAAAACATTGACCAACATCCTCCGACAGGTTGTCGCCATGAACACAAGGTCAATTTCTAGTATTTAAGGGCCACATCTGGTGGAACATGATTTGTCACCCCACATGTTATGTGATTTAGGGAGAAATGAAGCGTAAGCTTATCATAGACGTCGACACGGGTGTGGACGACGCGCAAGCTATCATGTTGGCGCTCTCCCAACCGGAAATAGATGTTTTGGCCATCACGTGCGTTTCCGGAAATGTGCACTTGGACCTGGTGTGCACCAACACGCTCAAAGTCCTTGCCGCTTGTGGGCGTCTGGATGTAAGTATACTATTTCGATTGTGACAAAACCTCAAAGAGGAATCACATTAAAACAAATAATGCGCGTCGGAGGTTAGTGTTTCGTAAATAATTGCAGTGTATGCTTTCTAATCGTTTTTTGTCAACACAATAGCTTAAACTTTGTACAAGGTATTGCTTGGAACCAATTAAACAAATGATGAATACCATATCTGACTGACATACATGCAGAGAACATTGACAATCGAAACAAAATAACAAAAAAAAAACAATCCGTAGATTCCTGTGTACCGAGGTGCTGATAGAGCGCTGGTCGGGGGGAACTTCCGGTCAACCCATTGCCATGGTGACGACGGTCTTGGAGACGCGGAAACTCAAGTGGACATTTCCGGATTCCAGATACAGAAGGAACATGCCGTCGACACCATACTTAGACTTGTTAACCAATACCCAGGTTTGAACAGTAACATTTTACTTGTTCAAGTTCATGTTTATAAATGCATTTGCTATTTATATCCAAGTTTTATTGTATTCATTTCACTTACCTTCCATATTTTTTTTTTAAAATAGGTGAAGCTGTACATGTAATTAAGGCGTCAACAAAGGCATAAGGCAATGGTTCAGTTTTTCGCCATTTACATTGGGCACTGTAGAACACTTGCCACGATATCTGGCATCATATCTGATTACGATCAAAACCCGATGCTTATGTCTCATACTCATAACCTCTTGAATAAGTGGCGGACATCAGACCTTCCATTATGCTTATATGCTGTTATAATATGTAAACAACCCTTTTCTTTATTAAAAATATGTTATTGTCTTTCCTATTTAATTATTGTATTCATTATTTCATTATTTAGGTGAAATAACCCTGGTGACCCTCGCCCCATTAACCAACATCGCTCTTGCTTTGAGGATGGACCCCAGCCTTGGACAGAAATTGGCAGCAGTCACTATCATGGGCGGAAATAGCCAGGGTCAGTAGGATTGCCATTTGCTGCATGTTCTATCTCTGATTATGATTGACGCCGCAGAGCTTATTTTCGGTCGAGTTTAAATAGCTTGTAGGTCTTGATCAGAGTGCTAGATTCTGTCCCGCTTTAATTACTAATACTAAAACATGAATGGTATACTTATGCATATTAATTACATAATCAATCACATATAAACCGTAAATATTGAGTCAACACACAAAACACAATGTCTTCATGCTGGAACCAATAATAGACATCATATCCCAAGCTTCATGGTAACTGTCACAATCTTATCATTTTAAAGAAATTGAAATTATAATTGTCAGGGCGTGGTAACATAACGTTGTGCGGCGAATTCAACTTTGCGGTTGACCCAGACGCCGCATACACGGTTCTGCACGAGTTGAACGTGCCTCCCACTGTAGTGCCTTGGGATGCCAACTTGTGTGAGACCACATGTTACCCTTGGGTAGGTGGAATTTGAAGTTTTCCATCACGTGGTGGAGTCATAAAACATGCTGCCAATTATATCAAACAAATAAATAAAATGTAAAAAATGGATTGCAGTATTCCATATTATAGGTTATCATGCGAACTTATAACCCACATTTAGAGATCATATCTCCTATAAAAGTATTTTCGATTCTACTTTAAAGCTCGTACACTAGTTAATAGCACATTTTATTTAAGGATTGGTTTGATAGATGGATAGAGACGGACACCCCCAAGGGACACTTTATGAAAGCATTCGTCCAGACTCCAGCACAACGTGAACGCGAAACTATGCCGTTTTACCGGTCATGTGACCTCAATGCCATGGCAACTGTGATTGATCCGGAAGTCATCGCTCAGAAACAGGAAGTGTTTGTCACGGTAGAATTGGCGGGAAATTATACGCGCGGAATGATGGTGGTAGACTGGAATGGACGACTTGGGAAATCTCCAAATATCGTGTTGGCTGCCGCATTGGACACGCAGAGAGCAAGGATACACTTTGAACGCATGTTAATCAGTTCTTCGGAACATACATAATGCATTACTCAAGGTCACCGTTGAATGGCGGAAAAGCTTATAAATGGACTAAATTTTGTGACGTAAGCCTATAAAACATTTCATTATGGCCGTTCCTGGCAGTAAAATAAAAACTTCAAAGTTATGTGTTTAAGGAATTGCTGGAATGAATGTATATTTCAGAACATTAACTATGCGGCGCAAATCGATATTTTTACCCTGGTTCACGTCGTTGTTACCGAAAAACGTTGCTATAGTATTTTAAATATGCACTTTTTAAATAAACGGAGGAATAGTGCTTTACAATTTAGGTCCGTCGGTCGGTTGGTAGGCCAAAGCTTATCCGATTGATAACTAGAGAAGGCTAGGGGATAAGTTCCTCAAACTTGGATGTTGGTCAGGACCAGCAGATGAACCTTATTCATTTAAGGTTAGTTGATCAAAGGTCACAGCCGTGGTGACCTTAAACAAAAACGCTTGTCCGATTGAGTTTGCTTGGTCGTACGGTCCTCAAACTTTGCAAGGAGATTGGTCATGACTAGCAAACGAAACCAATTGATTATGGGGTCAGCGGTAAAGGTATTGTTTATCTTGAACAAAAAGCTTGCCGGAAAAATAGCTAAAGTATGTATGCTTGGTCATACGGCCTTCCTCAAACTTGGTAGGGAGGTTGATCATTGACCATTGAGGTCAAAAGGTAAAAGGTCACGGTTGCGGTTACTTTGTACAAAAAAGCTTTTCGGATGGAGAACACGTGTAGTCCGACGGCCCTCTTACTTGGAAGGAAGATTGGTTATTACCAGCAGATAACCCCTGTTGATTCCGAGGTCAGTAATTCGAAGTTGAAGATCGTGGTGACCTTGGACACAATAAAGCTTATCGGATTGATAATTAGAATATGCTTTGTCATATGGTCCTCAAACTTCTTAGGGAGGTTGGTCTTGACCAGCATTTGAGCATAATTGATTTTTATGTGAGTAGGGCAAAGGTCAGGGTCGTGATGTCATTGAAGATCATGAATCTTGTCAGGTTGATGAGTATGCTTAGCCTCAAACCTGGTATGAAGGTGGGTTCACCAGCAGATGAACCCATTTGATTTTGAGGTCAGTATGTCAAAGGTTACAATCGCGGTGACCTTAAACACAAATATCTTGTACGATTGATAACTTGAGTATGCATAGGCTTACATCCCTTAAACTTGTTCGGGAGGTGGGTAATGGCAGCAGATGACCCCTATTGAATCCGAGGTTAGTTGGTTAAAGGTCAAGGTGTTGACTTTGAACACAGAAAGCTTGTCCGATTGATAACTTGAGTTTGCTTTGGCCTCAAACTGGTTGGAAAGTTAGTCATGTCCAGCAGATGGCCTCTATTGATTTTGATGTCATTCGGCCAAAGGTCGTTGTGATATTTTAAAAGCCCGTCCGGTAATGATGATGATCCTCAAGCTTGGTAGGGAGGTAGGTCATGACCAGTCGATGACTCTTATCGATTTTGAGGTCAGCAGGTCAAACGACACAGTCGCAGTGACCGTGAACACAAATAGCTTGTCCGATTGATTACTAAAGTATGCGTAGGCCTACCTTTTTCATACTTGACAGGGAGGTTGGTCATGACCAGCAGATGACCTTATTTATTTTGAGATTAGGAAGTCAAAATTCAGACCCACATTGACTTTGAACACAAAGATCTTGTCCGATCAATGTAAAGAGA
This sequence comes from Mya arenaria, assembly GCF_026914265.1. Taxonomy (NCBI): domain Eukaryota; kingdom Metazoa; phylum Mollusca; class Bivalvia; order Myida; family Myidae; genus Mya; species Mya arenaria. The sequence continues at coordinate 7,772,983 of NC_069127.1, read as the reverse complement.
ACGCTTGACCCTACGGCTGTCAAACTGTTTCGAGAGGTTGGTGAGGACCTTACCTAACCCCGAATGGATTTGATACAAAATATCTTAATGGTTACCATTAGGGTTGCATATATGTTTTAAAAACGTCTCTTGTGCTGTAATAATGGATATCCGTCTGAAAAGGCCCATTTTGGCGACATTTGTCGCGTTAGTGTGACATGTATTCAACAATATCCTACTGAAATACAAACAATTCTAACAGCATAACATTAAACACCTACATTGTATAATCGGAAAGAGCGCCTTGGCATGTGAGTTGTCGGTCATATACATTATGAGATCACCCATGATGACACCTGGCGTCCACAAATATATAAGCTGGCTAGCTTGAGCCAATTTCATTAAAATGCGATTCCCAGTTACGACGTAAAGCTTCTCGCTTCAAGACGCCGCACAGCATAATGTAATGAAGCGAACCGCACGATATAATTCGTGAGTAGTTCTTATCAAGGTTTCTTATAAAAAACATTGGAACTGGATGTGTGTGGACACAGTATCTCAGGCGATATGGATGTGTATGGACACAATAGCTAGGGCAAAGTTGATGTGTGTGTACACAATATATCGGGCGGTTTTGTGTATGGACACGCTATCTCAGGCGAGTTTGGTGTTTGTGTGGACACATGATCCCAGGCGAGTTTTACAAAAGGTCATGCGAGTTTGATGCGTGTGGCACTATATCTCAGAGAAGTTCGGTTTGTGTGGGCACAATATATCAGAGGAGATTGGTGTCTGTGGGCACAGTATCTCAAACGAGTTTGTTGTGTGTGGGCACAGTATATCAGAGGAGATTGGTGTGTGTGGGCACAGTATCTCAGATGAGTTTGTTGTGTGTGGGCACAGTGTTTCAGACGAGATTGGTGTGTGTGGACACAGTGTCTCCAACGAGTTTGTTGTGTGTGGGCACAGTATCTCAAACGAGATTGTTGCGTGTGGACACAGTATCTCAGAGGAGATTGGTGTGTGTGGACACATTATCTCAGACGAGATTGGTGTGTGTGGGCACAGTATCTCAAACGAGTTTGTTGTGTGTGGGCACAGTATCTCAAACGAGATTGTTGCGTGTGGATACAGTATCTCAGAGGAGATTGGTGTGTGTGGGCACAGTATCTCAAACGAGATTGTTGCGTGTGGACACAGTATCTCAGAGGAGATTGGTGTGTGTGGACACATTATCTCAGACGAGATTGGTGTGAGTTGGCACAGTATCTCAGAGGAGTTTGTTGCGTGTGGACACATTATCTCAGACGAGATTGGTGTGTGTGGGCACAGTATCTCAAACGAGATTGTTTCGTGTGGACACAGTATCTCAAACGAGTTTGTTGTGTGTGGACACAGTATCTCAAACGAGATTGTTGCGTGGGCAGAGTATCTCAAATGAGATTGTTGCGTGTGGACACAGTATCTCAGACGAGATTGGTGTGTGTTGGCACAGTATCTCAAACGAGATTGTTTCGTGTGGACACAGTATCTCAAACGAGATTGGTGTGTGTTGGCACAGTATCTCAAACGAGATTGTTGCGTGGGCAGAGTATCTCAAATGAGATTGTTGCGTGTGGACACAGTATCTCAGACGAGATTGGTGTGTGTTGGCACAGTATCTCAGACGAGATTGTTGCGTGGGCACAGTATCTCAAATGAGATTGTTGCGTGTGGACACAGTATCTCAGACGAGATTGGTGTGTGTGGGCACAGTATCTCAGACGAGATTGTTGCGTGGGCACAGTATCTCAAACGAGATTGTTGCGTGTGGACACAGTATCTCAGACGAGATTGGTGCGTGTGGACACATTATCTCAGACGAGATTGGTGCGTGTGGGCACAGTATCTCAAACAATATTGTTTCGTGTGGACACAGTATCTCAAACGAGTTTGTTGTGTGTGGACACAGTATCTCAAACGAGATTGTTGCGTGGGCAGAGTATCTCAAATGAGATTGTTGCGTGTGGAAACAGTATCTCAGACGAGATTGGTGTGTGTGGGCACAGTATCTCAGACGAGATTGTTGCGTGGGCACAGTATCTCAAATGAGATTGTTGCGTGTGGGCACAGTATCTCAGACGAGATTGTTGCGTGGGCACAGTATCTCAAACGAGATTGTTGCGTGTGGACACAGTATCTCAGACGAGATTGGTGCGTGTGGACACATTATCTCAGACGAGATTGGTGTGTGTGGGCACAGTATCTCAAACGAGATTGTTTCGTGTGGACACGGTATCTCAAACGAGTTTGTTGTGTGTGGACAAAGTATCTCAAACGAGATTGTTGCGTGGGCAGAGTATCTCAAATGAGATTGTTGCGTGTGGACACAGTATCTCAGACGAGATTGGTGTGTGTGGACACAGTATCTCAGACGAGATTGGTGTGTGTGGGCACAGTATCTCAGACGAGATTGTTGCGTGGGCACAGTATCTCAAACGAGATTGTTGCGTGTGGACACAGTATCTCAGACGAGATTGGTGCGTGTGGACACATTATCTCAGACGAGATTGGTGTGTGTGGGCACAGTATCTCAAACGAGATTGTTTCGTGTGGACACAGTATCTCAAACGAGTTTGTTGTGTGTGGACACAGTATCTCAAACGAGATTGTTGCGTGGGCAGAGTATCTCAAATGAGATTGTTGCGTATGGACACAGTATCTCAGACGAGATTGGTGTGTGTGGGCACAGTATCTCAGACGAGATTGTTGCGTGAGCACAGTATCTCAAATGAGATTGTTGCGTGTGGACACAGTATCTCAGACGAGATTGGTGTGTGTGGGCACAGTATCTCAGACGAGATTGGTGTGTGTGGGCACAGTATCTCAGACGAGATTGTTGCGTGGGCACAGTATCTCAAATGAGATTGTTGCGTGTGGACACAGTATCTCAGACGAGATTGGTGTGTGTGGACACAGTGTCTCAGACGAGATAGGTGTGTGTGTGCACAGTATCTCAGACGAGATTGGTGTGTGTGGGCACAGTATCTCAGACGAGATTGGTGTGTGTGGGTACATTATCTCAGACGAGATAGGTGTGTGTGGGCACAGTATCTCAAACGAGTTTGTTGTGTGTGGGCACAGTATCTCAGACGAGATTGGTGTGTGTGGGCACAGTATCTCAGACGAGATTGGTGTGTGTGGGCACAGTATCTCAGACGTGATTGGTGTGTGTGGGCACAATATCTCAGACGAGATAGGTGTGTGTGGGCACAGTATCTCAAACGGGTTTGTTGTGTGTTGGCACAGTTTCTCAGACGAGATTGGTGTGCGTGTGGGCACAGTATCTCAAACGAGTTTATTGTGTGTGGGCACAGTATCTCAAACGAGTTTTTGTTGTGTGGGCACAGTATCTCAGACGTGATTGGTGTGTGTGGGCACAGTATCTCAGACGAGATAGGTGCGTGTGGGCACAGTATCTCAAACGAGTTTGTTGTGTGTTGGCACAGTTTCTCAGACGAGATTGGTGTGCGTGTGGGCTTAGTATCTCAAACGAGTTTGTTGCGTGTGGGCTTAGTATCTCAAACGAGTTTGTTGTGTGTGGGCACTGTATCTCAAACGAGTTTTTGTTGTGTGGGCACAGTATCTCAGACGAGATTGGTGTGCTTGTGGGCACAGTATCTCAAGCGAGATTGTTGCGTGTGGACACAGTATGTCAATCGACTTTGTTGTGTGTGGGCATAGTATCTCAGACGAGATTGGAGTGTACGGACATAGTATCTCAAACGAGATTGTTGTGTGTGGGCACAGTATATCAGACGAGTTCGGTTTGTGTGGGCACCGTATCTCAGTCGAGTTTGGTTAGTGTGGGCTCAGTGTCTCAGACGAGATTGTTGTGTGTGGGCACAGTAAAACTGTATATCAGACGAGTTTGGTGTTGTGGGCTCAGTATCTCAGTCGAGTTTGGTGTGTGTGGGCACAATATCTCAGAGGAGTTTTATGTGCGTGGACACAATACCTCAGAGGAGTTTTATGTGCGTGGACACAATACCTCAGAGGAGTTTTATGTGCGTGGACACACTATCTCAGAGGAGTTTTATGTGCGTGGACACAATACCTCAGAGGAGTTTTATGTGCGTGGACACAATATCTCTGGCGAGTTTTATGTGCGTGGACACACTATCTCAGAGGAGTCTTATGTGCGTGGACACAATATCTCAGAGGAGTTTTATGTGCGTGGACACAATATCTCAGAGGAGTTTTATGTGCGCGGACACAATATCTCAGAGGAGTTTTATGTGCGTGGACACAATACCTCAGAGGAGTTTTATGTGCGTGGACACAATACCTCAGAGGAGTTTTATGTGCTTGGACACAATATCTCCGAGGAGTTTTATGTGCGTGGACACACTATCTCAGAGGAGTTTTATGTGCGTGGACACAATATCTTAGAGGAGTTTTATGTGCGCGGACACAATATCTCGGGCGAGTTTTATGTGCTTGGACACAATATCACCGAGGAGTTTTATGTGCGTGGACACAATATCTTAGAGGAGTTTTATGTGCGTGGACACAATATCTCGGGCGAGTTTTATGTGCGTGGACACAGTATCTCTGGCGAGTTTTATGTGCGTGGACACAATATCTTAGAGGAGTTTTATGTGCGTGGACACACTATCTGGGGCGAGTTTTATGGGTGTGGACACAACATCTCGAGTGAGAATATGTGAGACCAGTAAAATACTTTTTGACTACATTTTGTTTAACTGAGGAGGGAGAAAAGGCATCTACCATGGCCGTCCGATAGGTTCATCCAAACGCTCGCGCAGTATGTTGTGCGGAAACTCGGTAAACCTCCTTTCCGCAATCACCCTACGCTCGGGTTGGGATGAAGTAATTTAAGACGAACGGCCATGGAAGATACGTATAATCTTCCATGCTGATGACCTCTAGATCTCAATAGGTCGGTTACAGATGTTATTTGTCACGAATTATAAACCCCCCCCCCCCCCCCAAAAAAAAAAAACCAAACAAAAAAAACAACAGAATAATAATTCAACTGATTTAAAGCAGATAATTAGTTACAGGTAAAACCAGACAGCTTAAATGATGTGCGGATTCGCATAAATTGAGACTTAATATCTAGTGATAAGTGGTGAGTTTTCTCCCGTGTTAACAGCTATGCCATTTGCATATACCTGTTTATGGTTAGAAGGTTGTTAAGCATATGTGTATAAATGAGCATAGCCTGTATGTTATAAATCTATGTTGGCGAATACTATAACTGGTTACATGATACGTAAGTAGTAATAACTAAATATGCATAATATTTAGTAATATACAATATGGTAAATATTTTAAATAATTTGCAAAATGCAGTTTATAAACGTAAACTATGATAAATTTACACACGTTATATATGTTCATATTTTCCAAAGACTTTCACTTCTGATACATGCTTAAACGACGTCCCTTATTCACGATCCGATGAATTGGTATGAATAACTCAGTATAATAATTTCATTTAGAAAGATGTTTATTTGTGACAAATGCATTGATCACAATTTACAACACGATGGATGTCAAACCGTAGGAAAAATACGCTTGAATGTGGCTTTATATATTCGATAATACATGTGTAGTTGTGTTACATGCATAAATTGAAAACTTTTTAACAGAAACTCTGCGCACCGTTTCAATAAGATATCTTAATCTTAAAGCTCTCACTTTCACAGATTGAACGTTTCGACATTTTCTTTTATTTTTTGTCTTGGAACAAGCCAATTTTTTTGTGAAAATCCATGGAAACCAGTTTTAAAAGACTGCTGACAAAAATTAGATCGCAGATTTTTATTTTTAAATTCAAATAATAATGTTCTATGCAGTTTTCTTAAACCATTAGTAACGGTTTGCGCCATAAAACATTAGTTTTCGAACGAAAATGTGAAAATCTGCGATCCGACCTTTTGTCAGCAATCTTTTATTATTGGTTTACAGATATTTACGCAAAAATTGCTCTTTCCAAGACAAAAAATAAAAAAAGTTGTAAAAATGGTATATCTGTGAGAGTGAGAGCTTTAAACCTTATTCTGTGTCGAAAAAGTGCCCGGGTTCACCAGAACGGAATCTATGCGAATGTTGTTTAATACTATTTTTGTTTTATTGAAAAGCAGCTTACACCAGAAAGGGGTTAAGGCCTAGGAAGTAACGACCTTAAGCCCTACGGTCTTGATTAAAACGGGGCCCTGGTGTTTAAAAAACCTTCACAATTTTCACAAAAGATAATTTCATCACAGTTTGCCTTGAAAAGCATTCGCGTTGTTACACAAAGGTGTTTCAAGAATAGAAATGGTTCCAGATGCCAAATTGTTTACCATTATCCAGTTAACAAATTGTTGTGACTTTGTGGTGATGGCTTCAATTATAAGAATAGATTTGCATTTTAGTCATTTTTTTTTAAAAAATCATGTATATATTTTTTATTTGAAAGGATAGCAGCTCTAAGCCACTGACCTTCGTTGATAGAAATAAAAACATATTCATACTGCCGAAAGACTTTCCTGTAAAATACAGACGGATTTTCAACAATTATCTGAAAATTCATTTTCTTCAATTTGTTTATCTCCTTATTACACCAAAACATGTTGCATAAGTCGTATATTTTTACTCTGGAAAGATTGTACCTCAAAACTGCATAACAATACATAAAACGAGTTTTGGCCTTTCCTACCCATTTTGTGTTGTGGAAGGCCCTTAAAAGAAAATGTCACTTCCCTGTGTAGTTGTGGCAGTTGTTTTTTTATATTTATAATTAACAAGCTATTATACAAACTTATGACTATCTGCCTGACAATTTGTATTGGTGATTGGACTTTTAAAATGTTTTTCATTGCAGTTGCAAAGGAACCAAAACAATAATAGAAGACAATCTTATTCGTTTTAGAACGATAAGCGAAACGAACACAATTATTAAAATTAAAGACCACTTACTACAGAAGTTCACTGAAGACTCGGAAGAGAGTTGAGCTTATTTTGTTTTAAAAATGATTCGTAAGCTTATCATTGACGTTGACACCGGAGTGGACGACGCGCAGGCGATCATGTTGGCACTGTCATGCACCGAAGTGGAGGTAGTGGCCATCACGTGCGTTTCCGGAAACGTGCACGTTGACCAGGTGTGCACCAACACTATCAAGGTCCTAGCCGCGTGTGGACGTCTGGATGTAAGTGATCAGTGTAACATATTTGCATCAACAACTGACATACCTGAGGTCCTGAAACCTTTTACTTGACAACAGTCCAGAATAGCACACCTATACATGTATTTGTGTTGTACAAGGTCTTTATATTCTTTGATTAATTTTATTATATTCTTTGATTAATTTTAAACAGGTGTCTGATAAGCAACCATTGTTTATTTTACTTGCAATGTTGTAGTTACGAGTTTGGGAGGCATAGGCGTACATCGTGCTTGATTACTCTAGAGTTTGGGAGGCATAGGCGTACATCGTGCTTGATTACTCTAGAGTTTGGGAGGCATAGGCGTACATGGTGCTTGATTACTCTAGAGTTTGGGAGGCATAGGCGTACATGGTGCTTGATTACTCTAGAGGTTTTGGAGGCATAGGCGTACATCGTGCTTGATTACTCTAGAGGTTTGGGAGGCATAGGCGTACATCGTGCTTGATTACTCTAGAGGTTTTGGAGGCATAGGCGTACATCGTGCTTGATTACTCTAGAGTTTGGGAGGCATAGGCGTACATCGTGCTTGATTACTCTAGAGGTTTTGGAGGCATAGGCGTACATCGTGCTTGATTACTCTAGAGTTTGGGAGGCATAGGCGTACATCGTGCTTGATTACTCTAGAGTTTGGGAGGCATAGGCGTACATCGTGCTTGATTACTCTAGAGTTTGGGAGGCATAGGCGTACATCGTGCTTGATTACTCTAGAGTTTGGGAGGCATAGGCGTACATGGTGCTTGATTACTCTAGAGGTTTTGGTTGTGTTTTTTAAACAGATTCCTGTTTACCGAGGTGCCGACAAGTCTCTGATTGGCGGGGGAATGGAGGCGACTCATTACCATGGAGTTGACGGTCTCAGTGATGCGGGGATCGAGATGGACGTTTCAGGCACAAAAGTACAAAAGGAGCATGCCGTTCCCGCTATAATCAAGCTTGTCAACCAGTACCCAGGTCATTCTTACTTTTACCTTAAATATTGATTAGAGTTTTTATTAGCATATGGAAACGTGAAAACTGTGTTCGGTACTTCAGAATATTTGCATAAAAATATCGGTGATAATTAGACATTACATTATCTTTAATTTATACAAACAGGTTATCGTTAACGCTTTAGTTGGACGATTGTCACGACACCAAGACCAAGTAACCGTGATTGTACATACACATTTCAATCATACTGTTTCAATTAAATAAATAAACGGTTGCGTGTTGAGAAAGCAAGATGGATACAAAGAGTATATACATTCAATTAATAGCTTTACATATTCCAGCATTCTCACGCCAACTGTTCTTGTATTCGATGAACTGTTTAAGTGAAATCGTAGGTCAAGCCTCATTTGTAATTTGTACCACTGTTCAATTCGCATTCTTAACCATTTTAAGGTTAAACATACTATTGTGACCAAATGCAACTCTATATATTTATCGGCAATAGGGCATGAGAATATTCCATTTCGATGCCTCGTCGCCAAACTGCCAAAGCGTTATCTGTAATGCATTTTCAATCATTTATTTTAAACATTAGTAATCAGCAAGCAATAACTCTTCAAATCATACGAACATTATATGGGGTCACTATGAACATTATTGTCAATGGCATTATAACACAAAAATATAAATTGAACATCGGGTCCCTTAATAACTATCCCGGTATTATTGCAGAGGAAATAACGCTGGTTGCCCTTGCCCCATTGACAAACATCGCTCTGGCCATTAGGCAGGACCCAGGTCTTGGACGGAAATTGGCCGGGGTCACCATCATGGGCGGAAATACACAGGGTAATTGTCGTATTGTATCTAACATTAAACTAGTCAAACTGTGAGAGTTTTCTTAGTCTTCAGAGATTCAACATTTTCATTTACCTCCCATATTTTGTATATAGAAAACTAAGTGTTCATATTGACAAAACAAAGATTATGTTGTTTCGATAAGGGGGAAATTAAGAAATAATTTGAAATTCTATTATGATGATAAAGAAATAGTAAATCAGTTTACATACCTTGGAATATCTTTTTTTCCGCTGGAGGGCCAATTAATAAATCGTTTGAAGCCTTTGGAGGTCAAGCGCTCAAAGCTATATTAAAACTTAAGAAATGCTCGTCAAAATTTACAAATTTAAAAGTAATCCACTTATCATTATTTAATAAATTAATAACTCCAATACTAGATTATGGGTCAGAAGCATGACGGTTCTCGAAAGCAGATGGACTTGAGAAAATTCACCTTCATTTTTAAAAAAAAAACACACTATTAGGCGTTAAACTTTCAACACAGAACAACTTTATAAATGGAGAATTAGCTAGAGAACCATTAAAATGTCCATCGATTGACATCAATCATCCACCGTTGGTTGAAAATTGCAATGACGGATGAAAAAAAAGTTATTAAACTTACCTAATACTCCATATTAACTGATAAAGAAAACAACGCAGCGGAAATCAATTGTGTAATTAAGGTTAACCAGTTGTTGGAATATATGGGATTTGCTGAAGTTTGGCTCAGCCAGGGGGTTGGAAATACAAAATCTTTATCACTCATCTGTAAGGTGAGGGCTAGAGATTGTTTCATGCAAAAACGGAATGATGAATTACAATAATCATTAAGGACGTCAACATAAAGGGCGTCAACATATATACTTTTTGCAAACTTTATTTTAAGTCATATTTAGCCACTATACAAACCACACAAAACCAGTATAGATACTAGACACTTTTCTCCACTAACTTTACTTTTCCACATTATAAGCAAATGTATTAAAACTTTATTTTGTTTATACATTATGATGATTTTGAAAGTTGTTATACTGGATGTTACGTTAATGTTTATATAAGGTACATGCTTATATTATAGGTAACTCATGGGCTGTAAGCTTTTAGTTAATAAAAATTTATTTCAAAACTGCACACGTATAAGACCAGCGCGACGAACATGCTTTACAACATTATTACAATATTGGTTATACTTATACTCACTTGCAAATTACCAAGAAAAAAACGGTGACGCGCGTCATGGAATTAACAAGCCTGCCCTCGTGCGTTAATACAACATGAACACACGAACAATTGTGACCAATCCGTAATTAAATGCTTATATATATATGAGTATTTAACATACGGTTCATTACGTGTCTCTTGGAATTAAGTGAGATATTAATTCTAGTAATTGCAAATTGAATTAATTAACAAAGTAATTGAAATCAAGGGCAAATATTTGCACTCTAAATGGGTATATAAGAAGTGTACTGCATTTCCTGTAGCACGAGGAAGGGTTTCTCTGTGTGCGGAATTCAACTTCTTTACGGACCCCGAGGCAGCGTACGCCGTGCTCGACAGCGGTCTAGAGGTTGTGTTGTTGCCGTATGAATTAGAGACGGGCCTTACATGGGTAAAAGAGCAAACTATGCTTTAATAGGTCTTGTTGAGAATGACAAAGTTGCTTGGAGGCTGATACTTCATGGTTTAATTAAGCAAGTGACCATGGGTGACTTAATTAACACTGATAAGTTTTATATGGATTCTTTTTTTATTAAAACACCAACAATATTAAACAGGTATGTTTGTTATTCCAAGATCGTAAAATAGGTTAATGAAATGCTAAAAATAATCATAAACCATCTGCAAATACATTTGTATGTGAACCATTCACAGCAATCACCATCGAGTCCAAGCGATTTTGTCATACTTACCGGCCATTTTGTACAAACAATTTTAAAAATTGTGTTGGTATTTGTTTCAAACATTGATGTCTAAATATCACATATAGGTGTGGGAAATAGTACGGTGTGCGCCGAGTTTAATTTTGCTGCGGACCCCGATGCAGCCTTTGTTGTATTGCAAGAGTTGAATGTACGCCCGACCATTCTACCATGGGAGGTCAACCTATCGGGAACCTCTTGTCAGCCATGGGTACGATGTATTCTAAACAATTATTAATGTTTAACTTTTTTTTTAAAAAGTTTTAATTTGATGCACCAATTCAACATTGTTTAATTCGATAAGGTTGACCTCCTTACTCAGTAATGGAATCTATATAAAACACAATAACAACATAATTATTATTATGCTAGGATGATCAGTTCAGTTGTGCTTTGTTGCTCAATTTGAGTCATCTTTTATGATTTTTTTTATTTAAGTGTAGTTTTAATGTAATAATTTTGCAATGAGTATTTTTGGCAGGATTGGTTTGACGAATGGATCAAAACTGACTCTGAAAAAGCACGCTTCATGAAGGCTATTGTTCAACTCCCGGTCCATAGACAACGAGTCGTGGGTAAGATGCCGTTTTACCGATCATGTGACCTCAGTGCTATGGCGACTGTGATTGATCCGGAAGTGATTGCTGAGACACAGGAAGTGTATGCAACCGTCGAGTTGGCGGGAAATTATACGCGCGGAATGATGGTGGTGGACTGGAATGGACGATTGGGAAAGTCAACGAATTTAACGTTGGTAAAAGAATTTAATCCGGGAAAAGCAAGGCCTCACTTCGAAAGGATGCTTTTAGATGTATAGACAGTATGTTTAATGTGTTTGATACCAGTTACACATATGTTTAAATTTAAATTGTCCAAATGCTTGGAACGGTCTATGGAATCAATTAAAAATGCATCAGTTTAAACTTATTTTTTTTACAACGATTGTGAAACAAGTCATTACACGTCAGTTCTTGATCATTTTTCAGTGTTGGATTCATATAAAAACGAGTGTTTTTCAGTTTATTTTATATGCTAGGTCTGTTCGGTTTGCAGATTCCTTCCAGCGATTACATCAACATAAGTAGTAGTGAAACCAAAACATTTAGATGTGGCAGGCAAATGACGTTAAAAATTCAGTGTTATTCCTAACTTCATATTATAGTGTAGACACAACTAAAAGAGATAATTTTATGTTTTATCATCACGAGCCTTGGTGAGAAAGGGACAATGTATGTGGTCACAATGTCCAAAAACCATTGGGACAAACTGATGTTGTATTTTGTGTCAAACGTTCGCTGACGTTTGCATTACCTGATCATACAGTGATTGGAGAGGCGCCGTGTAAATGGCGACGGTGATCATGATACAGGTCGATTGGTCAAAATAATATCGTATACGGGATAATACGCGACATCTGCGGAAGCTGAAGTATATACATGTAGTAGGCCAATGGATACCGGCTGAGGTAGAAGACCCAGATACCAGTGAAAAAGAACACGAACGCCTAATTTAAAACGCAACATGCAAATTGAAAATTATTCGTAAATGGACTTTAATATTTATTACTGAATAAGAAAGAGAATATGTTATAGAACATAAAAGATAATCATGCATTGTATAAACACACACAAATATAACCAAATATAGTTTATATATAAGATAAGCAACAATTTTAACATAATTTGAAAACATATATGCGAATTTACATGCTAGACTAATTCACTTTTATACGAGAACATTTTTGATGTGTTTTACTACATGTACATTCAGGCGATATAACAAAAATGATAAAAAAGCAGCGTATATCTTCAAATATGAAAAGGAAAACGAAAACATGATTAATACATTTATATAAAACATTCAATTAAATAAAATGAAACACTAAATAACCAATTAAAGGCAGCAAGCTTCGTTTAAATAAATATAAAAGACACCTATTCGACGGTATGAAGGAAATCTCGCAAAATACAAAACATAAACCGGCAAATGTTCACACATACAACAAGTTTAGAAATGATTTCTTTTCAATTTCTGTCGATGATCGAAATGATTTATTTTTAGATGGATGTGGCCCAAGTGCAATCAGTTTACGTAGCATTTACATTCTAAAAATAGAGCTGAGCATTCCGTATGAACTCTTCACTATCTACGTGTTTCGCCATTATCGTTTTATTTTACCACTTTATTTCTAATTTAACAATGATAATGTTAATAAATGTTCAATACAAGATGTGTATCACTAGTTTGAATTATATCAGTTTTATAGAAGCATTAACGCTGGGATGTCGTTAATTTTCTTGGGCAACATAAATGATCTCACTTCTGTAGCAACATAATTTATATCCAAATAATGATTTAAGATAACATTAAAAAAAACTTTAAGAAACACATAAGTAAGGAACGTGTCGCACACTTGCTCCTGTTTGGACCGAAAACAAATTCACAGCAAACGCAAAAACATACATTCGTACAGTTGGTTTTACGATTTTAGCCGTTTTTAATCTTCAAACTGTCCGCTTAAGGAACACACAGGCAATAAGCAAAAACTGGTTGACATATTATCGACATATTGTCATTAACGAAGCGTGGTAAACAAGGTTCTCCTTATTGTTCGATCTTTAAAACCGTTGTTTGCAAACGGCCAGTCTACAAACGCTGCTGCGACAATGACGATGATTAAATCACTAAACTCGTGATAAATTGCGTCATAAATGCAACGTCGGATGGAAAATGTTGCCTTCCGACGTAGCATATATGACGTAATTTACCACGTGTTATACACACACTGCTAGAAAGATATGTTAAATCCACAGATGTTTTGCACTCACCATGACCGCAATAATTAGGCAGATGCGTCGGCATATAACACTTTTCTATATACACTCGTGAAATAAAATATGATCTTGCATTGAAATTAACAAAAGCCCTCTACGTATCCTGCCAAAAAAGGTATTTACTAGACTCTGACTTGGCGTTCAAGGAAAAAGTTATCCAAATTACATTTAACATACTAGTAAGCCTTTTCATAGGACAATAACTACACATAAGTACGCATGCAAAAATATTTGTTTATTAAAATAATTAAAAGTAATTGAAAATTCAAAGTAATTACCGGTCATTGGATTCCATTATCGATAATTGTATTATTATCGTTTATAAAATAAGAATGTACTCATACATATGTGTATTAATGACTTGCAAGGTTGCATCTTACTACATTTAATCATAAAATAATTAGGAACACGCTATGAATTTGTTTTCACATTTGTTAACCTTTAATGGTTTAAGAAGATGTAGTTGATTCTAAAAGGTTAGTCTAATACGGCTCACAAATATGTGAGGTTTCTTAACCCAGAGGGATCGAATATATACACTTCTGATCAACTAATGTAAAATGTCTACTATAGCCTCTTCAGATTCGACGATTTGTATGTACATATATGTACATGAAGATTGTACATTCGTCAGTTATGCAGTTGATTCGGTTGGCATCACGCTTGATTTTGTTACAGCCGAGGATTTCTGGAAACACAAATAAATATTTCAATCAAATGTAACCTTAGATTATGACCTACAATTGTAATCATTAAAATCAACATTAAATTCGTTTACAACTAAAAACAACGGTATAATTGGCTGAAAACAGGATGTAGATGTTTAGAGCAAATAATGTAAAAACTTAATGACTAATCGTTAAAGTGACACTCTTATTCAAAATCAATACATAGTACATACACATATGTAACAAACATACCTTTTGAGTAATAAACCTTTAACTTCTTACTAAAAATGCATTTATGGAAAATATTTATTACTGATAACAAGATTGTTACCGTGTATTTAAAAATTAAAAACGTAAAAATATTAAATGATTGGTGAGTGCTAAAATATTTACTGTGATCTACTATCGTCCCATAAGATAAAATACCGTGATTTCTGCACCTTTCTTTCAAATTAAACTCTGTATCTTTCGTAAAAACCATTGTTTTCAACATCAATTCATCTTTTCGGAAAATTAAATAATATTATTAATTGTGGGGAATCTTATTTGGGAGAAAGAGTTCCTCTTTAGTTAAAAGGCTTTATAAATGTTCTATCAATTACATGACCCGAATATGTAGTTTCCTTTGCATCGTTTCAATGTTGATCTGGCCTAAATAGGACCCATACAGGCCGGATTAATGTTAAATATAATTTATTTGTTTTTACTGTTAAGAGAAGATGATCAAGGTTAAGATGAATATTTGTACATATACATATGTCAGCAAATGTTTTTTTTTTGCTATAGTCTTTACATCTTCGATCTACTGGATTAACTAAAATAGTATTTCGCAGACTGGCATCAGAAGCAGAGAGCGCAACAAATTAATGAAGAAACATTATTAAGATTCTTTGAATTGCCTTAGCCCACTTATATGAAAAAGTAGCCTATATAGACAAATATGGCTTCTTTATATTCGTGAAAAATATATTTCAAACAATTTAATATCGAAATTCTACATTTTAGCGGACACTAAACATAAAGAAAAAGTTTCAAAATATAACAAAATTAATCAGTACTGTTTTCATTTCGGTAGCAGTGATCGACACCTCGGTTGCAAACCACCTGGCTCGCCTGGCTTTGAATGCCGCCTGCACCTTCGACAAAAACAATAACATGGTTTAAACGTTCCAGGTAATGCGACCACCGAACTACTCGTATGTGTGTTTGTTGGAATGAATACATTAAGGCAGCACACGTTTTATTTTTTACACGTATACGGTGAACATGAAGTAAAAAAACAACACTTAATTAAAATAAATGTGTCAGTCTTTTCAATTTTAGTAAAAAATTGTTGGACTAGTTTAGAAAATGGGAGCAAACATACTTTTCTATCCAGAACGCACTGAACAACGAATATAAGGACTCCCTGAAAATAAAGACATAATAATTTTGCTTTGTTTACGAGCATTTATGAATGTTTATTCATTTGTAGTGTATAGGTGTATGTGCATTGTGAAACATAATACTATTTTACTTCAATTAGATGTAATGTGGGTATGGACATATGAGTAAAGATTCGTTCAGGGGAAAACAAATTGTTATATTTGTACCTATTTACTATTGTACGTGTACCTACATAATAGTGTGCGTGTACTTACATAGTTGTGTATGTGTTTCTGCATTATGTTGTACGTGAACCTGCAGGCTGTTGTACATTCCCAATAAGAGTGTTACACGTGTACATACATACTATTGTCCGTGTACCAACATACTGTTGTCTGTGTACCGTCACAGTATTGTGAGTGCACATGAAGACTGGTGTGCGTGTACCTGCAGGCTGTTGTACATGTGCATGATCGATATTGAACGTGTACCTGTAGACTGTTGAAGATGACAAAGAGGTACTGGAAAACGACAGTATCCCTGTTGACGGCAAACACTCCGAACATCCACGTGATTCCAAACACTGGCAACAAGACACACACGCTACGTATCCCGGTCCTGTGACAGATAATATGAAATACAAGGCTAATGTTGATGCAAGACATCGAAGACGTAGTTAAAGGGGTTTGTATTGGATATCAGTATACAGATTTATCGATGTTCACATGTGGGTATTTACGAGTTAAATAACTTACGATAAAGATTTTTTTTTAAATGTAACACAGCAACCTAAGTTTGTAACTTCGAATGTATATTTCTTGATGTTCAATCGGTATAAGTTTTCTAAAGTTGTTACATAGCAACCTAATGTTGTAAACCATCTGAATAAACACGGAAAATCCGAACTCGGGCCGATTTATCACTGGACAAAATAGCGATACTTTATTGGTGCGGACAATACTTTTCACGGATTCCTCATCTTCATCTCCGACATTCGATACCATGGACACGAACTTTAAGTTAAAACTCATTTAATTTTACGATTGCAACTTATATTAATCACTCTCGTTAACACGATATTGCGCGGGAGCGTTGTTTTGTGTTGTTGGGGAAACGGAGTACCCGGGGGAAACCCACTTGTCCGACTTGGTGACCACAAACCAAACCCACACGCGCCCAGGCCGGGAATCGAACCCGGGTCGCATAGATGAGAAGCGAATGCATTAACCACTGTGCTTACCGATAAATGCTTACTTTTTAGCAGAACGTGCACATAGAGTACAGAATGTGATTAATATTCTCTTTTCTCTCTATATTAACTATATTTTAAGATACTTTTTTTTATAGAAGTTCAGAACGCACATGATTTATGCATTTAACTTTACTTTTATTCTCAGGTATTCACCCAACCTTTAGCACACATATATTGGCATTCACTTTGCATTTAAAAAGGATCAGACCAACATAAGGGCTTGATTTCCTTACAATTAAACCAAGGTTCAACATAAATCAACGTCCATTATGAAATTGTTCGGAAGTGAACGTTTGGCATCATAACTATGTACATACAATGTTATTTTACACCATTTGTAAAAAGAAATATGATGGTTCTAACGCACTTTTTATAAGCATAAAATGAGTGCTTTTCACTTATTATTATTTCCCAAAATGAACAATGCGTTCATCCAAGCGGAGGATGACCGCATATGGGCGTAAGCAAAAGTCCATTGAAACTATTCGGTAGCTCAATCGAGAAATCGGGACGAGCAGATGATGGGTGAGTTTGGACATACTATTTAGTCGCGCAGGGTAGAAATATAGGATTGTTTAAAATGCACGTGTCTACATATACAAAATGTATATGCGGTCATCTTGCATAGCTTCTTTTGAAAGAAAATAGAGAAAATCGCTTGTGTCCGGATGAGAAACGTTCGAAATTTTCGTGAAGCTTGGTTTTACATATGATTTTTTAACCACGTGGTATGTTCAACATGGACTGAGGTTATAGAAAAAATAAGGGCCGTAAACGGATGTATTTGATACAAAAAGAATAAAGACATTTATATATCCGTAAATAAGGTAATGAGTTGTCAACTGTTTCTATGCTTAATGATTAATTATGGAGTATAATTTTTTTATTTTTAGACGTTTGGAAGAACTTAAAAGCGTTAGGCAGCTATAGAGAAAAGAAACTTTCTTGATCTTGTCAGCATCTCCTCGTTTTGACATTGCAGAGGTCCCAAACGACCTTTTGATGACAGCGACTGTGATAACGGAGTTCGTCTTTAACAGAAAAATAAACAACAACATGAGAAACAAGAATAAAACCAACAACACACCCATCATCAACAATTACAATAACTGCAAACATTGCTGCAGTAACAATACAAATGTGTAAATATTACACATAACAAGAACACAATATTTTATGGCTTGTTCGTTTCCAGCCTTTTTCATGTACTAATGGAGGAATGCATTAAAATGCTTATGAACAAGAGCTTCGAGGGAGTTGTTTATCATACAGTAAATTGTAAGAATTGTTTACGTTGCAATCAAGAATGATTTTAACAACCAAAAAAGGCATTAACTTACAAATATGATTGTCAATGCCGGTCCAGCAAAAGCCCAGAAAAGTCCTGAATCAACGCTTAGCCAACAGCTAGAGAATAAAGAAAACATGTAAGAATAAGGCTTCTCGAAACTAATATCAACCAATTGTAGCAAACATGAGCTTTAATTAAATTACTTGATTTCATTCCCTCCCTTTGTACTTACAATTGGTCATTACCATAACCTTTCAGTTTAGATGATGCAGCAGAAATGATCACAACGACCAATGGAATTCCTAAAAATAATCAGCATATAAATAGTTTATAAAAGAATGCTTGCATAGTTAGCATCATTTTACAGCATATATGGTTAGATATTCAAACATTTTACGAAAAGAGGTTCACAATAAAAGTACTTTTATAGGCAATTTCATTAAGTTAAAACTTTTTTTGCTTATTAAAACAGTTAAATATAGAACTACTTCATAAGCCTCAATACTATTATCCACAATTTATTTTGGTTATCTCTATACAATATCTTATCTGAAAACTGCTATTCTTTAAATGATAACGATAAAGTGATTCATAGTGCATTACAATTTATAATCATGGCTGGATACATTTATTGAATAGTTTCATTTTGTTTTGTAAACATTAATACTTTTTTAAAAATATTTTCTTATAATAAATAATACAATGCAAACTACAGGGACAAGCCGAAAAGACGGAGATTCAAAAATAAACCCTGTTTGGAGGTTCAAGGTAAGGGACAATATCGCCGTTAACCGTGTTACGTAAATAATACCTTTGTATGACTGTTTAATTTATAGTTAAAATACCGTAAGAAATTCCAAGCAATGTTTTTAAAACGACCCTTTTGTCAAAGGGTCTGAGCACCATCTGTGCAATTAAACATCCTTCCGATAGCATCAAGAAAAAGGCAGCCAAAAATATGTAGTGGAGCAGAACAGCAATGGACGTGCACAAGGCCTGTAAGATACAAAATATATACAGAAAAAGTCATCCAAAACGAGTATAATTCTGCCTTCATGTTTCCTTTCAGGAAAGCAGACACATTTAACAAAAAGTTTGCATCAAGGAACAAGCGCATAACGTTTAATAATGATACATCAACTTAACGTTACTGGTACGAATGACGTCATCTGTTCATTTATTCAAACCATTTACACTGGCGTTTAAAAACGAGATGAACTGTATTTCGAAAAGTAACTAAACGTGGATTTACATGATGTGAAGTGCTGTTCACCCCCGTCAGAAACAGGATGTAAGCCAGAAGTAGAACCGTACACAGGTTGACAAGCAAAACTGACCTCGGCGAATGTACAGCCCTGGAAGGAAAGAAACAAGCCAATTATAGATATACTGCATCCCACAATTGACAAAAATCCAAGGCGGCGATGGTGAACTGTAATTTTATTTCCTTGAAGTCAACCTATATAATGTGCTTAACATTAACATTCCCATCTGTCAATTCACTCAAATGTTCTTTATATGCAATAAACAACTTACCTCCAGAAGTACACATAGGTCGTAATTGTAAGAAACAAGCCAATTATAGATATACTGCATCCCACAATTGACAAAACTCCAAGGCGGCGATGGTGAACAGTTTCCTAAATAGTCAAGAAATTGCATAAAAATAAATAATACAACAATAATTAAACTTTAATGTCCGTATACTTCGTTGGAATAAAGCTTAACAGGATAATGCAGGTAAAATAAAGTTCCGCATGCAATATACAGGTCTTACTTGTGGTCATTTGTATATATCTACAACGTATTTTAGTAATTAGCACTTTAAAAAGAGAAAACGAATTATATCACGACCGTTTCAGAGGTACTGGCGGGGCTCATAAGAACAGCAAAATTTGTCAGGTGGTTACAATGACAGGACACGGTTCCACTTTCTTTGTTAAATTGTTCCAAACTGCATCCATCAGTAGACCAAAGGCCTTTTCCGCTACAAAAGACCCCAAACAGTAAGGTTGTAACAGTAAGTATGCATTTAATACAAAATGACTTTAGGCAGGATAACAACTTAATACATTTAGCGTTTTGAGCAAAATATATGCACTAAAAATTTGCCCCCATAATACAAGTATGCATAAACTAGAAACTTTCAGTTTTGTATATGATCAAATACACTAAAAGCCCGTTGTATGATAATTGTAATACCATCAAAAGAAAATATTATTTAAGGATACACAAATATGTTACGAAATACCTTTGATTTGTTTTCCAGAATGAACAGGACGGATCTGTTAGATTCCTCTGAAAGAATTTAGCAAATACCAAAGGTATATTAAATTCCATACATAAAATTGATTCGATTATCACTTCATGAATGTGCATTCATATCATTTAACAAGAGACACATAACGTAAATAAACACTTACACTAATATCAAAATATCATTAAAAGTATATACTGGGCTAACCGCATTGACATGGCCAGTGAACACTAACAAAACAATGAAAACTACAGGGACAAGCCCAGTAGTAAAATATTTAAGTAAAACCCCGTTGTGCGGCATCCGTTTGGGTCTAAAAGACACTGGACGAGAGACAAAACATACAAACACCATAAACTAACCACACACACATAAAAAGATGTATCAATAATTGATAGGGTTTCCGCCTCGAAACTGTACTGACACAAGTGTTGAATGGGGGATATAAACTAGTATATGCGCACGCAACCTCACACTTCTTCCAAAATTTATCAATACTTTCCAAATTAGAATGTAATTCCCATCGAAACTAAGGGCTATTCCAGTTAAACATATAACTCAGGGGGGACGGCAATTTTTTAAATCATATATTATGGGGTGTCTTTTTCGCTAATTTGCATCTGTAGGTGGTTGTCAAATTGTGCAATTTGCTTCTGATTGGGGGGGGGGGGGTCGAAGTTTTAATCGCATATGACGTTAGGGTAAAAATCTCTTCAGGCCGATCGAACTAATAATTTGTGTTACCTCCCTAAAAATGTTTATAATTTGTGGAATTCTTCTGCTTTTTCCGCTGATCGCAACTTCGCAATATACCATAGTCCTTTGCGGCATGGTAACTTCCGTTTTTTCCCGGATTATAGCGAAGTCTAATAACAGCGTTAAATTCGAATTAATTACCACCCCAGGTTTGTTTTAAATTATATTTTCTCATTAGATATGACATTTCAATGGGTTTATAATACATCGTAGAAATATAATGTGCATGACATAAGATATAAATCGCTTGACACACTTCCTAGACAGGAGGTTGTGATGGGTAGGGTAAATTGTTCAGAAAAATGAATGCTGCTCCCACTCTTATTTGATTATTAATATTGTTGTTGTTGTTTTAAATCAAATTGACAAAACATTAGTTTTGAGAACATTATTATCTGTCTGACTGACTGTCACAATTCATGCGGAATTTGTGCTATATAATTTTATAAACATATCATCAATCATATAATCAATATAAATCATTAAAAAAGTCAAACACATTTGATAAACTTGTGGCTTTACTGACATCTTTAAGGGTTGTAATTCTATATAAAAAAATCTGTTTAATCATTAATACTAGTGTCGATTATTTTCAGCAGAAACTTGACACAATAACCTTTTAACTGCTGTGTGCAGAGTACTATAATACTACATTATAGACATGCTACATTAGAGTTAATTTCTCATGCTGTAACCTGTAAAGTGTTTTTTTAAATGATATATATATATATATATATATATATATATATATATATATATATATATATATATATATATATATATATATATATATATATATATATATATATTAAAAACAATAGCAATTCTAATTGGTGTTGATTTTATTCCAGACATGGGTGTTCCATGTATGGGACTAGTCTGGTGGCCATCATATTATTAAAATTTAACAGACAGATCATTTAAAAAAACTTTTGCTTATAATGCGTATAATTCTCCCTTCATTTTTTCAGATATGATTCAAATATACTGATGTTATGTTTTGAGAACATTACTTCCATCAAAATGACCACTAGAATTGGTTTGGCTGGTTGTACACCCAGGACAGCAAGTGGACAGTGATGGACAACTAGTGCCGGCCGACTACTGTTGGTTGGACAGGTTTCGTTTATTGGACCGCTACTTTGGTTGGACCATGAGTGTTGGTAATTAAACACTTATAGATAGTTGGACTGTAAGTGTTGGTTTGACAACCGTAGTTGGGTGGACTGCTAGATGGACAGCAAGTGTAATGGACAGCTAGTGATGTTTGAACTGCTACTGTTGGTTGGACAACTATTGATTCTGGCTATATATATTGATTGGACCACAAGTGTTTTTGAACAACTATTACTGGATTGTAAGTGTTCCGTTTATTAAAACATGAAACATGTATGTGTGTTAAAAAGGTTACAAAGGGCAATAACTCTTACTTATACTTAAATTGGGGTTATACAAATTGTCGCAAAAGAGTACATTGTTA
Source organism: Mya arenaria (assembly GCF_026914265.1). Classification (NCBI taxonomy): domain Eukaryota; kingdom Metazoa; phylum Mollusca; class Bivalvia; order Myida; family Myidae; genus Mya; species Mya arenaria. The sequence continues at coordinate 7,750,185 of NC_069127.1, read as the reverse complement.
CTGTGAATAAGTTCATGAAGTTTGAAGTTGATATCTTTTGTGTTTGTAAAACAATACAATAATTAAAAAACCCCACGTGTTTTATGAATGACAACGTGGGGTGAAGGAATTTAAAAGAGCGTCACCAAAGGATCATTTTTTTTTGAAATGATGGATAAATGGGACCAGCGGGTTCTGAGGAGAAGATTTACGAAGTTTTCTATATACATTACTAGCTCCGCCCCCTGGTGGCCAAGTTCTTTACAAATCAACATGGTGTGAAGAAATATGACAGAGTGTCACCTAAGGAACATTTCTGTTAAATTATTTTAATATAGGGCCAGCGGATTCCGAGAAGAAGATTTTCCATATAGACATTTAGTGAAAAGTAACCCCGCCCCATTCTGGCCATGTATGAGCTGAAGAAATTTAATAGAGGGTCAACAAACGATAATTTCTGTGAAATAATTTTAAGATCGGGCGAACGGATTCTGAGGAGAAGAGTTTTAAAGTTTTCCATACAAACATATAAAGTGAAAAGTGGCCCTGTCCTTGGCGGTTTTGTTTTAAACATCAATATCAACACTGTTATTGAATGAACCTGGAAGAAGACCACTTCAGGAACTTTCCTGTAAAAAATAAGTTGGAATTGTCCCAGTGGTATAGGTGGAGAGGTTGTTCGAAGGCAAATATTGAATACGGACGACGACGGACAATCAACCTATGACAATTGCTTCTGCTGAGCACTGTGCTCAGCTGAGCTAAAAATCGAATGCCGAAGAATGTAATTAAACAGTTACATACATCAAATACATGGAAGCTTATTCTGACGTTCTCAGTCTTGTGGTGGTGTCCGTGAAAACTAAAGCACAAGACCGGTCCGTTGATTGAACTGTTTAACCTGGCAATCGAAGTAACCTATAACTTTAAATACTCTATTCAATGATATATTCTAAGTCATGCAGGGAAATTGCTAACGTTGAGCTGTGGTTTCGAACGAAGACCTTATGCAAAGCATGCTCAATTTTGTCAATGTGTACAATTTATTTTCTAAGCAATATCTTCTTAAACATAGCTATGAATATTACTCAATGCTAAATACTTTTTCTTTGATTTCGTCGATACATCTATGGTTACAGAACGTTTATTGAAAGGAAATAATACGTACGAGTCGATATCGTTTGAAGTGGTAGGCAACATTCCCGACATGTTTTTAAACAAGCCACCGCTAAATACTTTATTACCTATTTCTGTTGAACAAAATGTATTTTTCAGAACTTGAACATTTGCAACGATATTCCAACAAACAAATATGGCTGAACCGTTTAAACAAAACAAAAGGAAAATTAGAGTCGATATTTCAAAATATATTTTATTTGGACAATTTGCTTAAGATATATCCGAGTGGAAGTCAGGTTATGATCTTTGCCAAGTCACACTTATTAATATGAACAATATTCCCTTAAGACAGTGTTTCGTTTTGATAAAAATAAAATAATGTAAGTACATGTAATCAAATTTTCATTCACTAAGAAAGATAACCATAAATCTCTCACAAAATCTTGAAGCTTCCTAAAAATCAAATGAATTTCTTTTGCACAAGCAATATGTTTCTATCAGATTTACGTCTTACTTATAACTACGTGTACAAAATGAAACAGGCCCTTGTGTCAAATCATGTACCAGTTATCAAAGAGGGTTACCTTGTCCACAGCCGACGACGATTTGATCGGTCGTATTGGCAGCAGACGGAAATCTAATGATTTTACATGTGTCAACTTGCCCTATTTCTATAACTAAAATTGAAATAATCTATACAATGGTTTAACAAGCTTTCATTTTCGCAAGTTTATATGTTTAATATAACTATGTCTAATAAAACTAATGAAACACTCTTTCATCTAATTCTGATTAGATACTTAATAACATAATAACGAGTATTCAAGCTAACTATCATAATATATTCTTTTTTAGTTTTTTTTTACCATTTCATGTCCATTAATTTGGTTTTGTGAACAAACAAACATGATTATGTTTTATTTGAGAACTATACGACTCCTAAATACTAAACAAACGTCCTACACATGTTAGGCTTGTCGAACGTCTTGTTCCAATTCTCGTGAGACGAGTTCACAACTTTCGAAATAAACCGGTCGATTGTGTTTATTACTGAGTCAGCACCAACTCCATTCTGTTGTTAAGAAATAACTCAAACACCAGCGTTAAGTTACATTTACAAATAAATATAAAATTGAAATTCTTATCTTTTCTTCATAATTTGAAAATACATCTAATTGAATACAATATAATAGGGTAATTGGTAATGCGTTTTAATTCGGGCGATTGCATTTGACGTGAAGTGGATTTTGGAAGATAAGGAAACTTCAATGAGATTTCAATACAAAATCGGAATCGAAAAGCAGAACTGATAACACTTTGACTACATGTATTTCACTGCCTCCAATTACTCGACATTATTTTCGTTTTGGTATCAATTGCGTTAGTTTCTCTAATTTATTTTAAAGTTTTGTGGCTTGTAAAAGAAAGACTACTTGAGATCAATAAGAAAAAATAGTGGGTTTTTTTAAGAAATCATTTTTAGGTAAGAATTTCTGCTAAATGATTTAAATCACGCTGAATACACACAATTAATTACGTTTATTTAGGTACGTTTAATATAAAACAACTGACCATTGCCATGTTAGAGTTAATTAGGCAAAATACAGTAATTATCAAATTTATTAATGGGTTAACGAATGTAAATAACATAAATGAATGAGGCCATGCACACCACATCTATGTTCTTTTCGTAAACCGATTGCGTATCTTTGTATTATTTTCAGACGAAAACTCTTCAAACAAAGAACTGGTTAGGAAAAGGGGGCTGGTGTGTACTACTTCATATTATCAAAGCTGAACAATTGTTCTCTTATACATTTACTGACACCGAACAAAGAAAACATACGTACGTCATTAATCAAACTTCTCCATGAACGTGTCAAATTTCCATCCAGTATATTATTCGTAACTTCGAAAAAACACTGCAACGAATACAGCAATTATATCATGTTAAGCCAAACAAAAAATAACCCATAGTTTCGCAGTTGTTCATAGATAATAATGATCTTTACGGAAGAAAATAGATAGCATACATCAGTGTCGTTCACGATTGTGGCAGAATTGACTTCGATGTCTTTAATGACTTTATCAAGGATCTGGATAATATTCTGTAGATCGCCCGCTGTTAGTAAGTTCTCGTTAGCTGTCGTCAATATAGTTGTTTCCTGCTTTAACCTCGACAAAGCCTCTGTGGTATTGAGGAATCCATTTAACACCTACAAAGTAAAGGGTCTCACATTACACGCAGTTCATTCATACAGACATATATGTACATTATGGATCAAGTGTATGAAATGTTTTTGTTGGCAAGGTCTTTGTTTAGATTTTATTTAGTAAATTTTAGTTCAGATACAAAAGTTTGTTTTTATGCCAAATATGCGCATCGTAAAATAGGTTTGCTATTTTGCAATAGTAGTGTGCATTAAGAACAGTGAGACTTGGTTTAGGGAATAAATAGTAAAATATAAAAACGTATTTTCTTTGTATTTTGTGTCATATCAGACTTGTGAATGCTTACTAATGTATGTATGAATTTATGTTTGTGAGAATACATTTTAAAGCCAATCACAAAAGAAACTCAAAATAAGTTTTATAAAATATTGATGGCATTACCAAGGACAATAAATGAGAATGTTAACTGCAAATTATAATAATGTCGCTACCAAACAAAAATTATATGAATAATTATATGGCGTACCTGAGCGTGTAAATCTTGTATCGCTCTCCGTGTGCAATTGTTAACGAGGTTCAGATAAATGCCATTTTGACAACGACGATACATATCGCCTAAAATACGAATGTCAAAGTTCTTATTATCAAATAAAGTACATTTTCTTTCAGATTTTCTGAATTAGTTTAAGACACAACGGTATTTCTTTTTGCTGACTTGTATTGTGTTAGTCTGCCGTTTCATACTTTCGCCGCGAAAATACATGAGACGGTGCGAATATTCTGCCCCGAAACATGGCGTACTTTGTATTTTTGTCAATTTCCTGTTGGCATTTGCAGACAATTAAGCTATCTTAATAGGCTTAAGTTTTCCTTGAATGCAGGCATTAAATGCAATTAAACTATGTCTTCACATGCCGCCTTGTCTTGAAAAGGTGCTATATAAATTTAAATGTTTGAAAATGCAGAAGTATTGCTGGTCTTGAATGCTTTGTGCATGCCTACCAAAAATATGAACATTCGCCATATGGTGGAGTAACATGATATTATTTCGTATTTGGCTCAATAAAATGGCGTATTTCGTGCAATCGTAGTTTCGTATCATGTAATAGTTATACATATCAGTCCAGTTTATGGCCGACTCCATAATTGAGCTAAAAATATTTTTTTTAATTAAAACCTAGAATCAAATCTCTACCTTGGTATCCGTCACGGCATCTTTGCAGAGCTATTTGTCCGTCAAGAGCTACCGGCCATTCTCTGCCGTTTTCGAGGAAAGCAGCACATGAGCTTGGTCCTAAATAGTTCGTTAACATACTAAAATAACTCATTATCCAATACAAATATAAACTATTTCTGTAATTGTGAGGACTTGCATTATATATATATATATATATATAAAGGTTGTATCTATCTATTACGTTATCTCTCTTGCTCTAGACGAGGAAGTAAAAGCAGTAGTCTGTGTTATCTTAAAAGCCATTGATCGCGTATGACATGAAAGTAATTTTTAGGCTTCGGGAATGTGGCATTTCCGGTCCCTATAGCGAACTGATTATCTCGGTGAAAGAAAACAGAGCGTCGTCTTGTCTGGTTCTTTGTCTGATATGGTTTCAAAATCTGCCGGCGTTCCACAAGGTTCAATACTTGGACATTTACTCTTTTTATCTAAATAAATGATATCGTTCGTGAAATAAAATTGCATTTTCAGATGATACTACCGTATATATCATTGTCGATGACTCATTGTTTATTGCTCAGCAACTAAATAGTGACATCGAGAATATCAATATGTGTACCGAAAGGTGGCTTAATTAATTAAATCCAGCGAAAACTGAACCAATTCTCGTCTGTCGAAAAAGAAACAGACAGAACATCCACCTATCGTTATGGATGGTGTTCAAATATCGGAAGTTACTACTCATAAATATCACTGCCTTGCACTCTCCAGTGACTGCTTAGGTCATGAACATATCCAGTCTGTCAAACTAATGCCTGTTAATGTATTTACTTCATATGATCATTCAAAAACGACCTAGATCGCAAATCGCTAGAAGTTTTTTTATAAATTAATAATATTTTTGCAATGCACTGTAGTTCAAAGGCATCACCTAATTGACCAACAGTTTACTATCATGCCTTTATCATTTTAAGTACTACTGTTTGGATAAACAAAAACTACGGACTTGCTCAAGAATATTCAATCACGTTTAGCACTACATTCGCCAAACTAAACGCTTTAAATTTCCTTAACATAATTTAGAACACACATGATTTTGGCCCTGACCTGACCTATCAATGTCCTCCCCTGTCTTTTTGTTTCTTGAGGTTTCTCCCTCTTTGGCTACGTCCATACTATCAACGCATTTTACAACCTACTACTTCAAACATTTGTCATTCACCCTTTTCTTCAAATTACAACGATTATACAAATCTACAAATTATAAAAGCATTTATGCCTGTAGAAGCAGCTTAAAAGAGTAACAGGTGCGACGCATAACAAAAGCTAACAACTTAACTTAATTCTGCCGGGATTAATTTGTTTTGTGCATATATCACTTGTTTATCTTTCATGTATTTATTTTCGCAGTAAATATTTAATTAATGACTATGCTTCACCTTTGTGTATCCGTAAGATGCTTTATGTAAATAAATATTTTTCAAGCAAACAAGATCATGGATTGTAATCTAATTGTTACCTCACGCTTCCTGGGTGCAAGGAAGCAATTGATATATTTACCGAGTCAAGTACTTTCGCTTTAAGAAATTATCTCAATGTATGCGGTCAGTGATCAATATTGTTACTTAAGTAATATATTTAAACTCCTGTCAATGCATACGTAACCAAACTTTCAACTAAATTTATTTCTATTAAATATATTATGTTTCATCAGTCCCTTTCATTTTCGGTATACAAAACCTTTCAACATATAGGAAACAGTACACACATTGACAATATAAACGTTTAAATAACAAATTAAAAAAAATGCTTAATAAAGCAGATTTTAATAATCACTATTAAAACTATTTTTGAGTCAGGCTTTTTATCAGAACAGCGCAGGCGGATGGCAATACTCGTCCATTTGACTGAGCAGACGATAGACATAATGTTACCTCTCAAGAACATTATATCTGGAGTATTGGAACTTTAAATTACAATACACATATGCTTTTTTAAACATGTGTACCAAGGTTATGTAAAATCTAACTGTTCAAATAAACGTATTAAACGTAAAGGCTAATCAATTTTGAGTGATGCTGAAAACGACACGATAGGGATGAAATAACATGTAACTCGACTTGTTTTCTCTAAAATCATGCAAGCAGTTTAGTGCATTGTTTACACGTTTACAACTAGGTAACATGATATAACATGCATTGAATGTGTGACCATATAACAAAACAAGACCCTTTGATCTTGTCAAAAGAAGATTGTTTGAGCCTGTTTAGTTATATGAGAGGCTTAATATTTAGGAATTGCTGCATAAGGCAAAATATTGACCAAACCTGGATGCGTATTCAATAAGCAACTGAGATTAAACTTAAATCCAAGATACGAAACTAAGTGTTTTGATTGGCCTGTATATCAAACTGACCAATAGGATGAATGGAATCAATCAAGCATGTATAAGGATAAATGTAAGATCAATATTGAATACTGGCCCTGGCCCAAATGTCTCAAACAATCTTTAAGGCCCCTTATAACCGGATCAGGCTAAGATGACTATTTTTGTTTTGTATAAGTTGTGTAATTGTCTCCCTTTAAAGAGTTAAGCCACCTTTGAAGAAAATTGTATTACAGATGATCATGCTTGGCTATTAAATGGTTAAAACATCAGGTTTAAGCAAGAAATTTATCTAAATGAAAATCGATACTTTAACCTGTTGCGGATACAACGACTTAATTCCGGCAAATTGGAGCTTTTGCGAAACAGCCAAGTATTGGGCATAACGTAACATGTACGTTGTATACCGCACAGGGCTGTCAGCTTTAAATCATTAGAATTTTCACGGAATGCATTTCGATGGTATATCTACAAGCAAAACATGTGGAAACCTAAACATTGATCGTTAATGTTTCTACTGTTTCAGCAGTACTAGATATCAATAAAATGTTTTCGCTTTACTTGTTATTATTGCTTACACAGATGGTGTCATCTTAATGAGATTTATATAATAAAACTAAGCTTCTTAGTAAAGTAGCTTATATTAATTCGATCTTTTTCTGTCAGTTTGAAAATAAAATAAAATCCTCTTCCTGGGTTAAATCACCAGTACTCAGTGTTCATGAGATTTATACTCAGTTCAGGACAATCAAACATGGATGTATTGGCACAAGGAGTAAAAAACAGAAGAAGCAATTACAGCATGCCATTCAAAATTAAGAACATGTGAAATTTTAAAGAAATAACTCAATATCAATGCAAGCCAACAGACAGATGCCAAATAAAAATGATACACCCCAAAGACATTCCAATATATATCCTACCTGATAACGCTGGATCCATCGATGAAATAAAATCTCCAGAATAATCATCATCATCGTCTTTCAATATTGCGACTGAAATACATGTATTTACAAATAAGCTGCCTTTTACAAATGCATATGCTTCATTTGGTTTCCTTATTCTTAAACAAGCTATGAGTGTAACAGCAATAAATAATGTAAACGAATACAGATAAAAAATTAGCAATATGACTTTAAAGCCGTACAGTAAGACTTTTAATCTTTCCAGCAAACATGGACGGTATAATAAATACACTATCCGTTAAAACTTATTTGTTAATTGAAAAAAGTATTTACCAACATATATAATAACACATACAGCAACACCATTATTGAACGTATGTACCTGATAACGCTGGCTCCATAGTTGATAAAAATTCCCCAGAATGATGAACATCGTCGTTTTCATCTTTCAAAATATCAACTGACATCCCTGTTTTAAAAATAAGCTCCTTTTTTACTAATGCATATGCTTCGTTTAGTTTCCTTATTTTTGTACAAGCCATGAGTGTGACAGCAATATCAAATATGAACATTTAAGAATATGCTGTACAGATAAATGATTGAGCAATTTGACTTTAAAGCCACATAACAAGACCTTTAATTTTTCCAACAAACATGGACGGTATTATCAATACACTATCCGTTAATTATTTGTTTTTTTTACGAAGGATAATCCATATAAAATCTTATCGGACTTTAACAATTTGGCTACTCATACAATTTCCATTTACTGTATAACAATTGTTAATTACAACTGCTTTAAATAATTTCCAAACGTTGTTGCCTCTAAATGTATTGCTAAACTATTTTTAAATACATATTATAAATACCCAACAATTTCAAACATTGGAAACATACAGAGGTAACTCAAAATCTACAATAATGACATAAGCCCATATTAAGGGTAAATTAAACAACGAATGACTCATATTTCAGTACACATTTAAACGTTGATTTTGCTTTTTGAATAGCTGTATTACGTGAAGGGATAAAATATAACGCATATTCCTTTTACTCAAAACATTTTTTGAACGCTTACTATATGCGACGCCATTTCCTTGGCGATGTTTTGCGCCTGTTTAGAACTTTATAAACTTTGATAAAAATGTTTCACCAGCATTGAATATATTAGAAAAGATCACATTTTCTAGACTATTCAAAATTGCTAACTTTTTAACTATTGTTAATATATTTAGTGAAGTTCTTAAAGAACATTACGTTCAACTTTCCTTCTATTGTAGCATTCAAAACTGATCTATTTCGTGTATGCTGATTTGCTCTTTTCGGTCTGCAGATTGGACTGGCTATTAAACATATTTAGGACGGAGCCCTAAAGGACACCATCCAAACACGAAGTCGTCGCACTTTCATACCTGCTTCTACACAATGTATTCAGGTTGAAAGCAACATCAGTCAAGAACATGGCAACACAGAAATATTACATGGAAAGTTTGGAAGGAATCATATTTGATAATTCAAAATAGTCTTTACCAACATATATAACAACACATACAGCAACACCATTATTGAACGTATGTACCTGATAACGCTTGCTCCATAGTTGATAAAGCTTCTCCGGAATGATGAACATCGTCGTTTTCATCTTTCAAAATTGCAACTGACATCCCTGTATTAAAAATAAGCTTCTTTTTACAAACGCATATGCTTCGTTTAGTTTCCTTATTTTTGTACAAGCCATAAGTGTGACAGCAATATCAAATGTAAACATTTAAGAATATGCTGTACAGATAAAAGATTGAGCAATTTGACTTTAAAGCCACACAATAAGACCTTAAATCTTTCCAGCAAACATGGACGGTATAATCAATACACCATCCGTTATTAACTTAATTGTTTGTTATTTACGAAGGATAATCCATATAAAATCTTATCGGACTTTGACAATTTGGCTACTCATACAATTTGTTGTGTAATGTTTTTGTATATAAATGTATTTTTAAACTATTTTTAAACACATATTGATAAATACCAAACTATTTCAAACATTGGAAACATACAGAGGTAATTAAAAATCTATAATAATGGCGTAAGTCCATATTAAGGGTGAATTATACAACGAATGGCTCATAAATCAGTACACATTTAAACGTTAAGTTTGCTTTTATAATAGCTATAAGTAGTAAAGTGATGATATGTTACGCATTTCATTACTCCAAACATTGTTTGGATGCTTACTGTATGAAAGACAATTTCCTTGACGATGTTTTGGATTTTTGCCTGTTAAGAGATATTTTAAACTTTGTTATAATGTTTGATCAGCATTGAACAAATAAGAAAAGATCACTTTATCAAATATTTGGACATAATTCATTATTGAAAACGATTTGATATCTAGAATATGTTTTTGTTATTTGTTAATTAGTATTATTTATTACTATTTTTTATGTCCATTATATTTCAGACGGTCGAATAATGAACCTTGCACAATTTATCCCTGATGATCTCTGCTTATAACAGTTTAGTCGACATGCATAATGTGATCATCATTATTTGTTTTTATGATTGAAGTTTGAGTATGTCCTTTGTTAAAGCATATTGGTTGGCATTCCAGTTTTGAAGCAAACCTGTAACGTAACAAGTGCACCTCGTGTTTGCACTAGTATAAATGCCTTCGCATGTTTGCAGTCAGAATGTGAACCATTCAAACTCACAAATACATGAGTATTTATATTAATGTAAAGGTAATGAAGCTATCCTTATAAATATGTTAGTATGCCGTATATGTAACAAACAATGCAAGGGCAGTGCAACGTCAGTAACATTCATGGTCGTCAACACCCCGTATAACCTAATAACTGTAAACACACTCATTTCAACTTTAAACTTGATTAAGAGATACAAAATACACATTCAAATTATTTAACGGCATGAAAAAGTCTCACCAATAGTTGAAAAAGTAATTAAATTGTCGAAAAACAAAAACAAAGCTGGTAAAAACAACAACAACAACAACAACGACGGGAATAGAAATTCTTAAATTTAAACGATCTAAACGATTTGAGTCAACTAGTTTCCTCACATCTTAGTTTTTACTTAAAAGTTTTGTGTTATGTGTAAGCTCTTGGAAAAGCAAGGGGAATTCTAGCAGAAAAAAAAACATATTGCACACCTGTAAACCGTTAGCTTGTCAATTAGAGGATAGTATACGTTTGGGGATTATTTTAGATAGAGTTTTTGATATCTATAACTTAAAAAAGAGTTCATTATTATTGTAAATAACTGTAGTAATCCATATTAAGAATTGTAAAACTAATACAAAGATAAGAACTAACAGGACGCATCGGTATAGTTTTTAAAAGTTAGGACATATAATAGGAATGATTAAAACATATCAATAGCCTTGATGATTTTGACAAATTCTGAAAGTTCTTCCAAGGCTTTTTCCATTGATCTATATCTACATAAACAGACGAAGCAAGGCAATGCACTTCTAGGTCAAATGGTTTAATTTCTAGATTAACCAATGTACTATTCAACACTACCATTTTAATATATATATTATATATATACCCGCTTTATCAAATATTTACCGCAAACTGGTTTAAACCCCTGTAAATTAATTTTACTGACCGTTCCAAGGCGGTACATTACTATCCTTGATAAACACACCTAGGTTTAATATTGTATATATGTACTGTGTTGTTTGTGGAGTTTGGTGCTTTTGTTCCGTATTTCTTTTTATTGTCTATGTCTTTGGCGTTTACCCTGTGCCATTAAACGGGGTTTATGTTTAAACTTTTGCCCCCTGAGCTTGTTTCTGTAACTTTTTCATATAAATATTGTACTTCGCTCAGAGAAGTTATTTATTTCTAGTTCTATGAAATGTCATATTTATGCTTTGGATATCTGGGTTGTAAACAAGTTAGTTCAAGCTTAAGAACAGTTATAACAGGTAAATACATATATGCAAATGTTAAGGTACGTTACAACTAAATGCTTAGTACAAGGGTGTGATCCAGGATGCCCTCTCTATATTTAAGATTGGGAATGCGACTTCAGATTAAAATTTGTTTAGTCTTACTGATGCAAATAATTCAAAATTGTTATACTTTAAATTCAGTCCAATAACTGCACTCAGAAAAAAAAGAATCATAAATATATCAGAGATTAAATATTTTCTTGCTGCAACAGAAGTTGATTGTCTCCCGGTCTGATTCAACATAGATTTCTTGAAAAAGTAACGGTGTAAAACTGCAAAGGGAGTTAATTTTCATAAGGAGGAAGGCGACGACATACCTTTTATTGTTTTAATAAATTGGGTTTGAATTGAAATTAAAGGAAATGTATGGTTGTCATATAAATGCTTTACTTCACACAGTTCAATTCTTTGAGGATCATCTTTAAAGGGATAGCTCCTTTGACGATAACGTTAATGTTGCTGTTCTAAAATCGTAGAAAACATAACCACAGGTTCCATTAACAATTGAGTCACTAAATTAATTACAATGAATGCACAATGTAAGTCAAATTAAATGGTTATTGGACTTATTTCAGCTGGTTCTAAGTCACCATTAGTAATAAACCTTTCTTTTATATAATAATTTATATTCCCATTACTGAAATTACTGCTTAAAAGTGTGTCTTTTTGTCAAATTCACCGTAAACTGTACTTACAAATTAATACAGGATACCCAAACAGTGAGGCTAAATTATTTAGTTTCACTTTTAGTTTAGTATTTTGCTTCATTATTCTAAGTTGTTCACCTTATCAAAAAATCGTACACTTTCATCGACTTTTAAAGCTTTTTTCCATTAATTATTATAATATACATTTCTAAAGCTCATTTAAGTAACATTTGCTGCCGATAACATGTTGTCTTTAAGTATAATTAATATCATTGTACCCCTTTGTCCCCTAACCGTCTAATTGCTCATCCCCAGTACTTACCAATTATGTCACCTGTTTTATTTTACGATTACTAGTGTTTAATTTTTAATTGGGCATCTTGCTGAGTACGATGTTGGTTTGAAATTTTGTTTAATTCTGTTTGAAACTCATCTGTGTCAATTAATTCATCTTTCACTTGCTGTAAATGTTCCACGACAGAATTGCCCCCGGTGTTTTTTGTTTATTCTTTTGATATTACATTACTCCTTTTCAGAAGCTCAATAAGAGTTTTTCAGCATTTATCTAGCCCATCCAATTGTTTTCTGAATTATCAATCTGTTAGACTACATATTTGAATCAAGTTTTGAAATATTAACAATTGTTTGTTACGTTAATGTTTGAATCTTATCTGATAACTTCTCAAAGGTTTGCTAATTTGTCTGAGCGCTTGTTTACACAATTAAACGGTTCTTTGGGATCGCCATTATTTATTATTATAATTCTACACTATTCATGCCAAGATAACTTTGCAAAATATTTGCCTGGTCTGTCCCTCTGTGAAGATAATTAATTAAATGATTATTATCAACATAGTATGATAACACAACGTCTAGTCTAAAACTATTTGATGAGTCTGTTGACCGTTTGAAATTATCCAGAAATATCATTAGATAACCGAATTATAGTATGATATTCCATAAAATTAATTGGTAATTATAGTGAACATATATTATATATTATATATTATAGAGCCATCTCTTGTGTATGGTATCACTTTCTGGATATGTCATAATCAAATCATAACTACATTCTTCTAATGTTAATGCAATTTCTGCAATAACTATTGAACCAATGAATCAAAAACTAAAAGATTTAATCACTTTGCTTTTTTCATCTCTTAAATTTAAAGTAAAATTCCACGAAAAAGGCTTATAACCAGCCCTATGGTCAACTTTAAAATAAAAAATGCCATATTGTTGTTGGGTGGTTTAATCTATACATGATGCTCAGACTCGAAATAAAAATATCATACGATTGAAGTATTCTGTTTCAATAAATGTATCGATAAGTGTTTTTCCTACATCGGGTTTACCCGGCGGCCAAATCAAAGGAAATCAAAACTTAATCAAACATTACAACAGGTTGAACCAATTAGTTACTGTGTAATTCAGTGTTTTTCTGTTCCATTGTTTAATAGTATTCACTGTTGTATCTTTAAGTAAATCCAATTCATCATAATGTTTTGTTTTCTAATGGCTCTGTGGATTTTAGTTAATTGTCATCATTGAGACTAATCGATTCAGCCACCTCATTTATTTCAGAATCATTAACTTATACTTTTGCGTCTAACGCTTTATGTATGTATCTGGTTGAGTGCAGAGTTGTCTATAAATTCTGCTTAAGATTGATTACACAATATCATACCTTAAAATAGTTAACACATATGTTTTGTAGTTCTCCAGGTATATCCATAAATAACCCCATTATATAAAAATTTCCCATAAAAGATTCTTGTGACGAACTTCCTTGGTTTGTCTCAATGAATAATCATAAAGTTTCTTAAATGCGGTGTTGCAAAGATCTTTATGAATATTTTGATAGACAAACAATATGAAATGGGAACATGTGTGTAATCTTATGTATTTTGGTGTCTTGTAATATGAATGAGAAACATAACACACACTAGACTTTTTATATCTGCCCTAAATAAATTTTGATTTTGACTCATCCAAACTCTTTGCATACAAATAACATTTATCATTAAATTAATGGCTTGAGTAACATGTGTATTTTTTTTCAAGAACCACTATTCTAAGATTGGTTAATCTAAAACAAGATTGTGGCATGTAGTCATAGTTATGCTTAAAAAATTGTTTGACTATTAGCACCATAATTCGGAATTTCCATTATATAAGTTTCTTTAATAAAAACATCAACAAATACGATATATATATATATATAGTGTACTAGCATGTTATAGCCATTTTTTTTAAATTAACCTTGAATGGTCAGTGGTCAAAATAATAAGTGACCTGTGAAATTAAAGGTTAAAGTATGTTGAGATAGACATGGTAAGTAGTATACATTGTGCCGGTCACTGCAAAATTGATCTATTTTGATTTACTAGTGCATAAGCGTGAATAAGTAGGTTTAAAATGGATCACATGGACATAAGTAGCAACTCAAAACGATTCGCAGGACAGTTAATACATTTTTAATCTACTATTTCGCAGTGCTCAAAACTAGTGGGTTTAAAATGGATTAATGTGATGTGATTGGTTACTATTGACAATAAGGAAAGCTGTTCCTAGATCAATTAAATACAAATGTTTAAGATATGACAAGTATTCAAATGAGTCAGGCAGATCATTCGGCAAACATAACCCCAAATATAGATAAATGTGTCCGGCAGTTTTATTTGGTCATAAATCTTTGAAGTGCATACTTATCACTGTAAGAGGAAACCACTGAACAAGAAAAGTGGTGCTTGATTTGCTCCTTTAACTAGTTGAAATTTCGAGTGCGAACTGACATACTGAACAAGGAAACAATAAAGACTAGCCCAGTAGCTGATCCATAAGTAAACACAGAGTGTATGCCTCGATATCACTTGCTGCTGGTACTCCGAGCTATTTCAAATGAATGAAAGAAGTATTAGTTATTAAGTAATTATTTAAAGACTCTAAAAATAAACAAATACAAATACTCCTCGAACCCATGACATAAATTATTTTCTTGTGGATTTGTATCTGGCACAAATGCATTACGAATATTTTGAGATAATGGTATAATACAAAATAATTGCACACTTTGTAAAAGTAACTACCTTATTCGAAATGTGTTATTAAAATGACTTCTTCAAAAAGTAGTTTGTGATCTAAAGGATACTATGAAGGATATTTGTTGATTTCAGTGAAAGCTAGTAATTTATTAGCCGAGTATTCATATAAGAACTATTTTCATGAGTGGCGATGGTTGACATATTTTATCAGAGGCTTTTATGTAAAATATTAAAAAAGTTTAATTAGGCTTGAATTTGGGGTGGAAATTGGGGTGGAAAATGGGAGGGTGGAAATTGGGGTGGAAATTGGGAGGGTGGAAATTGGGGTGGAAATGAAAATTTATTAATCAGTCATTTTGATTGACACATTTTTATCAGGTTGAAGGGAAGCATCTCAAACATTATTTACTTGTGTACTCGTAAATATAATCAATAATACTGACATAAAAACAGAGAGTGACGCTTTAACGAATACCTATCTCGGTATAAGATTTGATACTTTTCAGAATGTCTCAATAAACTATAAAGCTACAACCGTCGTCCATAAATATCATTAAACTCAAAATGAACAGAAACTGCAAACAAACATGACTTTATTTATCTGATATATATGCAAATAGCTACAGAATGCCTTACATGAACTTAATAAGAAATATATTAATTGCGTTTAGTTTATACAGAAAGATGTGTGCTGCATGTATATGCACTAGTTTTGAAAAATTCTACACTAATTGTTTAGATATCAGCGGTAGATCCAGTCGATGAACTCATATAATTTAGTAATCGATCATATCAAAATAAAGTATAAAAAATACAAAGACGATCTAAAATGAGTGTTTATTTTGTATGTTAAACGAGTTCGTTTTAAATAAGGCTCTACCAAGTAAATTATTTTTAAAATAAATTTGAAACAAAATAAACACGAATATGAGATTGTATTTAAAACATTCATTTACGGTCGAAATCTTGGCGAAAGGTTCTTCAATACACTGGCTCGTGTCCTAGTGCGAAAATAAAACATTGTGTATTGTTTCTTTTTTCGTGTAAAATTAATTAGAATTAACTGAAATTAAGTTAATAGTAAATGTACAGTATGCTTTATTATATTTTTTTTAAGTTTTCAGTTTCTTTAAATACTTGACATATATTGACATATACTGAACGCTATGTCTTTTTTTCACATGAATTAAATGTGTATAAATTTAACATAATTCTACAGCTAATGAACAGTGTGCAATAAGCTGCTGTTCAAACAAAATCCGTGTTACATTCAGCTAGTTTAAACTACCCCCTATCATTACTTTTACTTGGTCAAGACGGCACTTTGTGACTTACATCAGAACATGACTGAAGTATTTTTTTTCTTTACTTTACTTGCTACACTAGAGATGAGAACCGAGCCGATAATTCAGGTCAGCTTTTGTAGAAAAGTCATTTTAAGATATTTAAGATAGTCGAAAATTAATTTATGTAACATAAAAATGTATTATTTCAATGTTTTACACATGATAAGATGTTTTGATTGCCGACATCATGTTGTTCACGTATACAGCGGAGGGAAGTTAGCTTTGTTTTACTTGTTGTAATTAATATCTCTGTATCCATAAATATGTCAATGTAAAAATTATTTTTCTTTCTTCTTCTTATTGAAACATGGAAATATAGAAGAAAGGAAACCTTGTTCCTGCAGTATGTGAAGCACCAAATAAATGTATGTCAACACTCCGGAAGAAATATCTAACGAAAGATTGGAATATGGGGTTATTGTGTGTGACGAAGGGTTTTCCAATGTCTTCCTAATATTCTGTTTGAAAATACCGCCTGCATTCATAAATGTTCTTTAATGCACATGTTAGTTCTTTTAGCCCCGATATTTTTAATATTAGGCATTTCTATTCCTTTTCACCAATAATGGAGATGTCAGCCTAATTAGTCGTTGTTGACTGAATAAATAAGTTCCTCAATGTTGTTTTTGTTTTGAAACTCTATTTTAGTTTTCCCATAAATATTTATTGAGGAATGAAACAGAAACAGAATATTTAAATTCCAGTATCTTAAATGTATCTTGATTTTTTTAATATCTCATAACACTACCTGCAAATAACAAATACAAAGAAGGTAATTACCGTTCAGTGTCGTAACCCACATTACCACAAATACAACGAATCAAGATACGGGCTAACGTTTTCGTTAAACCAAAGCATAACTACATACAAAACGTTTTTGTCGAATTCTTGTTCGTAGTTGCAAACAGCCCATATCCTAGTTAAAGTAAACAAGCTCCTGAATAAAAAAATCGACAAAGAAATCATGATATTGAAGACATGTAGTAACATTATAAGACCATCAATTAATAATATATTGTTAAACAATTTATCATTTAAGTAGCAAAATGTGTTTTACATTTTTGTCTTTATTGTCGTTCGTTAATATTCAGAGCCAATACAATGCATAGTATCGTCCACAATTTAAAAAGCTTTTGTGTTTTTGCTTTCCACGCCTACTGCATGTGTTGTGAAATGCATTTGAAGTATGACAATTCTTATTTAATCTGACTACTTTGTTTCTGTATTTTATTCACATTAGATAATAAAAACTTTAACTGCCACTGAACAATGCACCACTGCTATTTTCAGAGAAATAAGTTGCTATAAGAGAAACATTAATCGCAATTTAACACCTGCTTCTACACAATACATACATATTGAAAGCGAAATGAGTGAGGTACAGGATAATACATTAGTATTACGTGAATGTTTTGAAAGGAAAATAAACTGACATTTCAAAATATCTCCAACAAATGCATATGGTTCGTGCAACGTTTAAGCCTATTAATGTAAAAAGCAGAGATAACTAAACATCAATAACAATGTCGAAACTCACGATGGTGAAATTCTCAGAGACTGACTCACATTTCACAGCTATATTGAGTAAATGCAACTGATTTTACTATACTGTCAACAGTTTGAAGTTAGTTGCTGCTACTGAACAGTCTTGACTTTCTGATCTTGACATTACTTTGGAGGTTAAAACACAGACACTCGTATTTAACCATCATTAATTGTTTCATAATTTAATCCTTACTATAAACTTTGTAACAGGATATTGCTCTTTTCAGTTTTTAAATACTACCGCTAGGTTGCAAGAGCACTTCGTGTTTGAATTAGTATCAATTACTTGGTATATTTGCAGTCAGATTGCGTATTATTAAAATTCGCAAACACTTGATTATCTTTTATGAACGTAAAGGTAATGAAGCTATTCTTATTCTGCCGTGTATGTAACATACCACCGAATAACGACTGTTATCACACACTTTTAAATTTCAAACGAGAATATTTGCATTCGCCTAGTCTTCTGTATAGACAAAAATTGACGTTCAAACTGCATAACGCACATGGAGTTATGACGTCATTTTTATTTAAATATTGTGTTCCGATTGGAATAACGTGACGTCATTTAACCAATGATATACAACGTTACGAATCAATTATTCCTTTGCATAATTGTATGTTACCAGTTACACTTCTTTAAAAACAAATACTCCATTGCAGAAGATTCCGCTTATTTTTAATCGTAATGATTTTTTAAATGTAGATATAAGTATTGATCACATTTTATCTTGAGTCTTTGAGTTGAGTTATATTGATATTATTGCGCCAGGTGTAGGCTGCATTATTTTGTGCTCTGAATAATTTTCATTTTCTGTTGGAATTACTGTGTGTAAAAAACTGGAATTTTGAACTATAGTGATATGAATATATATTAAATATGCTGGTGAAATTATTCTTAGGAATTTTAATTGTATTACATAAAAAACAAAGAAGGGTGTTCCACCCCATTGATCTCAACTTACATGGTGGACAGATTATCAGCTCTCACAATGAATAAGCCGTTTACTGTTATACTGTACAGTACTGAGCAATTACTGACTTTTCGCTCACCACCAAAAAGTCAATTAAATTAGACAAAGAAGTGTTAACAAGGCTGAAAGAATTTGGTATACTGGTATACAGAGGTAAAAGGGCTGGTCGCCTCAGGACGAGGATCAAGGATTATAATGATGGTGTTCACTTGAAGAACTTAACACAGATAAAACTAGACAGAACAATTTATTTAAATGAAACAAGAAAACGCAGGCTCAAATGTTCAACTGTCAATACAAGATCTATTCGAGGAAAATCGTCTGAGCTACTACAGCATATTTTTTAGCAGAACATTGATCTTTGTGTGATTACTGAAACTTGGCTCCAGACTGATGGTGATGATGTTGTACGGGGAGAACTGTCACAGGATGGTTATCGTTTTGATGATGTCCCTAGACCTGAGCGAAAAGGATGCGGAATAGCCCTGTTATATAGAGACAACTTAAAAGTGTCACGCAATTCTTGCAAAACTTTTGAGTCCTTTGAGTATGTTGAGTGGAAGATAAATAGTAACAACTTTGTTTTCCTGATAATTGGTATCTATCGACCGCCATACTCTGAGAAGCACCCAGTTACACAAGCAATGTTTATAAATGAATTCTCAGACTTGTTGGAGCAACTTTCAGTGATATCTGAACCTTTGGTGTTAATGGGTGACTTTAATCTCCACTTAGACAATAAATCAGATTGTTATACTAAACAGTTGTCTTCACACATTTGGATTTATGCAGAGAGTTAAGAGACCTACACACATCAAAGGGCATATTTTGGACTTGATCATTACAAGAAAAAGAGATAAATTCTCAGATGTAACTGAACCTCTGACTGACTATTTTATTTCTGATCACTGCTTCGTTAGTTGTTATGTTGAACAGTGTCGTCCTCCTCTACTTGTTAAAACTGTCAAAAGCAGAAACTGGAAATCAGTGTCAAAAGAAGCATTTCAGAAAGACATCTCTGAATTGAATCTGCTTTTAGAACAATCTGTAAATGTTGATGAGCTTGTTACAAACTTTACCAAGAGTACCTCAGATGTAATTGATAAGCATGCTCCACTCAAAGAGAGAACTGTTATTTGCAGACCAAATGTACCATGGTATTCTGGATACCTGAAATCCCTCAAGCAGTTTAAAAGGTCAATAGAAAGTATTTACCAGTCTGACAAATCAAATTTGATGGAAAATATTTACAAAAAGGTTAGAAACAGCTACACTACTGCAGTGACAAGATCAAAAAATAGATATTATCAGTCTGAAATCAGTGGGGCAGAGGGCGATGTGAAAAAGTTATATGGGGTGACTGCCTGTCTGCTCGGTCGTACAAAGGACAATCCACTTCCACCGCATACATATGATGTATCTCTAGCCAACGAATTTTTGCAATTCTTTGTTGACAAAATTGCCAGGTTGAGAAATGACTTAGATAATATAACCATTGAATCGGCACATATCGGGTCTGTATCATTAAACGAGCCTCTGGGTGGCACAATTTTGACTGAGTTCACACCACTCTCAGAAAATGATGTCATGAAACTTATCCAAGGATCAAAACCAACAACTTGTGAGCTAGATGTTATTCCAACACCAAAGTTGAAAGACAATCTTAACATTTTTATACCAGTTGTGACAGAAAATAGATCATTATCATCTGGAGTGTTTCCAACAGAGTGATAACGTGCTGTGATAAAGCCTCTACTGAAGAAAAAGGGTCTCCCTCTAGAACTTAAATATTATCGGCCTGTGCCAAACTTGTCGTTTTTATCAAAGATCCTTGAGAAATCTGCCTTACAACAAATTACTCATCACATCGAAGTAAACAGACTTCTTCCGTCATATCAAAGCGCTTACAGAAAGGGTCATGGTGTCGAATCTGCAATGATGAAAATGTATTGTGATTTATTGGATGCTTTTGACAACAATAAAGTTACTATCGTTGTCATGATTGACCTCAGTGCAGCTTTTGATACAGTGGATATTCCAATTGTACTTCAAAGTCTTCAGGAAGACTTTGGTATTAAAGGTATTCCTTTGAACTGGATAAATTCCTATTTAACTGAAAGGACAATGAAAGTTATTGTTGAGAACGCATCTTCCAACACAGAACAGCTGCAGTTCGGTGTACCACAGGGGTCCTGTGCAGGCCCAGTTATTTTTACCATGTATATTGCTGCTCTGAACAAAGTTGTACAAAAATACCCAGCTGGACTTTATGGGTATGCTGATGATCATAAAATTGCTTTGGAATTCAAGCTGGAAATGCACAAAATGTGGCGAATGTGCTTGAAATGCTAAATGATTGTCTCAATGATATAATTGTGCTGATGACAAATTTTAAGTTGAAAATGAATAACTCAAAAACAGAAATTATCATGTATGGCACTAAACATCAGCTAGCAAAACTTAACATTTCAAGTGTGAGTGTTGGTGGATCATCAGTAAAATGTGTTAATAATGTCAGAGATTTGGGTGTATATATGGAAAGTTAATTTTGACATGCATATCAGAAAAAAATGTCAGATTGCGCATGCTCAGCTTAGAAATCTGAAAGAAATTCGTAAACACCATTCACAAAAATCAACAGAGATAATGGTGAACGGCCTTATTCATTTTCATATTGACTTTTGCAATGGATTATTTACGGAAATACCTGCCTATCAGATTAACAGACTTCAGAAAGTTCAGAACAAAGCAGCAAGAGTTGTGACCAACACACCATACGGTCATCCAACTACCGAAGTCCTCAAATCCCTTCACTGGCTACCTGTGAGGGCAAGAATTATGTTTAAAACTCTTGTCATTGTGTTCCGTATTGTGCAGGCAACAGCTCCTTCTTATTTGAGGTCTTTGTTAAACCATGTTCAGGGAAAATACAGACTAAGATCTTCTGATGACATTCAATTTATTGTTCCAAGAACCAGAACCAGAATTGCTGACAGATCACTTGTTGTGGTTGGGCCAAAATGGTGGAATGCTCTTCCTAGAGACATAAACCACATTAAAAGTGAACCTACTTTTAGAAAGGAACTGAAAACTTATTTGTTTGGACTGTTTTATAATAAAAATGGCGATCAATCCTTAATTAAGCGATATAAAATGTGCATATAAAGTGAAAAACAATATGCTAAAGTCTTACCAATGATTAAAGAAGTAATCAAATAGTCCGTAATGACGAAAACCAGTATTTTGCTCGTAAAACACATTTTCGGGAAAAACAACAGCGAACCGAATAAATTAACTTTCCATGTTATTTATCTGATAGGTCTTTCAAACACGAGTGACTTTCTACGTACTTGAAAACTGAAAAGAGCAATATCCTGTTACCAATGAAATTTAAACGAATTGAGAAGGTTTGTATCCTCGTCTGTACTTAAACCAATGAATTTAAGTGAAAGTGCTTGAGCAGACAAATGGATCTGTAGCTACAAATAATTATAACACACATGTCAACCTTTAGCTTGACAATTTTATTCTAGATAGTTATGTGTTAAAACAAGTATTCATGATATTGTGCATCATTGTAGAAGTATTGACAATGTAATGCCAAGTTAATAACGAACAGGCCACAGCAATGAAGATTTAAAATGGTAGGAAATAGTTAAAGCATATCAATAGCCTCGATGATTTTGACAAACGTTTGAAACATTGAACTTCATGTGTCTATACAGGCGGAAAACGGCAAGGCACTTATGTGTCTACTAAGCTTAATTCTTAATTAACCATTATACTATCTAATAATACCATTTTACAATTTATACCCGCGCAATCAAGGTTCACTGTTTCAGTATTTAGTGTAGTAATATTTTTGGTCGTTTAGAATGCTGTTTTTTATGATTTGGATCTATGTTGCGTTTATCAACTATCCATTATCAATTGGAGGTTAGGTTACAGCAGTCATTCCAACACTATTTCGAAGGAAAACAATACTATTTAATTTGTTTATTAAGACAAGTGGTGTTTGATTTAATCCCTCATCGAGTTTAAAACTCTCTGCTAGTAAATATCGACTGGAGAATCACAAATTTCTCACTGATCCCAGAAAATGTAACCCACATTCATTTTGTAATATAGAATTATATGGTAAAGATATTATATGGCCAACCATATAGACTACTCCAATAGCTGATCCACAAATCAACACAAATTTTGAGTGAGCATATCAATTATCGCTTGTATGTCGAGTTGTTTTAAACGAATACAGAAGAAAAAAACTTTACTATTCAAAGACACCAAACACTATCAAATACAAATAGCCCACGAGTACATAAAACAAATAGCTTTATTGTGGACTGGTGTCTGGTACATGCCGTTACATTACATTTAATTGGAGATGTTGGTATTTTACAATATCACTGCACACTGTAACAGTAACGTATTTGTTACCCATTTTTACAATGATTTATCCGAACACTTACAATCTAACAGACTTAATTATATAAAGGATTGTATAAAGGGGATTTGCTAGTAAGTTCGCAGTTCATCTGATACGTGTTGATAGTAGATCACATTTTCATGAGTGACGCGTTAGTCGACAGCTATTGTCAGAGGGATTAATATAACTTTTAAAGAACAAATAGGGTAATATTTGCAAATAATGAAACGAAGAATGTTTGTCGTTCAAGTATAATTGCTTAAGGTTAATTTAACATACTTTGGAAGAAAGCTATCATTTCTGTTTTTCTATAGGGCTGTAAGGTAGCATTCAATTGCCATAATTTAAAATGTAATTCATTTCTGTATTCGTTAACATGACAATAAACTGGCACAATAAGGGAGGGAAGCTTTTACACATATAAACATAGGTTTTTGAATGTCTCAATATATCTAAAATCATACAAAATCCGTCGTCCACCATTTTCACTAAAATGATAATAAACAGAAGTATAACATGTTCAAAACTGCTATCAAAATTGATTTTAAACTTTTTGCTACTGAGCTTGTTTCTGTAGCTTTTCGCATAAATATTGATTAATTTTGTGCTAAACGAAAACTAAATATTAATATATATATATTGTTCGTTTTAGGGTGTTTTTGTTTACTGACAGCTGTGTAGTGCATCCTGAGTCTTGAATAATTTTAGAAAAATATATATCATTCGGCGACAACCGAATGCCAGAGGAATGTCTATTTACAGTGATGCAGGAAATGCGATTCAAATTAAAAATGAACTTGAATATTATAATCGTTTCTGTAATAAGAATTAAAATAGTTTTAAAAGATGTAAAGGGTGGGTTTCTGTTTTTCTTGGTCAGCTTTCAAAAAAATATGACGTCAAATATTTAGATATCCACCGAACCAGTCCGTTGGTGCCCGGTACGCGCTGAATAATGTAACGAGCGCATGCGCACCTCAGAATAACGAAATCAAACCAATCCAAACAGAGTCAAGGAAGTCATTTGGTGTGATATTTATTCCTTTAAGTTGTTATTTCTTTATAGACGAAACGAATAATGTTGGCATGTTGAAGATAAAGCATTTCTGGATTACAATACACCTGTATTATATGTGAATATAATATGTTACGTTGTGAATAGCTATTGGAGTATGGGGTACACCCTCAGTGGTTATATATCATGTGAGAATGAAGTTTCATTATGGAACAGTATTAGTGTCAGTTTAAACTTAAACAGTATACATGGTGTCTAGCAACAATATTAATACAATATATATATAATTACAGTCAACAAACTGCTCTAGCAATTTGAACAAATGGTAAAATGATCCCACCCAATGAAGTCTTAAAAAGCCATACTACTCTTCATGATATCATATGAGTTATCACAGTCATTTGATTTTAACACCAACTTCATTTTTTTTATACCCAAAAGGTACTTTAGCAAGATAACAGTAACAATAGTCGTCTTCTTGAACTGGTTAGTTTAATGTTGTGTTTTTCAATTATCTTTTTAACCTTTTCCAGTAATACTTACAAAACGCATAAGAGACGCAATTTTACTCAACAAAAACGTCAGGTGGCTTAACTAAACTGACTGTTTGTGATAAATAGAGAATAAATAAGCGAACATTACTTAGCTCCACTATAGATTTGTCGCCCAAACATCAAAAGAAAGTGAAAGCGAGAATTATGTTTGGTGTCTGTTTTGGTCTTCTCGTTTGTTGTGTATGAAATAACAATGGGTGTATGGATTATACACCCCAAAACGTGATCGCTCTAAACCAATCGGATAGCGTCATTTATGTAGGAGTTGAGATTTAAATAGTTTTGCACAGAAAGAAGTGATCAAAACTATCCGCTATCAATTTTTTCATGTACAGAAAATGTTTTTTTCTTATTTGTCTAGCAAATTCCTTAGTAATTTCATTAATCGTTCAAATGCGTACCAAAATAGGTTTTTGCATTAGTAGTGCATTGTAGTGAGTGGTTTGTGTTTTTGACGTCCTGTTTGGTGCCCATATGAACTTACAATCCATCGGAAAATGTCGGAACAAGTGTGAGGTTCTAAGCTTATAAACTGGTTTAAACGCCCAGTAAGTTCTTGCTAAGTTTTAACTGACTGTTCCAAGGGGGCTGCCCCATTTAGTACTAATAACGATATGGTGATGTCTAGGGTAGTTTGATGTTGAATGTGCCTCGTTAAGTGTTTGTCCAACTTAGATCTTCAGGCATTAAATTTTAGGCCACTAGACTTGTTCCTGTAGTTTCCATTCTTCTATTGTCGATATTTCAGGACTGATTCTTATTTTTTTGTGCGTTCATGCAGTATCAACGCTCGGCCGCGATTTTGCATATCCATGAATCGCGCTAGCTTCTTCGCACACCCATAGACAGCTATCCGGGACTGTCTAGATATCGTTTGAACTAGATATGGGTGTTATATGGTATTAAAGTTAAAACAACTAACACTAGAGCAATTTCGGAACTTATAGAACACTTTAAGAACTAGTCTCTCAGTTCTGGGTTCAAAGCGTCAATATTTTATAAACCTGGATCTCAAGCTTCAGTAGTTCAAAACATTTCTGAAAGAAAACTTCAGTCTGTGTCTGAGTTCTAAGGAAATCAACTTCTTTATCAAAGTAGGCCTGAGGCTTGAAAAATTGAGCTCCATTGTTATATTAAATGTGAATCTCATGTCTATGCAGATAAGTTTCATAAGTAAATTAAGTCACAGTCTAAAGCCGGAATCATTCAGTTCAATTGTAAAATTAAGTGTTAGACTGCGGCCTGAAAAACTGAGTTTCTTTATTACTGAATTTCGAAATGATTTATTTATTCGCATTCTGACGCATAGACAATGTATTTCGTTGTTAGAATAGGACTGAGTCTGAGGCCTGGATAACTGAGTTGTATCATTTTATTAAATATAAACCCTGAATACAGAAAAAAACTGAGATTCATTATTATATTCAATCTAAGTCTGAGGCCTGGAGAGAATTGATTGTTATTGTTAGATAAAATACGAGTATGAGGTCTGAAGAAATGAAGGCATGAAAAACCAAGTGTCATTATTAGATTAATTGTTAGTAAGAGGCCTAAAAAACTGAGTTTTATTGTAAGATGAAGCCTGAGTATGCGGGAATGGGGAACACATTCTAAAGCACTGCACTTCGATAACTTACTGTATACCCCTTACAAGAGCTGGGATCCGTTCTAAGGAACTATAGTTTGACCATATACTTTCATTACGGTGATCATACCTTTTGGACACGCCATCAAGCATTGTACGTTAACAACCAACCATAGGCGACCACTGCTTGGGTGTAAATTCTAACGCACTTTATATATAATTATATATTGAGAACTGACCAAATCCCTACATATCAGTTGCAATATCTGGGGGACGTTCTAAAGCACTGTAATTTGACAACTGAACCAATGCCTACATACAGGCGATTATACTTGAAGGACTAGTCATAAAGGACTGCTGTTTGGAAACTGACGATATACCTGAAAATAAAATGAAAAAACAACACAATACAACATCCTGAGGGCGCATTCTAAAGCACTATAGTTTGACAACTGACAATATGTCTCTGAACTCCGAACCTTCCGCAGATGATCATATTTCGGAGATACGTTGTAAAGCACTGTAGTTAGTATGCTATATATATACTCATTTTGTGAAGTAGATTTTAATAAAAGTAGTCCGTTCATTGATCAATTTTACAGTGTTTAATTTATATCAAAACGAGTGTTTCTCAGTTTATTCTAAATGTTAGTAGTGAATGTTGCAGATTCCTTCCCGCAAAGTTTCCAGTTACAGGAAGGATATTATCGAAATAAATAGGAGTGAAACAAAAACACTTCGGATCTGGCAGGCAAATAATTCGATTTTATTCTCTACTTCATAATAAAGTAATAATGTTCTATCAACACGAGAAATTGACATTGTGCTTTGTGTCAAACATTCTCTGATGTTAGCAGCGTTGGACATTCCATTACCTGACATTGCTGTAATTGGAGATTTTCCGTGTAAAGGGTGTCGGTGTTTGGTATAAACATACACGATATATTACCAAATATAATTTATATATAAGATAAGCGTTTACTTTAAAATAGTTTGAAAACATGAATGCAAATTTACATGTTGTACTTATTCACATTGATACAATTATATTATTAATGTATTTACTACATGTAAATTCAGGCGAAATAACAAAAATGATAAAAAGTAGCGTATACGTTCAAATAACCATAATTATAAATACTTTTATAAATGCATGTAAAAAACGAAAAACAACAACAGTTATACACAAATAGTAAACACTCTATTAAATACAATGAAACAACTTGATAAAACATATCTGTTTTGCTATTTTTGTGAAGCATCGGGGTTTATCAGTGCAATTTCAATACAAAATAGAATCTTAACGCAACCAACTAATAAATATAAAAACAGATATCTATGCGATGATATTGTAGAAATTCTCACAAAAAATAACAACAAAAACATTTGAAACAGGCCCAATTTTCAACCATACAACAAGTTAAAAACGTTGTTTACATTTTCTGCCTATGATCGAAATTATATATTTTAGATGGACTTAGTACAACGAATGTTTGTAGTATTTCACTATGAGTTTCACTATTTTCGCTTTGTTTTTCCAATTTCTTTCAATTTCAGCAATGAGTAAGTTTTTCAATGTACAGTACAAAAAGTGCATCACTAATTTGAATAATATTAGACTTATAAAAGCATTTACGATTGGATGTAGTTACTTTCCTTTGATTAAATGAATGACATCACTTCAACAGCAACATTATATGAAAATAATGATTTGAGATTACATAAAAAAATATGACAGATATTTTATGTAAAATAAAAAACCTTACTATTGATAACTTTAGTAGTTCGCACATAGCATTTCTCTTGCACTTGTGTGTACCAAGTACAAATTCTGAGCAAACACAAAAACCAATTTTTTTTGTACAATTGGGTTTAAGATGTATCAACATTTAAATCTTCAATCTGTCGTCTTATGAAGCTCGGACATCACTAGGAAATTCACCAAACAAACAATCAAAAACCAAAATCGGACTAACATAATCTACATGTTGTCATCAACGTAGCGTGGTGAGGAATTTCCTCCTCATTGCTTCGACCTTTAAAACTCTAGCTTTCAAACGGCCAGACTGCAAACGCTGCTAAGACAATGGCGGTGATTCAATTCCCCTTAACAAACTTCATCAGGGTAGAAAGATATGTTTAAACCACAGATATTTTGCACTGGTCTTGACTGCAATACTAAGTCAGTTGTCTTCATGCGTCGTGAAACCAAATTGTTTCTATGAACACTCGTGAAATAAAATACGATCTTGCATTAAAATCAACAAATACCTATGTATCCTGACAAAAATATGTAATATTTAGGTGTTGACTAGATACTGACTTGGCGTAAAACGAAACAATAATCCAAATTAAATATGCGATAAGCTATTACATAAAATAAATACTAACATATAAGCATACAACAAAATTGCCTTTATTAAAGCGATTAAGAGTAATTGATAATTACTCGGCGTTAGATTCTATTATTATCGACAATTCTAAAGCGTTTATAAATTAAAAGTATGCACTAATAACCAAGTCAGGTGCATTCAAGACTTGACAGTTCTCTCTAAAATGTTGCATTTAACTAAATTAAATTAAACCTTAAAGAGTGTTGGAAGAAGTTAAAAAAACGTTTTCATATGTGTTCACCTTCAAATATTTGAAGAGAATGTAGATGTATTTTCAATTAAAAGGAAATTCTAATTAAGCTCATATATATGTGAGATTTCTACCAGAGAGGGACCAAATACATATTCTTCCGATCAACTAATTGACAGATTCGACTGTTGGTATGTACTTGTAGTCTGTAAATTCATCAGTTATGCAGTTGATTCGGTGGACATCATGCTTGATTTTGTTACAGCCGAGGATTTCTGGAAACGCACAATAATATTTGATCAACTTATAAATAATTACAACTTATTTGTTTTAACGGCATTCTTGTTAGACGATGATTAAGGTTAAGATATATAATTGCACATATACAGATGCAAGTAAATGTTTTTCCCCATTTTCTTTACACGTTCGATCAACTGGATTAACTGAAATTTGCTTTGATATTGTTAACATATTATTGAAGACAAATTATTTAAATTGCGCTAGTCCACTTTTAAAATATAAAATGTCAACAAATATCCTTTCTCTTAATCGAAATAGAATAGTATGGATTCTTGATTTTTGAAAAAAAAATTATGTTACGAACAATATCGAAATAATGTGTTGTACACTCCATTTAAGCGAACGGAAAATATAAGGATTATAACAATTATTCAGTACCGATTTCATTTCGGTAGCAGTGATCGAAACCTCTGGTGCAAGCCACCTGGCCCGCCTGGCTTTGAACACCTCCCGCACCTTCGACAAAACATAAATTTAACATGGTTTAAACGTGTTATAGACAATGCGATCACCGAACTGTTCATAAGTGTGTTTGTTGGAAATTAACGTTAGAGCAATGCACGTTTATATATTTTTACACGTAGAAGGTGCACATGTAGTCAAAAAACAACAAGTAATTACAAATAAAAGGCGTCTATCTTTGCTTTTTTACGTAAACATTGTTGGATTATTTTAGAAATTGCGACCAAACATACTTTTCTATCCAGAATGCACTGAACTACGAATATAAGAACCCCCTGAAAATAAAGACATAGTTATTTTGATTCATATATGAGCATTTATCGACTGTTGTAATTGTATTGTATAGGTGCATGTGCACTGTGAAAATAATTCTAATTTGTTTCAATTTGATGTAACGTGAGTATGGACATATGAACAATGTTTCGTTCAGCGGAAAACAGCGTATACTTACATAATAGTGTATGTGCCACTGCACTGTGTTGTACGTATACTTGTAAGCTGTTCTATGTGCACAATTTGAGTATTAAACGTGTACATACATTATATTGTCCGTTTACCTGCATACTACTGTCTGTGTACCGCCACAATCTTGTAGATGTACATTAAGGCTGTATGTACACCTGCAGGCTGTTGTACATGTGCATGCAGACAATTGAACGTGTACCTGTAGGCTGTTGAAGATGACAAAGAGGTACTGGAAAACGACAGTATCCCTGTTGACTGCAAACACTCCGAACAGCCACGTGATCCCGAACACTGGCAACAAGACACACACGCTACGTAGCCCGGTCCTGTGACAGATAATAAGACATTATAACCATAGTCTATAATTAATGTTCATACACAAGCAGGTGGAAAACACAAATGATATATACTTTTACTTACATTCTGAAGTATACATGCAGTAAACCTTAAGCATACAATTGGAATTTACTTTGTGTTTAAAAAGAAACATTAAACATATTAGACCATCAAAAGAGCTTGAAAAGCTCACCCATTACATCAAGATTCAAAATATAACATCGGGCAATTATGAAATCGTCTGGAAGTTAACATACACCATTACGGTTAAAATACTATGCCATTTAAGCCTGATATGAATGCTACTCACTCATTATTGTTTCCCCTAAATGAGCAATGCTTTTTAATCAAGTATATGATGACCGCAAAGGGGCGTTAGCGAAAATCCATTATGAACTCTTCAGCAGCTCAATCGAGAAATCGGGACTAGCAAATGTTGAGTCAGTTTAAAGATAATATTTAATCGAAAATCAAAATACAGAATGTTTTAAGTTAGCATGTGTCTACATATACCAATTATATATGCGCATTTTGCACAGCTTCTGAAAATAAGGAAAATCGCTCGTGTACGGTGAATAAGGCAAAGTGTTGTCAACCATTTTTATGTTTGATTGATTGGTTAATTATTGAGTTTGAAATGGCCATAGAAATAGTATTTTAGACGTGTGGAATTCATAAGCGTATGGCAGATATAGAGAAAAGAAACTTTCTTCATCTTGTCAGCATCTCCTCGTTTTGACATAGCGGAAGTCCCAAACAACCTTTTGATGACAGCAACTGTGATTATGGTGTTCGTCTTTAACAGAAAAATACACAAAAACATAAGTAACAAGAATAAAACCAAAAGCACATCCAGTATCAGCAAACATATACCAGCAAAATCACAAATGTGTAAATATTATTCACAACAAGAAAACAATATTTTAGGAACATGTGACTGATGCATGTAAGGATTTTTTCTACTCGTTTCCAGCCTTGTCCATGTACTCATACATTAAAGTGCTTATCAAACTATTTCCGCAACAACAAGAGCTTTGAGAGAGTTGTTTATCACATATAATGTTGTAAGAATTGTTTAGGAAGCAATAAAGATTGTTCTCAAGAATGCATTAAGGAAAACACTTACAAATATGACTACCAATGCCGGTCCAGCAAAAGCCCAGAAAAGTCCCGAATCAATGCTTAGCCAACAACTAGAAACAAGCAAAATTTTAAGTATTCTTGAAACAAAATTCAACCAATTGTAACAAAGAAAAGCATCAGTTATTTATGGGAACTTACAATTTACAAATACGATTGCCCATGCCGGTCCAGCAAAGGCCCAGAAAAGTCCCGTATCAATGATAAGCCAAGAACTAGAACAAAAAAATAACACAAATGCGGCCATCTTGAAACTAAAATCAACCAATTGTAACGAAAAAGAGCTTCAGTTATTTATGGAAACTTACAACTTGTCGTTTCCATAACCTTTCAGTTTAGATGATGCAGCAGAAATGATGACAACGATCAGGGGAATTCCTGAAAATAAACAGCCTCTACATAGTTCAAATAATTATGCTTGCTAACCAAACAAATACATGGTTGGCATCTATTTTCAGCAGTTATGATAAGGATTTTTCAAACATTTAACCAGAACAGGTTCGCGATAATGTATTCTAGGGACTTGATCAAGTTCATTAATTTATGTCGTTTATGGTTATTATCAGTTAAATACAGAACAACTTTATTAGATTCACTAACATTATCGACAGTTTTTGGTCACTCACTTGCATATTCTTATCGAAAGACGGCTTTCTTTTAAATCATATATTTAAACTTGAACCCAGTGCATTACTATTTAAAATCATGGTAATTATTTTTATATCTAAAAGCTTCTTTCTGGGGTTAAAAACCTAAAAAAAATAATGTTTTTCAATAGATTTCCTTTTAGTTAATCATATTGAGTATATAACGACTTTATATTTTACATGTTCAAATACCGTAAGAAATTCCAAGCAATGCATGTAAACCGTCCCTTTTGTCAAGGGGTCTGAGCACCATTTGTGCAATGATACATCCTTCCGATAGCATCAAGAAAAAGGCAGTCAAAAATATGTAGTGGAGCAGAACAGCAATGGACGTGCACAAGGCCTGTTAGTTATATAAACACACAAATGTACAGAACATCATCGAATAGAGTGGTGTCTATAGGTTTTCTGTCATGACATTCTTGAAACTGTGTCCTCAGAATTTGTAGCAAGTGACAAATGCATAACTTTGATGATAATTCATAAATGTAAACATTTCCAGTACGAAAGTATTAAACAGTCTATTTTGAAGATTATTTACACTGGCTATATAAAATAGAAATGCCATCATCTTTCGGATATAATTACATGTTGTGAAGTGCTGTTGACCCCTGCCAGAAACAGGATGTACGCCAGAAGTAGAACCGTACACAGGTTGACAAGCAAAACTGACCTCGTCGAACGTACAGCCCTGGAAAGATTATGATCTCTATTATATATTTTGTGACCAATTTTTCTATAAAGTTAAATGTTATAAGATTTATTGGAAGCATTGTAATTTTATGTTCTTGTCGTCAACCTTTATCATGTACTCAACATTGACTCCTCAATCTGTCAAATCTCTGATATATTATGTATATAAAATATATAATTTACCTCCAGAAGTACAAATAGGTCGTGATTGTGAGAAACAAGCCAATTATTGATACACTGCATCCTACAATTGACAAAACTCCAAGGCGACGATGGTGAACAGTTTCCTAAATAGTCAAGGACTTGTATATATTGATCAGACACTAAATAGGAATTATTTCAGCAAATTTAAATAAAACCAAAACAGAAAAATGAAGCTTTTCTGTGCGTATAAAATGTCTGAAAAATTTATTTGATTATGCAGGTAAAGTTCCGAGTGCTTTATACAGGTCTTACTGGTTGTTAAATGTATACACGTACAATGCATTTGAGTAATTAGCACTTTAAAAAGGGAAAAGGAATTATATCACGACCGTTTCAGAGGTACTGGCGGGGCTCATAAGAACAGCAAAGTTTGTGAGGTGGTCACACTGGCAGGACACGGTCCCCTTTTCTCTGTCAAATTGTTCCAAACTGCATCCATCAGTAGACCAAAGGCTTTTCCCGCTACAAAAGAGACAAAACAGTAAGGTTGTATGACAAAATGACTTAAGCCAGGATAACAACTTGATTCAAATGTTTATTCAAAGATCTTGATTTAGGAACAATTAAGCGGGAATCGCCAAATTTAATAACGTTTGAAAACTCTTTTCCTCAGCTAGCTTTTTAAGGTACCGTTTTTGTAAGGGCTAATCGTATATAATTGCAGTAAATCGTATGTGTATGTATGTGTGTGAGTGTGTGTGTGTGTTTGTGTGTGTGTGTGTGTGTGTGTGCGTGCGTGCGTGCGTGAGTTCGTGCGTGCGTGCGTGTGTGTGTGTCAAATATCTCAGACCATTAATCAAGAATTGTAGTTTCTTAGAGATGTGTATCACATAAAATGATATAAATAAAACAAGATTACTTAAATTTACTTCCACCCTAAAAATATGCAAATAATTATTTTTAATAAAATAGTCAAATGGGCACAAAACATAAATATGTTTGATAATGTAGAGCATTTGGTCACCTTTCATCAATCCTATTCTGTAATAGTTTTAAGTTTAAGTGCGTTTAAAACTAAACTTTTTTCTGCACTCACAATTAGCATGAACGTGTACAAACTAGCGCCTAGAATGATCTTACTAACGTTTTCATATACATATTTTGTATAAAATCCATTCATAATAATTCAGCATATTGAGCAAACTATATGTTCTATCAAATTGCTCCCATTATAAAAATATTTATTTCTTATTAAATTTGTCCTTAAAACATTCAGTTTTTGTATCTGATTATAAAACCCTTTGATGTGATGTATACATTTTATACTATCAAAAACAATCGTCGAATTTATGGATCCACAAATATGTAAGGATATACCGTCGATCTGTTTCCCAGAAGGAACAGGACGGATCTCTGAAATAAGACAAATACCGAAGATATACAAGTAATTTCACGCATAAAATTGTATCGATCATAACTTTATAAACGTGCATTTATATCATTAAACGAGACACACTTAAGGTCACAAGTAATCAAACACTTACACAAATAAAAAATATTATTATAAGAATATGTTAACCACCATAGCATGGTCATTGAAAGCTAATACGACAATGAAAACTACAGGGACACTTCCAGTAGTATTAAAGTAAACCCCCTGTTGAACGGCATACGGCTTAGGCCAAAGAGACACGGGAAATAGTTAAGAACGTAAAAACAACATAAACTGACCAAACATGCATAAAAAGCTGTATCAATAATTGTTAGGGTTACCGCCGTTCAACTGTCAGTGAAACATGAGTTCACTTGACCCGATTTTGCTGGGGGAACTCTCCCAACATTTATCAATACTTTCCAAATTCTCATCCGAGCAGCATCAACTTCCCGACAATGAATAATATAGTTAAACAATAGTATATGTCACATAAAGTGATAACGCAACTACAAAGACTTAACAACTAAGTTAAAAGGGGCATAGCTATATAATTATTGACAGACGCAAAGATGTTAAAAAGTCAACTTACACCTGAAAAAACACAAAACATAAGAAAGTAACGGACAAAGACTACACAAATATGAAAAATCGAATGTTAGATATATATTCAAACAGTTACATACATCAAATACATGGAAGCTTATCCTGACGTTCTCAGTCTTGTTTTGATGTCCGTGAAAACTAAAGGACAAGACCGGACCGTTTATTGAACTGTCTGACCTGGAATTCGGAACAACCAAGAACTTTTAATACTGCGATTGATAATATAGTCTAAGTCATGCAGGTAAATTGCTAACGTTGAGCTGTTTCGAACGAAGCCAGCTCAATTTCGTAGGTGTACACATTTTATTTTTATAAACAACATATTCTAAAAGTAGCTACGTATGTGTATAACTCAATGCTAAATACCGTTTCCATTGACTTCATCGATAAGTACATTATGCGTACAGAACGTTTATGGAAAGGAAATGATACGTACGAGTCGATATCGTTCGAAGTGGTAGGCAACATTCCCGACATGTTTTTAAACAAGCCGCCGCTAAATACTTTTTTACCTTTTTCTGTGTAACAAAAATATATTTTTCAGAACTTTAACATTTGCAACGATATTCCCCCCAAACAATCGGGCTGGACTGTCTAAACTTAACAAGATAAAACATCAGAATCGATATATTTAAAGAAAAACAAAGTTCGTTCGATATAACATAATATATTATAATTTGACAATTTTCTGATATATCCGAGTTGCAATTAAGTTACGATCTTTGGCCGATAACTCTTATCAAAATGAACGATACGTCCTTAAGACAACAGTGTTTCGTTTTGATATAAAAATAATGTAAGAACATGTAATCAAATGTTCATTCCCTCAAATGAATAACAATAAATCTTTACCAAAGAAATAAACCTTTCTAAAATAAAATTTAAAATTAATTTCTATTCTACAGACATTGTTGTTTTAGCAGTTTTATGTCTTACTTTTAACTATGTGTACAAAATGAATTAGGCCCTTGTTTCTAATCATGAACCAATTACTAAAGATGGTTACCTTGCCCACAGCCGACGACGATCTGATCAGTCGTAACAGCAGCAGACGGAAAACTAATGTTAACACATTTCTCAACATGCCCTATTTCTATAACTAAAATTATCGAGATATGATATAATATGGTTTAACAAGCAAAACAGATATGTTTAATATAACAGAACTAAGGAAACCACTCTTACACTAGTTCTGATTGGATATTAAGAAACATTATAACGAGCATTCTATTTTTTATGATATATTCTTTTTGATATTTTACCGTTTCTGATCCATTATTTTGATTTTGTTAACAACAAAAATGTCTATGTTTTATTTAATAATTACACAATTCCTAAATCCTAAACAAACAATTTACACATGTTTGGTTTGTCGAACGTCTTGTTCCAATCTCCGTTGGACGTGTTCACAACTTTCGTTATAAACCGGTCGATTGTGTTTATTACTGCGTCGGCACCAACTCCCTTCTGTTATTCAGAAAAATATGAAACACTAACCTTCATTAATATTTGCAAAAAATGGCTATATATCAGTCAAGCGGTTTATGTTTTATCATCCAAACTTCACGTCTCTTAGAGAATGATAATTACTTAAGGTAATGTGCGTCTCAGAAATAGATAACGTCTTTCGTCGTATAAAATTGCAAATATATATAATATATATATTATAATATATATATTAATTATGCTTAACACATTTGGCAAGTCAGTTAGTATCGCATCCAGCTAATACACCGATCGCCATTGGTTCCAGCCCCACACGAAGCGAAATCTTTCTTTACAGTATTACTCTATACATTTTTGTGATCTATATATTCAGTTATTCAGTTATTTAAAATAATGTGATTATATTATATTTCGACCATTTTTGACAGCAATTGTGTTTTTTTTTATATAAAACCCAAGTTTCAGTCATGCTTTTGAATGTCTTATTTGTAAAAGTAAATCTCCAAGTAATGATGTACCAGCTTTATACATTCTGAAATTGAAACGGATATTTCAATGTGATTAACACTCAGCACATCGTAAATATTTTTAAAATTACCCTAGCCTAGCAAAACATTTATGATTCCTTCAAAATCATATGTATAATCTCTGAAGTTTTAATATCTCCCGCAGCTAGATTTCTGAGCAGAAGGTTACCTTTAATACAGTCCAAAGGTAGCTTGTGGAAATTGTCATTATTGTTTTTGAGTAAATCAAGCGATTAGTGAACATTAATGTGTAACTTTATATAAATGACATTATCGTGATACAAAGAAATTTGAAGAATAAAGAAATCGTGTTTGTACTATTGCATTAAATCTGTGTAAAAATATCATTTCCCAGATACATTTTTAACATAAAGAAAACATACATACGTCATTAATTAAACTTGTCCATGACGATGTCGAATTTCCATTTAGTAAATTATTCGCAACTTCGAAGAAACTCTGAAAAAAGAGCAAATCTTATATATGATATCTTAATCGAAAACGGCACAACCACAAAAAATATAATTGTTACGAGGTAGTTTTGAAGTTTATGTTAGTTTATATTTCACTAAAAATGAAAAGCACATACGTCGGTGTCTTTTTCGATTGTAGCAGAATTGATTTCGATGTCTTCAATGACTTTATCAAGGATCTGGTTAACATTCTGTAGATCGCCCGCTGTTGGCAAATTCTCGTTAGCAGTTGTCAAGCTATTCGTTTCCTGCTTTAACTTCGACAAAGCCTCTGTAGAATTGAGGGAGCCATTAAACACCTACAAATTTAAAAGTATAGTAGGCATAAATACAATAAATCACAAGTCACAGCACAATAAGCTTATTTGAAATATTTATTTGTTTTGTTTAAATGAAGTGGAATGCGGCGTTCCGTTTCTATCAGAATGATAAATGCCAATGATTACCTCCTTGTCATGCACCATTAAAAATCAGATGACAATATATATGCTTTAAAGCATATCAAACTACCAACTATGCCACATAAATCCATATTGCATGCATTTATGTGTATTTTATTTGATATTTAAAAATGCTTTGTACCCTGCCCATATGGTCAAGAACATCGCATTTTGATTAGTACATCGAAGTTTCTTTTCGGTACACTGCTTTTATTATGTTAATGTATTTTTTAATTTAAATTTGAATTTGAATTTGAATTTGTATTTTTCGAAGTGTAAACATAAACTTCATCCGTGCCCATCTTATTGAAATGTATTGCCTTGACACTTTATAATATGTTTCAATAACAAAATTTGGTCTTTAAATTGTTTTGATGAGTTTATATGAACATTAAGATATATATATCTAAATACTGCAAATTAATAGTCCTATGTACCTGAGAATATAATTCCTGTATCGCCTGCCTTGTGCAATTGTTAACGGGGTTCAGATATTTGCCATTTTGACAACGACGATAAACTTCGCCTAAAATACAAATAAAAGTATTCTTATTGTTATGTTTAAGTATAAACATATAAGATGTTCATATATGCATGCGATACTCTTTGAACAATAATTGTTTTCTAATTGAAATTGCCTTTAAAAACTCAAGAAAATGGTCATTTAACGGTTAGAGACCAACCGATGTCTTTCAATAAATTCATCAGAATGGATACGTTTCAACCAATGGAACAGCATAGAGAGTTTATAGCCGATTGCAACTTAAAGTAATGCCCATTCCTAATTCCAGTATTTGTACCTTGGTATCCTACAGGGCATCTTTGTCGAGATATTTGCCCATCAAGAGCTTTTGACCATTCCACGCCTTTTTCTGTGACTGCAGTGCATGTGATTGGCCCTGAATAGATCGTTTAGAGATGCTGTTTAAAAGTATATTATAATTAATTGATGACAATGGCAAATAAAAATGTCTTAAAAATCAGTGGATACATTTTTTCCCACAAAAAAGAATTATATGCAATAATTTTGTTGTCATAAATTTTATACAAAATAAAATAAAAAAATCACAGCCATAATTCATTTGTATACAACAAATGATGCTAAAATGCCGGTTTTGTTTAAACATGATGTCGGTTTTTGATTTTCCAAACAAATATCGGCAAAAAATATCAATGGACAGTTTGAGCGTACACAAACGCTAACCTAACCTGTTTCAGTGTCCGTTGTGTCCGTGGTAATGTGTTCATGAGCACTTGTAACTTTCACTGAACTTTTGTCTTCTTCTTTGTGGTTACCTTCGAATTGAAAAAGACAAAGTAAGTTGATTGCTTGCATTGTTTAAAAACATCCATTGTTTCTCTGTGTCTCTCAAATGTCATTGACATGAAGGCAACACTAATGAACAAATAAAAAGAAAATCAAAATAAAACAGAGAAGTTTATTGTCAAACAACAATTCTGATATGTAAACATCGTCCTCATGTTTATCAAACATGTGTTCAAGTTTTCAACGCGGCTCTAAATTAAGCATGATGGCAAGTAAGTACCTTCATAAATGCAAGTGACATTATCCCATGTAACCTCATCAAGAAATTAATGAAATTAATAACGGGTCTCCGGAATTATCAACATCGTCGTTTTCATCTTGCCGAATTACGACTGATATCGCTGTTTTTACAATTAGGCCCTTTTAATATATGCATATGCGTCGTTTAGTTTCCTTATTCTTGGACAATTCATCATATCTATCAAATGTGACAAGTTAAGAGAATATTGTAATGGAAGAAGGGTGTACGATTAAACGTTATACCCATAAAATAAAGCTTTATTTGTTCCAGAAAAATTGAGGTTATAATCGATACCCCTTCCATGAATTGTATGTGATCTACGAAAGGTGTTTCAAATGATATGTTATTAAACCAAGATAATTGGATACTCATACAACTGCATTTTTTCTTGCTTATTAAAACTAGTTTAAAATTTTGCGAATGTTTAGAACGTTTTATCTTTTTTGGAACAGTTTTTAAACATATACATATAATCGAAAATAAATAACAAACATTAGAAAAGACCTAGATAATAAAATGTCGATAAAATGACATTAGCCCATTAGGGTGAATTTCAGACCGAATGGCTCATATTTCAATACACATTTAATCCATAATGTTACCTTTTAATAGTAATATTGAGTAATGGGATAAACTATTACTCATTTCATCTTCACCATTTTACTTGTTCAACTCTTTACCTGATTTTACAGAATATATACATGTTGAAAGTGATATCAGTCAAGAAGTTTGGAATGAAAGTTAGCTGAAATGGTAAAATATTTACTACCAACAAACATAACAGCACATACCCATCAACATTATTAAACAAATGTACCTGGTGACGTTGTCTCCACAGTTGATATATAACCTTCATAATAATGATAATAATACTCGTCGACTCCATCTTGCTCAATTGGGTCTGATAATCCTGTATTGATAAATAAGCTCCTGTTCACAAATATATATGCTTGGTTTAGTTTCCTATATCGTGGACAAATAATGAGTCTTACAATATAAAATGTGACATTTTAGGAAAATGCTGTGAATGCTATGGAGGTTGTAAGATATGAATTTAAAGCCATAAAGAATATGTAAAACGAAATAATACGATATGTAACCATCGTCATTATTGATTATTTAAACATGTGTGCAGGTATTTAACGGGGCTCTTAATTAAATATGATGATAAGGAAGTACCTTCATAAATGCAAGTGACATTATCCCAGGTACCTTCATCAAGACAGTCGATTACCATAGAACTAGCGACAAACCCTTTGTCACAAATAACCACTGCATATTCCACACAGCCTACGTAGGTACCATTAGTAACATATAAGTGTATGCCACCGTCACAACCTGGGAACATATGGAAATTACAGTTCTTGTTAAAATAGTTTTAATTGAAAGGTAACTTAATTTAACACTATTCTCTGTTCCAATAATCATACTCAGCAACATGTTAAGGTACCTTGCATCTAAAAAATCTAACTGTTGGAGAAATGTTGAAACTTTGATTACTGTATTTCAAGCATTTTGTTGCTAGACAAATTTTCTTTTTTTTTTGAAATTAAAGACCCTTGTCTTTTGGCCACTCACTTTCAAGTTTCTCTTTGACAGTTAGCTCACCTCTAAAAATTAGTAGTGTGACTAACATGAGTCAGAGCATATTCTTAAACATGTCCTAAATGGCAAACTGATAAAAATGAGATGTTTTGTAACAATATTAATCAAGAAATGTTCTTATACAAATGGTGGAATCAATGAATTCTCAAACACGAAAAGAATGATTAAATGTAGTAGTTGACGAAATCAGTAGCTCATTTATTACTAGTTCTAAACAAGTGTTTACACAAGCCCACTATAACGTCATTAATAATAATAATAATAATAATAATAATAATAATAATAATAATAATAATAATAATAATAGTAAACCCTGGTTTGGGCCGGAATGTTATGGAACCAGATATATATATAATTTGGCTAAATCAAAATAAAAAGGAAGCCGGTCTTTACGCAATAAACTATCCTTAAGAAATGCTAGTCACGCTTATAAAACACGATCAATAAACTTATAAGCAAGCACAAAGAAATAACAACGCGTAAACTTTGTAATTTAAAAACCCACCAACCCAAAGAGTACTGGTCGTATCTTAGCAGTGTAAATAGAAAATATCGCAGTGCTCTACCTCCCCTTATCAGATATGTGTAACCATTTCAATAATCTGAATGATCGAAGCCATCAAGAAGTTTTCGACTGTTCCAAGGTGGTTCTATCAATCCTTTATAAACATACCTAGTCTTTTATATATATAGTATGTATGCATTGTGCTGTGGAGTTTTGTACTGTTCTTCTTAAATGTTTCTTGTTTGTATTTGTTTTTGTGTTCTATGTCTTTGGCGTTTACCAAGTGCCATTACCCAATCATTTCCCAGATCATGGGCAACATGGGCCATAATTCCTATATATAAAAAGGAAGATACATCTGATCCTAATAATTACCGCGGTATCACGCTCCTAAGCTGTTTTGCTAAATTAATTACAGTTATACTAAATGACCGACTTAAAATGTGGGCTAAAGAGCAAGATATTCTGACTGATGCTCAATTTGGTTTTAAAAGCAAGTACAGTACGGTTGATCCGGGTTTTATACTCAACTCAATTATACAAAGGCAATTAGGAAAGAAGAAGAAATTGTATTGCTGTTTCGTTGACTTCCGTAAGGCATATGATTGCATTGATAGGGGGCGTCTCTGGTATAAGTTAATCAAACTTGGTATTGATGGAAAGTTTTTGTCCCTGTTGCGTTCGATGTATAACGAGGTGAAAATGTGCATAAAATACTTGGGGTCATTGTCTGATTTCTTTGAAAGTAACACTGGCTCGTTTCAAGGGAAAATAAAACCTCCCCGATTTGCTTCTCTCTCTCTTCCTCAATGATATCGAATTTCATTTACAACAAAGCTTAAATGCAGGTCTCACAATTAATTAGATCTCAATATATTTATTGCTGTTTGCAGATGACGCAGCTATTCTGTCAGAGACGAGGGAGGGGTTACAGGGATCTTTGAATAATTTAAGTACTTACTGTAACAAATGGAATTTGACGGTCAATGTGGAAAACACTAAGATAACGGTGTTTAGAAAAGGGGGGCGTGCAGGAAAAACTGATAAGTGGACTTATAATGATCAGGCTGTTGATATTGTCAATTCATTTAACTACCTCTGTATTGTATTTTCCAGTGGTGGATCTTTTCTGCAGGCATTGCACACTGGCGGGCAAGGCATTGCACTCTATGAATGCACTTAAGGCTCTGCTCAAGCATAACCGGGTCCCTATTGATATTACGTTTAATCTATTTGATGCATTTGTTTTGTCTATATTAAACTATAATTGCGAAGTATTGGGCTATATCCAGACGGAGGTGATTGAAAGGGTACATAGAACATTTTGCAAGTGGTGTCTCAACGTCAAACGCTCTACAAAGACCTTGTCACTTTATGGAGAGCTAGGCAGATTTCCATTATATATTTAGCGACATATTCGTATTATTAAGTATTTTCTTAAGTTATACAATGAGAAACAAGAGAACTATATTCTTATGGCAATTATTACAGAGCAATACCGGGAACTTTATGTTAACCCCCAAAGTCTAAACTGGGTAAAATACAGAGTAAAAACTATCCTTCAGTCATCCGGGTTTGCGGATGTATGGCAATTTCCAGAGTCTGTTAATGTATGGGAATTTGTCCCCATGCTCAGAGACAGATTACTAGTTATGTATATAACCGGCTGGCGCGATACCATGGAAACACATTCATCCTTGTATTTGTTTAAGGAAATTAAAGAAAC
Source organism: Mya arenaria (assembly GCF_026914265.1). NCBI lineage: Eukaryota > Metazoa > Mollusca > Bivalvia > Myida > Myidae > Mya > Mya arenaria. The sequence goes on along the minus strand of NC_069127.1, from coordinate 7,706,231 downwards.
GTTTAAGATATCAACTTACATTGTTTTACTGGAAAATCTTAAATATAGAAATATTTTAGCGAAGCTCCGATTATCCGCCCATAATCTAAACACTGAACTTGGGAGACATAACAATATTCATAGACAAGATAGGAACAGCACATTTTGTAATTTAAACGATATTGAAGATGAATTTTATTTTGTATTAGTTTGTCCACTGTATAATGTTATAAGGCAGAATTATGTTTCTAGATATTATGTCAGACATCCTAGTATGGTAAAATTTATATTATTACTCAATTCTGACAATAAGTCTATGTTAGTAAGTTTAGCTATTTTTTGTACCAAAGCTTTTAAAAAGAAACTTGAATGTATAAATCACCCCTAAAGAAATCCTTAAATTCACTACTGCTAAATTAGTATTCTTAAGTTGTTGTTTTTTGTTTTTGTTTTTTCTCGCGGTATTGTATAACATGATTGTATATAGGAGAATGAAAATTATTCATTTTGTTCTTTCATGCATGCAATATTTATTTAATATGTGTATTTATTTTTTGTGTTTATAACGATGAGCTATGTATGCTTAAGTTGAATAAACATTCGGTTCTAATCTGTTCTGTTCATTAAACCGGGTTTTTGTCTAAACTTTTTGCTACTGAGCTTGTTTCTGTAGTTTTTAGACTATCTGCGCATGCGCGCAGGTAGTCTTAACACCGCAAAATCCAAAGAACTACTTTTTCATGTCGTTTTCACCCATTTTTTGTCTCAATGCGCTCTATGTTTAGAGGAATGACGACGAAATCATAAAAAATAGATTAGTTGTATTGCGGTCCGAGTATGAGTTCTTGCTTGTTCGGCTATTTCTGCGCTGTATTTCTGTATCCCGGCGTTTTATTTTTAGCAGGATATAACTATTTTTAGATCGTTAAATTTATCAGATTAATGTGGGTCAAAATAATGGAGGCTCTGGAAGGAAAGTAATATAATGATATTCACTCTGTGTTTAGCTCAAGATGTTCTAGAAATTACCGACCGCAAGTGTCCCATCGCCTGCAGGGTTTGTTATTTTAACCTGGTGTGACTCTGAAGCACGCTTATTTCAGGTTTCGCGTTGCTAATGCTTCAAATACCATGATTTGTCTGCTATACAATTACAAAATACTATTCATTCTATAATTTTTAGGCGTATACCTTTGTAATAAGATGTTTTCATTTTTTGCGTAATAGCTTCGTTCTGGTGTATTCTTCGCTTAGTTTTGGACATAAGGCTTTCAAATTATTCTAACACACATGCTCTGATACGACAGTGAGTTATGCATACGTTTGATGAAGCAAAGTAGTTCGGATTTTACCTGTAAAACATCTAAAGAGTGCGAAGCATTCATAACAGCACTAGTATTATTTCTACACAGATACTTACAAAAGACATAAATAACATTTATTTATCAATAAACTTGAAAAAGCACGATCATATTCCCATTCTTAGAACAAACAATTTCCGACAATCTAAAAATAATTTCAACTACATTAACTGGCCGAATTTCTAAAAATAGTTCTTCATACATTAACTGACCACATGTTTGTCCTCACCGCGTGAAAACGACCATCTGATAAGCTCTGAATTTTAAAAGGAATTATTTCTAAAGTTGCTCGTAAAAATAAAATCATTTTCCTTAAACAATTAAAACGTGTATGTTCATAAAACTTGCCTTACGTATGATATCTAATCAAAGCAACGAAAACCTTTAGAAGCGATTGAAAGGGGCATGCATTGTAGCTTTAAATACATGGGGATACGTCGACTGAAGTGATACGCTGTGCATTTTAAATGGAACTATTGCTGAAGTTGTTTGTAAAAAAATGATTTACCTTAAACAAAACGTGTATGCTCATAAAAGGTAATGATATATATGATGAATTGTATTTTCCTATTGTATGATATCTAATCAAAGCAACAAAAATATTTTGGAAACTATTGAAAGGGGCGTGCATTGTAACATTAAATACATGGGGAAGGGGGATTAAGACGATTGAAGTGACATTTACATAAAGAAAATGACACAAGACGCCATAAAATATATATAGATATGTTTGTTTCCTCGCCCAGTGTGGGCACAAGCGCTCTTGGCTCTCGGCACATAATTCACTTTTATCTATGTGCCCTTCACCCATAGTTCAAATAAAATTTGCAACTCTCACATATTTGCCCGCAGATAGTCTTTCAGCGCCTTGCGCTTTGATTCACATCAGTATTGTAAGCAGCTTCTTACCTTCTAGACACAAACAAGGTAACCTCGTACAATGATATCGTTTTAGTACCAACCTTCCTAAAGTAGGAAAATATGTAACCTTTTACAATGCTAACATTTTATGAGTGGCACTCTACGTATGGTACGAAAAATGACTAGCTACTACAATAATATCTCTTTCAGAGCACCGCCCTACCTTAAGTCAGAAAAATGGTTACCTACTTCAAAAGTATCGAGTAGCCCCTATCGCATTTTAGATCATATTTCATTATGGATTTATATCTTGCTGAAACCCGTAACAGTCACAGTTTTAAAACAGTATCTCCTTAAAAAAATAAACTTTAAATAAACCATCGCAACATATAACTATGAGACGAATAAAATTAGTGCTTTGGTGAGTTATATGCCACACGCGAAAACTACTAATTTTGGTGTTCACCTGATAAAATAAAAGTTATACTCCACTGAAACAAAATGACATCCTTCTTTAATATTCTTATTTCCTTATTTTCATTATTGAATTATTTTGTGAATTAAACAGTATAATGTATGTACAATGCTAACCTGTTACCATCAACATCTCAATGTTACATTTCGGGTTGCCTAAAAGACATGATAACTGCTGCCGAAATCTAGTACCTTTCACACCAACATAATCTCTCCAGTCAATTTCACCACAGATGGCATCTTAAAAATATAGATGTATATGTTATGTATATAAATATCCATCCATATATATATATATCCTGTTATTTGTTAACAAATGTGTAGGTAAAACGCGTTTCCTTTGAAACGATTCTTCATCAAGCGTTTTTGAAACGTGCTAACCACATGAGCTTACAAAATATATTCAGACAACGTAGGGTAGTATTGCTGCATGACGCTTTATTCTTGCGAACTATGAGTTATCTAAGACCAATAAATGTGACAGGAACAAATCATAAATGCAGATATTTATACTTCTAAAATTATATTTTAGCTCTTGCTTTGAGGCAATACCTTAAGTTCAATTGCATCAAACGATAGCAAACTGCCTTTTAACAAATTAAACGCACGAGCCAGGAACATATTGGTATTTAGATTACTTTAGTATTTTGTGAAGTGTAAAGAAGTCATGAAAATCACCGACAAAGAGAATCACCTGAAGAACACATAATTCCGACATCTTCATAGTGTTCGCAGTTGTGACTCCCCCATCCACCATGTGTACAGTCTTCAATGTTTGACTCATATCCAAGGCAACGAACATCGTCTAGCCATATCGTACCATTGCCTTTCCCATAAAATCCTCCCGGTATTACAATAGCATCCGTTCTACAAATAATAAACAATTATACATGTCCGTAAGTATAAACAGTTTAAATAGTTACACTAAAGAAATAAAGTATTTAATCGATGAATTAAAATTTCTTACACATTAAAGTTCAGCATTCTACACACAACCGATGCGTCATTTGTGTCAAAGTAGTCATCACATGTTGTTCCCCAGCTTCCATTTACGTACACTTCAACACGACCTTCGTTGATTTGTGGGGCCGTCAACCAGCCGCACCTTTGTTTCACCTGAAGGTATGAATAAAAAATGAAAGTTCATTATCAGCAATATAATAATAATTACATGAACGAACTCACCGCCACATGGAATAAAGTTAAATTATATAAACTATTATCAGTGTCTTTTTACGTTCCGATTCGTAATATTTTTCGTACTTGACCTGTTTAAGTTCTCATGATTGTATCGTTATCTGAAATAAATACTTGTTTACCAAAACAGGTTGCAAAGGATGTATGTCTAACACATACAACTATTCCATGAGCTGAATGAACGAAATTAAAATTAAAATTGTGTTTACTTTTAGCTTTTAACTTCTAAAATGCCCTTAAAGTGAAAAGATCTGATTTGGCCTATGTAACGTTGCAACTACTTTTCATATAGTTGTTTCATTTTAGTCATATCAGACAGCACAAACCCCAGCCCTAACTGCATAATGAAGCATGCTTCTTTTAGTGGCATATTGATGATAAGAAAAACGAACCCGTCGCGGTGTTTTACCGGCTTCTACACAATATATAAATATATATATATATATATATATATATATATATATATATATATATATATATATATATATATATATATATATATATATATATATATATATATATATATTTCTCATGAAAGCGAATACAAATGATACCACAGTATTAAGTATAACATAAATGGTTTGGAAGAAATGTAGCTGATATTCCAACATATTTACCTTTAACAATTATAATAACCATACAAACATACAGGAACAGCATTATTTAGTGAATGAACCTGATAACACTATTTCTTAAATTAATAATGACTATACGAAATGATCAACATCGTCGTTTTCATCTTGCCGAATTGCGACTGATATAGCTGTATTCACGATTAGGCTCTTTGTTTATACGCATATCTTTCGTTTAGTTTCCTTAGTCTTGGACAATTTATGAATCTAACAGCGAGATCAAATGTGAAAGGTTAAGAGAATATTGTTATGGAAGAAGGGTGTGCGATTAAGCGTTATACCAATACAATAAAGCTTTATTTGTTCCAGCAAATTTGAGGTTATAATCGATACCCCTGCCATGAAATGAATGTGATCTACGAAAGGTGTTTCAAATGTTTTGTTATTAAACCAAGATAATTAGATACGCATTCAATTGTTTCTTATTAAACTCGTTTTAAAAAATGTTCTTCGTTTTAGCATTTTATCGTGTTGTTTAAAATGTTATAAAAACATATTTAAAAAACAATAAACAAACATTAGAAAAACGACCGAGATAATAAAATGTCGATAAAAAATGACATAAGCCATAAGGTTGAGGTTCATACCGAATGGCTAATATTTTAGTACACATTTAAACCTACATGTTGTGTTTAAATAGTTATATTGAGTCATAGGATACACTGTAACGCATTTCCTCTTTAGTAGAAACATAGGTGACAATATGAAAAAAAACTAAACATGTGTGGCAATTCTATACCTGCTTTTACACAATATATGCATGTTGAAAGCGATATCAGTCATGAGCATTATAACACAGTTATATTACGTGAACTCCTTGAAAGGAAAATGTACTGAAATGGTAAAATATTTACTACCAACAAACATAACAACATACAAAACAGCAATATTATTTAAAAAATGTACCTGAAAACGCTGGCTCTACAGTTGATGTAGAATCTCCCCAATAATAATAAACATCGTCATCTCGATCTTGCGCTATTGCGCTTGATACCCACGTTGTCATAAATTTTATGGATCTGACATCAGTATAAAATGTGACTTTTTTAAAAATGTTGTCAGTGTAAAAGATTGGGCGATATCTCTTTAACACCTTTCGAAAAAGACATTTAATTCTTAAAACAAAATACTGGGTATAATCGATACACCTTCCATGAATAGTATGTGATTGCCGAAGGATGTTTCATATGAAATGTAATCAAACCTAGATAAGTTGGATACTCAAACAATTGCAAATTTAGATTACCAAAAGTGTCATCGTATAACACATTTTCGTGAGTGAAACAACGACAGGAATGAACTCACTTTTCAGTCAAAAGCATAATGACGCAATTATTATATAATACCCATATATGCCGAGTCAAACATTGTAAACAAACAGAGATAAATATTTAATTCATAAAACTGACATCGACTGTCATTTTAAGACAGTTGCTGAACCTGCGCCGTATAGGTTCACTGAGCTTTACATTTCACCGGACGACATTTCACCGGACGTATAAAATACAAACAATTACGACATACGTAATTTGATCAGCATGAATTAGTTTATAGCGAAATTTTCATTATGTACTTTGTAACAGCATTTTGGTTTTTCAGTTCTGTAGCACAATCGTGACGTTGCAATTGCCATTCCGTTTTGAATTAATATCAATTACGTAGTATGTTTGAAGTCAGATTATGAATATTAAAACTCACAAATACTTGACATATTGTATGAATGTAATGGAAATGAAGCTTTCCTTATCAAAATGTTAGTATGCTGCATATGTTACACCTAAAGCAAGTGCAGAGGTTTAGTGTTAACACACACTTAAGTGCCAATCCAGGGGTCGCAGGTTAGATTCCCCGCCGCACCACTAAACAAACATTTATCGACGTTAAATGGGGGTCCCGTATAACAGTGCTATACATTAGTGCACGTTATTAAAGCATCAGCGTAGCTCTAACTGGGGCTACATTCTGTCTGAGCAATACGTTCCAAAACTTTAAATGACTTAGAAACTTATTGGAGCACTCGCCGCATGGGCACGGGCCAAGTGCTAGTATAATTAAGCTCACACGCACACGCACACGCACACGCACACACACACACACACACACACACTGCAGTGCAAGGTCAAACACATAACTGGTTAACATCCACCATATAGCCTTACGACTGTTAACAAACACATTTAAACTTTAAAAGAGGTTAAGCGATATTTATATATAAAAACTGTAAACAATTTTTAAAGGTCTTACCACTAATTGAAGATGTAATCAAAAAGTCCGTTATTACGAAAACCATAATTATGCTCGTCAAACACATTTTCATGAATACAACATTGACAGGAATGGAATCACCTTTCCATAAAATTTGTTTGGTAGCAGTTTTAACGAGTATCAATAAGGAAATTCTTCAGAGTAAATTAGTTTCCTTATTTCTTTGATTTTACATAAACATATTATGTTAAGTGAGAGAGCTTGAAAAGACAAGGGGAATGCTAGAGCAAACCACAATACATATTTAAACCGTAAGCTTGACAGTTTTGTGAAAATTAAACGTTTGGGATTTTTTATTTGAATCAAACGGCTTCAAAAATGTGTTCTTAAAATTGCAAATCACATTGTACTTATAGGGACTCGCTAATGTTTTTGAACCAAAAATGAATTTTCCCGGTTATGCATTTAAAACACTTGTCACTTTAAGCTTTGCTATCGAAAAGAAAAAACCGGCGCCATAACCAATAGAACAATGGTTAATTCTTTGACCTTTTAATAGGACATTGATAGCATCACATGATTATGTCAATCAACCATTCACGGTCACAAGGAATCGCTGAAACCAATTAGTAACGCTATTGATAATTGTGGTCTTCAAAGGCGATATTTGAGCAAATATCAACATATTGTAAAGGGTTCCAGCTGTCAATATCTTAGATGTAACCCTCCTTATAACTTGCCATGCATAATTTCCTTAAAGAGGTGCATTTTATGAACGAGTCCCTTTAATGATAAAAATTGCAAATCTAATACAAAGGTAAATAACGAACAGGCCACATCATTGTAATTATAAAAAATGGAGTTACAATAGCAATGTTTACAACGCAGCAATACCTTGGATTTCATAAGCAAGGAAAGTTCTTTAAACGTTGAAATCATTAACCCACATCTGTTCAGCCAGGCGAAAAACGGCAAGGAACGTCTGTGTCAACCGAGCTTCACTCTAGATTAACCAATATTCTATGTAACATTTTTATTTTAGAATTTGTTCCCACATTATGGAGGTTCCATACTTTGTACTTTCGATGTTACTTATTTGGCAACGCGTGAAGATAATACTAGATCATTAAACAAATATATTTTAATTAAAACACGTTTCCAAAATATTTGTACAGAACACTCGGTAAATATTAGCAACGATAAATGTGTTTGACAGTAATACAAATGGCACTCTTTAGATGATAACGTTTTGAAGGGCACTCTTGCTACTCTTGTAGAAGGAAAATGTTGAACAAGACAAGTGGTGATTGAATCAGTTTCTCACCGAGTTTAAAACTCCCTGCAAGTAAATTTCACAACTTTCCAACGGAGCCCGGAAGATGAAATCCTTATAAGTAATTCAGAAATATATTGTTAAACTACTGTCTCAATGAAAAGCACAGGGAAAAGACAAGAAGTTGATACATTTAACAGAACAGTTTTTGTGTGAAAATATCATTATTGTTAGAATGTCGGGATAATACTAAGATAAAACAAAAACATGATGCAACAACTTGTTAAAGTAATTCAAATTCAGATAAATTACATATATTGTCAAAAACTAATACAATTAAATATAAATCAAACACTTATGTTTAAACATTTGAAAAAAACGTATTATTTATAACAATTTAGCAATTTATATCCGGGCACTGCTTCCAGTGACACTCAATGTTAAAAGATATATGTTTTCTGTCACGGTACACGCATTATGCAACTGCGCATTTTACAGAACAGAACAGAACATTTATTTAGATACAAGCATATACAGCTTATGATCATCAAAACAATTATTATAGCATGCACAACAGGATATAAAAATTAACATGAATTCAAACAAAAAGAAACAACAAGAAGAGAGCAATAACATCCAGTTTGAGTTACGCTGTAATATTAATTATATTGTCTCTGATCTGATTTGCCTTAATAGTTAATATAGCCAGTTTGTGTAACAACGACTTCTTCTTAGAGTTAAGAAGAGTAATAAATTTTAACATAAAAGGTCGTGTTCGATAATAACTAGGTATATAATGATCTCTTAAGTGTTTATATCTATCACATATCAGTACAAAATGATATTCATCTTCAATGTCATTCGATGAACATACATCACATCTCCTTTCATGTCGGGGAATGTTCCTATAACGGCCTTCTTCTATTTTAAGCCTGTGAGAGGATAATCTTAATTTGCTTCAGGCATGTCTGTGTTTAACATTGTCAACAATGTTCAGGTAGCAAGACATTTCAAAAGTGGATTTCACTGCACGAAATAGAGTAAGACTTGTTGAGCTATTAACACCTTCATTCCATTGTGTTATATAGGTATCTTTCAGTCTTAATTTTAACTGGCTTATAAAACATGGTATATTAAGCACTGAGTCTCTAAACAGCCAAATTTCATTAAAACCGGCTGATTGTAATAATAGTTTTACTTTGGTTAACCAATTTATATGGCCTTTTTCACATTCGTCTAAAAGCATACGATAAGTCGCATACAATATACAATTTGAATTAAAACTGTTCATGAGTTTAAACCAATATTTGACTATTTTCACTTTTCTGTTTATTATTAATGGAAAGCGTCCCGTTTCTCCATATAACGACAAATTATTAGTCGTTATTTTGACCTTTATAATCTGTTTAAGGAATTTTTTGTGTAGTCGTTCCAGATTTTCAGCTGCAGCAAAGCCCCATAACTCTGAGCAGTATTCGAGCACAGGGAGCCCATACGCGTCAAATAAATCAAATTGTATATTAACTGGTATATACCCTCCAGACGTAATGCCTTTGAGAGACATGACTGATTTTATAGCTTTACTTGCCACAGCGTCTAAACATTTGCGAAAACAACCGTTTGAACTTATGACTAACCCTAAATAGCAAAAAGTGTTCACAATTTCAATCTGTTTGCCGTTATATATAAATACGTCGTTAATCCTTCCTCGACCAACCCGTTTAAAAATCATTATTTTCGTCTTGTCCACATTCACTTGCATACGCCATCGATCACAGTAATCCCTTAAACAGTCTAAATGTTTTTGTAATCCCTCGGCGGTCTCACTTAATAGTAAACAATCGTCGGCAAACATAATAAGGAATATTGTTAATTGGTCCAAGGTAAGTCCTGCATTAATATTTTGATGCATATGGAGTTCAATGTCATTCACGAAGAGGCAAAACATTATCGGCGAGGTTATCTCCCCCTGGAAGAGGCCTATACCGCTATCGAAGAATTCAGACAAGTTATTACAGTGTTTCACATATGACTGGACGGTTTTGTACATAGAACGTACGATTTGTAATAGTTTACCGTCTATTCCCTCTTTGATTAGCTTAAACCACAGCCCGTTTATATATATCCTATCGAAACACTTCGAATAGTCCACGTAAGCAGCATATACTCTCTTCCGCTTGTTTTACAATACGTAAATTACGCTGTTAATATTAATTAAGCGACATTGGTAGTTTTTAGCATATACATAACAATAAGCGTGAACAATAAAATCAATTGTTTGTGTTCATTTAAGTTAGAATGCTTTACAACACGTTTAAAAATATGTTATAATCAACCTCTACTCATATAATATAGACGTCAAGGGAAATCACTGTGTTTTGTCTAGTTGTCGCAGGAGGGGAGTTCACAAACAACACGCTGACAAAGGTTAGGGGCTAAACGTCAAGGGTAATCACTGAGTTTTGTCTAGTTGTCGCAGGAGTGGGATTTCACAAACAACACGCTGACAAAGGTTAGGGGCTAAACGTCAAGGGTAATCACTGAGTTTTGTCTAGTTGTCGCTGGAGTAGGAGTTCACAAACAACACGCTGACAAAGGTTAGGGGCTAAACGTCAAGGGAAATCACTGTGTTTTGTCTAGTTATCGCTGGAGTGGGAGTGAACAAACAACACGCTGACAAAGGTTAGGGGCTAAACGTCAAGGGAAATCACTGTGTTTTGTCTAGTTATCGCTGGCGTGGGAGTGAACAAACAACACGCTGACAAAGGTTAGGGGCTAAACGTCAAGGGAAATCACTGTGTTTTGTCTAGTTATCGCTGGAGTGGGAGTGAACAAACAACACGCTGACAAAGGTTAGGGGCTAAACGTCAATGGAAATCACTGTGTTTTGTCTAGTTATCGCTGGAGTGGGAGTGAACAAACAACACGCTGACAAAGGTTAGGGGCTTAACGTCAAGGAAAATCACTGTGTTTTGTCTAGTTATCGCAGGAGTGGGAGTTCACAAACAACACGCTGACAAAGGTTAGGGGCTAAACGTCAAAGGAAATCACTGTGTTTTGTCTAGTTGTAGCAGGAGTGGGAGTGAACAAACAACACGCTGACACAGGTTAGGGGCTAACGTCAAGGGAAATCACTGTATTTTGTTTAGTTATCGCTGGAGTGGGAGTGAACAAACAACACGCTGACACAGGTTAGGGGCTAACGTCAAGGGAAATCACTGTATTTTGTCTAGTTGTCGCTGGAGTGGGAGTGAACAAACAACACGCTGACACAGGTTAGGGGCTAACGTCAAGGGAAATCACTGTATTTTGTTTAGTTATCGCAGGAGTGGGAGTGAACAAACATCACGCTGACAAAGGTTAGGGGCTAAACGTCAAGGGAAATCACTGTGTTTTGTCTAGTTATCGCTGGAGTGGGAGTTCACAAACAACACGCTAACAAAGGTAAGGGGCTTAACGTCAAGGAAAATCACTGTGTTTTGTCTGGTTATCGCTGGAGTGGGAGTTCACAAACAACACGCTGACAAATGTAAGGGGCTAAACGTCAAAGGAAATCACTGTGTTTTGTCTAGTTATTGCTGGAGTGGGAGTTTACAAACAACATGCTGACAAAGGTTAAGGGCTAAACGTCAAGGGAAATCACTGTGTTTTGTCTAGTTATCGCTGGAGTGGGAGTGAACAAACAACACGCTGACAAAGGTTAGGGGCTAAACTCAAGGGTAATCACTGTGTTTTGTCTAGTTATCGCAGGAGTGGGAGTGAACAAACAACACGCTGACAAAGTTAAGGGGCTAAACGTCAAGGGAAATCACTGTGTTTTGTCTAGTTGTCGCTGGAGTGGGAGTTCACAAACAACACGCTGACAAAGGTTAGGGGCTAAACTTCAAAGGAAATCACTGTATTTTGTCTAGTTATCGCTGGAGTGGGAGTTCACAAACAACACGCTGACAAAGGTTAGGGGCTAAACGTCAAGGGAAATCACTGTGTTTTGTCTAGTTATCGCTGGAGTGGGAGTTCACAAACAACACGCTGTCAAAGGTTAGGGGCTAAACATTTAGGGAAATCACTGTGTTTTGTCTAGTTATTGCTGGAGTGGGAGTTCACAAACAACATGCTGACAAAGGTTAGGGGCTAAACGTCAAGGGAAATCACTGTGTTTTGTCTAGTTATCGCTGGAGTGGGAGTGAACAAACAACACGCTGACAAAGGTTAGGGGCTAAACATCAAGGGTAATCACTGTGTTTTGTCTAGTTATCGCAGGAGTGGGAGTGAACAAACAACACGCTGACAAAGGTAAGGGGCTAAACGTCAAGGGAAATCACTGTGTTTTGTCTAGTTGTCGCTGGAGTGGGAGTGAACAAACAACATGCTGACACAGGTTAGGGGCTAAACGTCAAGGGAAATCACTGTGTTTTGTCTAGTTATCGCTGGAGTGGGAGTTCACAAACAACACGCTAACACAGGTTAGGGGCTAAACATCAAGGGAAATCACTGTGTTTTGTCTAGTTATCGCTGGAGTGGGAGTGAACAAACAACACGCTGACACAGGTCAGGGGCTAAACATCAATGGAAATCATTGTGTTTTGTCTAGTTATCGCTGGAGTGGGAGTGAACAAACAACACGCTGACACGGATTAGGGGCTTAACATCAAGGGAAATCACTGTGTTTTGTCTAGCTATCGCAGGAGTGGGAGTGAACAAACAACACGCTGACAAAGGTTAGGGGCTAAACGTCAAGGGTAATCACTGTGTTTTGTCTAGTTATCGCATGAGTGTGTGTAAACAAACACCACGCTGACAAAGGTTAGGGGCTAAACGTCAAGGGAAATCACTGTGTTCTGTTTAGTTATCGCTGGAGTGGGAGTTCACAAACAACACACTGACAAAGGTTTGAGACTAAACGTCAAGGGAAATCACTGTGTTTTGTCTAGTTATCGCTGGAGTGGAAGTGAACAAACAACACGCTGACAAAGTTGAGGGGCTAAACGTCAAGGGAAATCACTGTGTTTTGTCTAGTTATCGCTGGAGTGGGAGTTCACAAACAACACGCTGACAAAGGTTAGGGGCTAAACGTCAAGGGAAATCACTGTGTTTTGTCTAGTTATCGCTGGAGTGGGAGTTCACAAACAACACGCTGTCAAAGGTTAGGGGCTAAACGTCAAGGGAAATCACTGTGTTTTGTCTAGTTGTCGCTGGAGTGGGAGTGAACAAACAACACGCTGTCAAAGGTTAGGGGCTAAACGTCAAGGGAAATCACTGTGTTTTGTCTAGTTGTCGCTGGAGTGGGAGTTCACAAACAACACGTTGACAAAGGTTAGGGGCTAAACGTCAAGGGAAATCACTGTGTTTTGTCTAGTTGTCGCAGGAGTGGGAGTTCACAAATAACACGCTGACAAAGTTTAGGGGCTGAACGTCAAGGGAAATCGCTGTGTTTTGTCTAGTTATCGCTGGAGTGGGAGTTCACAAACAACACATAAACACAGGTTAGGGGCTAAACATCAAGGGAAATCACTGTGTTTTGTCTAGTTATCGCTGGAGTGGGAGTGAACAAACAACACGCTGACACAGGTCAGGGGCTAAACATCAAGGGAAATCACTGTGTTTTGTCTAGTTATCGCTGGAGTGGGAGTGAACAAACAACACGCTGACAAAGGTTAGGGGCTAAACGTCAAGGGAAATCACTGTGTTTTGTCTAGTTATCGCTGGAGTTGGAGTTCACAAACAACACGCTGACAAAGGTTAGGGGCTAAACGTCAATGGAAATCACTGTGTTTTGTCTAGTTATCGCTGGAGTGGGAGTTCACAAACAACACGCTGACAAAGGTTAGGGGCTAAACGTCAAGGGAAATCACAGTGTTTTGTCTAGTTGTCGCTGGAGTGGGAGTGAACAAACAACACGCTGACAAAGGTTAGGGGCTAAACGTTTAGGAAAATCACTGTGTTTTGTCTAGTTGACGCTGGAGTGGGAGTTCACAAACAACACGCTGACAAAGGTTAGGGGCTAAACGTCAAGGGAAATCACGGTGTTTTGTCTAGTTGTCGCAGGAGTGGGAGTAAACAAACAACACGCTGACAAAGGTTAGGGGCTAAACGTCAAGGGAAATCACTGTGTTCTGTCTAGTTATCGCTGGAGTAGGAGTTCACAAACAACACGCTGACAAAGGTTTGTGGCTAAACGTCAAGGGAAATCACTGTGTTTTGTCTAGTTATCGCTGGAGTGGGAGTGAACAAACAACACGCTGACAAAGGTTAGGGGCTAAACGTCAAGGGAAATCACTGTGTTTTGTCTAGTTATCGCTGGAGTGGGAGTTCACAAACAACACGCTGACAAATGTTAGGGGCTAAACGTCAATGGAAATCACTGTGTTTTGTCTAGTTATCGCTGGAGTGGGAGTTCACAAACAACACGCTGACAAAGGTTAGGGGCTAAACGTCAAGGGAAATCACTGTGTTTTTTCTAGTTGTCGCTGGAGTGGGAGTGAACAAACAACACGCTGAAACAGGTTAGGGGCTAAACGTCAAGGGAAATCACTGTGTTTTGTCTAGTTATCGCTGGAGTGGGAGTTCACAAACAACACGCTGACAAAGGTTAGGGGCTAAACGTCAATGGAAATCACTGTGTTTTGTCTAGTTATCGCTGGAGTGGGAGTTCACAAACAACACGCTGACAAAGGTTAGGGGCTAAACGTCAAGGGAAATCACAGTGTTTTGTCTAGTTGTCGCTGGAGTGGGAGTGAACAAACAACACGCTGACAAAGGTTAGGGGCTAAACGTTTAGGAAAATCACTGTGTTTTGTCTAGTTGACGCTGGAGTGGGAGTTCACAAACAACACGCTGACAAAGGTTAGGGGCTAAACGTCAAGGGAAATCACGGTGTTTTGTCTAGTTGACGCTGGAGTGGGAGTTCACAAACAACACGTTGACAAAGGTTAGGGGCTAAACGTCAAGGGAAATCACTGTGTTTTGTCTAGCTATCGCATGAGTGGGAGTGAACAAACAACACGCTGACAAAGGTTAGGGGCTAAACGTCAAGGGTAATCACTGTGTTTTGTCTAGTTATCGCAGGAGTGGGAGTAAACAAACAACACGCTGACAAAGGTTAGGGGCTAAACGTCAAGGAAAATCACTGTGTTCTGTCTAGTTATCGCTGGAGTAGGAGTTCACAAATAACACGCTGACAAAGGTTTGGGGCTTAACGTCAAGGGAAATCACTGTGTTTTGTCTAGTTATCGCTGGAGTGGGAGTGAACAAACAACACGCTGACAAAGGTTAGGGGCTAAACGTCAAGGGAAATCACTGTGTTTTGTCTAGTTATCGCTGGAGTGGGAGTTCACAAACAACACGCTGACAAAGGTTAGGGGCTAAACGTCAATGGAAATCACTGTGTTCTGTCTAGTTATCGCTGGAGTAGGAGTTCACAAATAACACGCTGACAAAGGTTTGGGGCTAAACGTCAAGGGAAATCACTGTGTTTTGTCTAGTTATCGCTGGAGTGGGAGTTCACAAACAACACGCTGACAAAGGTTAGGGGCTAAACGTCAAGGGAAATCACTGTGTTTTGTCTAGTTATCGCTGGAGTGGGAGTTCACAAATAACACGCTGACAAAGGTTTGGGGCTAAACGTCAATGGAAATCACTGTGTTTTGTCTAGTTATCGCTGGAGTGGGAGTGAACAAACAACACGCTGACAAAGGTTAGGGGCTAAACGTCAAGGGAAATCACTGTGTTTTGTCTAGTTATCGCTGGAGTAGGAGATCACAAACAACACGCTGACAAATGTTAAGGGCTAAACGTCAATGGAAATCACTTTGTTTTGTCTAGTTATCGCTGAAGTGGGAGTGAACAAACAACACGCTGACAAAGGTTAGGGGCTAAACGTCAAGGGAAATCACTGTGTTTTGTCTAGTTGTCGCTGGAGTGGGAGTGAACAAACAACACGCTGACAAAGGTTAGGGGCTAAACGTCAAGGGAAATCACTGTGTTTTGTCTAGTTGTCGCTGGAGTGGGAGTGAACAAACAACACGCTGACAAAGGTTAGGGGCTAAACGTCAAGGGAAATCACTGTGTTTTGTCTAGTTGTCGCTGGAGTGGGAGTTCACAAACAACACGTTGACAAAGGTTAGGGGCTAAACGTCAAGGAAAATCACTGTGTTTTGTCTAGTTGTCGCTGGAGTGGGAGTTCACAAATAACACGCTGACAAAGTTTAGGGGCTGAACGTCAAGGGAAATCACTGTGTTTTGTCTAGTTATCGCTCGAGTGGGAGTTCACAAACAACACATAAACACAGGTTAGGGGCTAAACATCAAGGGAAATCACTGTGTTTTGTCTAGTTATCGCTGGAGTGGGAGTGAACAAACAACACGCTGACACAGGTCAGGGGCTAAACATCAAGGGAAATCACTGTGTTTTGTCTAGTTATCGCTGGAGTGGGAGTGAACAAACAACACGCTGACAAAGGTTAGGGGCTAAACGTCAAGGGAAATCACTGTGTTTTGTCTAGTTATCGCTGGAGTTGGAGTTCACAAACAACACGCTGACAAAGGTTAGGGGCTAAACGTCAATGGAAATCACTGTGTTTTGTCTAGTTATCGCTGGAGTGGGAGTTCACAAACAACACGCTGACAAAGGTTAGGGGCTAAACGTCAATGGAAATCACGGTGTTTTGTCTAGTTGTCGCAGGAGTGGGAGTAAACAAACAACACGCTGACAAAGGTTAGGGGCTAAACGTCAAGGGAAATCACTGTGTTCTGTCTAGTTATCGCTGGAGTAGGAGTGAACAAACAACACGCTGACAAAGGTTTGTGGCTAAACGTCAAGGGAAATCACTGTGTTTTGTCTAGTTATCGCTGGAGTGGGAGTGAACAAACAACACGCTGACAAAGGTTAGGGGCTAAACGTCAAGGGAAATCACTGTGTTTTGTCTAGTTATCGCTGGAGTGGGAGTTCACAAACAACACGCTGACAAATGTTAGGGGCTAAACGTCAATGGAAATCACTGTGTTTTGTCTAGTTATCGCTGGAGTGGGAGTTCACAAACAACACGCTGACAAATGTTAAGGGCTAAACGTCAAGGGAAATCACTGTGTTTTTTCTAGTTGTCGCTGGAGTGGGAGTGAACAAACAACACGCTGAAACAGGTTAGGGGCTAAACGTCAAGGGAAATCACTGTGTTTTGTCTAGTTATCGCTGGAGTGGGAGTTCACAAACAACACGCTGACAAAGGTTAGGGGCTAAACGTCAAGGGAAATCACTGTGTTTTGTCTAGTTATCGCTGGAGTGGGAGTGAACAAACAACACGCTGACAAAGGTTAGGGGCTAAACGTCAAGGAAAATCATTGTGTTTTGTCTAGTTGTCGCTGGAGTGGGAGTGAACAAACAACACGCTGACAAAGGTTAGGGGCTAAACGTCAAGGGAATTCATTGTGTTTTGTCTAGTTGACGCTGGAGTGGGAGTTCACAAACAACACGTTGACAAAGGTTAGG
The DNA here is from genome assembly GCF_026914265.1 of Mya arenaria. Classification (NCBI taxonomy): domain Eukaryota; kingdom Metazoa; phylum Mollusca; class Bivalvia; order Myida; family Myidae; genus Mya; species Mya arenaria. The sequence continues at coordinate 7,688,765 of NC_069127.1, read as the reverse complement.
GGCTAAACGTCAAGGGAAATCACTGTGTTTTGTCTAGCTATCGCATGAGTGGGAGTGAACAAACAACACGCTGACAAAGGTTAGGGGCTAAACGTCAAGGGTAATCACTGTGTTTTGTCTAGTTATCGCAGGAGTGGGAGTAAACAAACAACACGCTGACAAAGGTTAGGGGCTAAACGTCAAGGAAAATCACTGTGTTCTGTCTAGTTATCGCTGGAGTAGGAGTTCACAAATAACACGCTGACAAAGGTTTGGGGCTTAACGTCAAGGGAAATCACTGTGTTTTGTCTAGTTATCGCTGGAGTGGGAGTGAACAAACAACACGCTGACAAAGGTTAGGGGCTAAACGTCAAGGGAAATCACTGTGTTTTGTCTAGTTATCGCTGGAGTGGGAGTGAACAAACAACACGCTGACAAAGGTTAGGGGCTAAACGTCAATGGAAATCACTGTGTTCTGTCTAGTTATCGCTGGAGTAGGAGTTCACAAATAACACGCTGACAAAGGTTTGGGGCTAAACGTCAAGGGAAATCACTGTGTTTTGTCTAGTTATCGCTGGAGTGGGAGTGAACAAACAACACGCTGACAAAGGTTAGGGGCTAAACGTCAAGGGAAATCACTGTGTTTTGTCTAGTTATCGCTGGAGTGGGAGTTCACAAACAACACGCTGACAAATGTTAAGGGCTAAACGTCAATGGAAATCACTGTGTTTTGTCTAGTTATCGCTGGAGTGGGAGTGAACAAACAACACGCTGACAAAGGTTAGGGGCTAAACGTCAAGGGAAATCACTGTGTTTTGTCTAGTTGTCGCTGGAGTGGGAGTGAACAAACAACACGCTGACAAAGGTTAGGGGCTAAACGTCAAGGGAAATCACTGTGTTTTGTCTAGTTATCGCTGGAGTGGGATTTCACAAACAACACGCTGACAAAGGTTAGGGGCTAAACGTCAATGGAAATCACTGTGTTTTGTCTAGTTATCGCTGGAGTGGGAGTGAACAAACAACACGCTGACAAAGGTTAGGGGCTAAACGTCAAGGGAAATCACTGTGTTTTGTGTAGTTGTCGCTGGAGTGGGAGTGAACAAACAACACGCTGACAAAGGTTAGGGGCTAAACGTTTAGGGAAATTATTGTGTTTTGTCTAGTTGACGCTGTAGTGGGAGTTCACAAACAACACGCTGACAAAGGTTAGGGGCTAAACGTCAAGGGAAATCACTGTGTTTTGTCTAGCTCTCGCATGAGTGGGAGTGAACAAACAACACGCTGACAAAGGTTAGGGGCTATACGTCAAGGGTAATCACTGTGTTTTTTCTAGTTATCGCAGGAGTGGGAGTAAACAAACAACACGCTGACAAAGGTTAGGGGCTAAACGTCAAGGAAAATCACTGTGTTCTGTCTAGTTATCGCTGGAGTAGGAGTTCACAAATAACACACTGACAAAGGTTTGGGGCTAAACGTCAAGGGAAATCACTGTGTTTTGTCTAGTTATCGCTGGAGTGGGAGTTCACAAACAACACGCTGACAAAGGTTTGGGGCTAAACGTCAAGGGAAATCACTGTGTTTTGTCTAGTTATCGCTGGAGTGGGAGTTCACAAACAACACGCTGACAAAGGTTAGGGGCTAAACGTCAATGGAAATCACTGTGTTTTGTCTAGTTATCGCTGGAGTGGGAGTTCACAAACAACATGCTGACAAAGGTTAGGGGCTAAACGTCACGGGAAATCACTGTGTTTTGTCTAGTTATCGCTGGAGTGGGAGTTCACAAACAACACGCTGACAAAGGTTAGGGGCTTAACGTCAATGGAAATCACTTTGTTTTGTCTAGTTATTGCTGGAGTGGGAGTTCACAAACAACATGCTGACAAAGGTTAGGGGCTAAACGTCAAGGGAAATCACTGTGTTGTGTCTAGTTATCGCTAGAGTGGGAGTGAACAAACAACACGCTGACAAAGGTTAGGGGCTAAACATCAAGGGTAATCACTGTGTTTTGTCTAGTTATCGCAGGAGTGGGAGTGAACAAACAACACGCTGACAAAGGTTTGGGGCTAAACGTCAAAGGAAATCACTGTGTTTTGTCTAGTTGTCGCTGGAGTTGGAGTTCACAAACAACACGCTGACAAAGGTTAGGGGCTAAACGTCAATGGAAATCACTGTGTTTTGTCTAGTTATCGCTGGAGTGGGAGTTCACAAACAACACGCTGACAAAGGTTAGGGGCTAAACGTCAAGGGAAATCACTGTGTTTTGTCTAGTTGTCGCTGGAGTGGGAGTGAACAAACAACACGCTGACAAAGGTTAGGGGCTAAACGTCAAGGGAAATCACTGTGTTTTGTCTAGTAATCGCAGAATTGGGAGTGAACAAAAAACACGCTGACAAAGGTTAGGGGCTAAACGTCAAGGGAAATCACTGTATTTTGTCTAGTTATCGCTGGAGTGGGAGTGAACAAACAACACGCTGACAAAGGTTAGGGGCTAAACGTCAAGGGAAATCACTGTGTTTTGTCTAGTTATCGCAGGAGTGGGAGTGAACAAACAACACGCTGACAAAGGTTAGGGGCTAAACGTCAAGGGAAATCACTGTGTTTTGTCTAGTTATCGCAGGAGTGGGAGTGAAGAAACAACACGCTGACAAAGGTTAGGGGCTAAACGTCAAGGGAAATCATTGTGTTTTGTCTAGTTATCGCAGGAGTGGGAGTTCACAAACAACACGCTGACAAAGGTTTGGGGCTAAACGTCGTTGCAATGTTAAAATATGAATAAAATACATGTAGATAGATACATTTTAAACTTTCAACCATTCATTGATCCCTGAATACAGAAAACGCCATATACTCAGAGGTCATAGTGAACTCCATCTCCTGTCCGACGAAATGATTTTCTTTCTGTCTTATCTTGTCTAACTGCTACTTGTTCTTATAAATAAAATAGAATTAAGAAACAAATAATTCGCTTCATTTTGCAACCGAAACTTCTTTTTTTTCGCATTTTGCTTGAAAGCAAAAAAAATCGATCTCGTTCAGGAATCCAGAGGTTCTATGATGAATGTGTGTTTTCCTTTTTTCTTTGTATTTTTTATCATATAAAGGTGTTTTTTATGAAGGTCAGGGCAGGGAAAGCTGCGGCTTCCTGACTTATCCACCGGTGGTGTGAAGAAATGGGAACAATATGTGATTTTTTCTTCGACAAAACTGCAGCATCGGTTGTGTGTACAATTCTTTTCTTAAACTTGTAAGCAAACTGTTAGTTAAGTAAACTTGTTTGAAATAAATGATATTTTTAATATGAATTGATAAAGATACATGTTCAGTTCCCTTATATGTTATTTGTTTAGAAAAGTGTCACTTTAATTGGTGTTAATTAGATAATGGCGGTGAAAGCATAACGACGAAATATCTTTTCGACGTCATTAATTATTACGTGAAAAACAACAGAAACGAGCTCAGTAGCAAAACGTTTGTACATACACATAAAACAAAGGATAGCATAACTAACGCAACAGTATCTGAATTAAGAAACACGGAAACCTAGATATTTAAGAGAACTGGAATGAATTCAAGCACGGCAGTAAAACATGACATTTCAATGAAATGCATAAAACGTTTGAGTTCTGGATGTGACTTATCATAAGTTATTGTTTATACAAAATAAACTGACGATAGTGCTGTACGTCGGCTAAAATACCACAAACTGTACTTCGTTCATAGTGTAGTTGCTGTTTTTGGTCCTTGGGGAAAATATGAACTGGAGTAATAATTATTATATGCACCAAAGTAGTAATGAAAATATTATAATGTGTGTCATGTGTTTCCGACAACCCCTGTGTTGAAATGAATTGGAGATTTTATGTTGGTAAGACAAATAGTAATGTTCAGTCAACCGCATGTCTTTTCGGCAACCTGGAATGCTTACAGACGTGAATTTAGATCAGTTTTGTAGCACAAGTCAATTTAAAATATCCTAAATTCAGTCAAACATTGAAATGTATTACCAAAAAGGAGATGCGCTGTTATTTTTTAGAACGCAATAATCATAGTTTTACAGTTATACAAAGTGAAAGAACCGATGCAACGGATGTATGTAATGGGAATTGTGGGGAAAATGCAATGGTAAAGTCGAAATACACTTAGTCTTGTTGAAATATATTAAATAATAAAAACATTGGTTCTTCAGTATGTGAAACACATAATAAATGTTTGTCAAATAACAGTTTGCCTATACAAGAAACCGAGGGACATATCGGAATAAAACACCAAACATTGAAAAGAATATAAAGTGGTTGCGTGTGAAGAAAGGTTTATCGATAGGCTTATGTTTATCCAAAGTCTTGATGATGTTTGGGTGGAATATGCTTGTATTCATAAAGTTTTTTTTATTCATATGTTAGTTTTATTTATCCCCGTTCTTTTAAGTTCAGGCATTCCTTTCCATGCGATGTTTGCATAATTGTTTTGCCGAATGTTGAAAAAATAAACCTCTCAATGTGCTGAATTCTATTGAAACCCACAAACCTTCTTATACTGCAAGATTACTAAAAAGAAGGAGCTCAACGGATCATGAAGCAGGTTAACGTTGTTATATACTCAAAACATAACAATTTACATAGTTTTTAACTGATTAGTTCTTGAAAACAGCCGATATCCTTTTTAAAGCAAACTAACCCATGAAGAATTTGACGAAGAAATCATGATATTGCAGGAACGTGACAAAATTTATGACACCATCTAAACTATTGTTTAACATACAGCATAATTATAAATCTTGGCAGCTCCAAACAATTTATTATTTACCGTTGTTCATTGTTGCCCAAGAGAAACAATGATAGTTTAAACCCGCAAATTCTAAACTATTTATCCAGGCGTATCATCTACCAAAAACGAAATATTGAGGCCAGGTGCACTGCCATGACAACGACAGAGATTATGCTGGAATTATTTTTTCTCTCTCATTTATTTTGAACATAGATAATATAATAACTAAATGATAATCTCAAACACATTATAAACCAAAAACATATCTATATTGTTTCATATTTTCAGAATATCAAAAACTCACGCGCAAAAACAAAACACACACACACGCACACACACACGCACGCACCCACGCACACACGCACACACATACGCACACTCACACTTCCCCTTCACTTATTGATGATTTTACTATATGTGGTTGTGTAAAAAAGGGGGAAAAATCTATACTATTTATATGCATTCTGGTTCTGTATACAATCGGTATCTTAATTATTTTAGAATTATTATAATTTTAATACATTCCAATTGAGAGTGTGGTAATCATATCTATCGTTTTGTATTGCGATATCTCCTTCAATTTTTGTCTGAGAGATAAGAATTGTAAATAGGCATTGAATGACGGGATAGTGTTTCGGTATTTCATTGAGAATATATAAAATTTCATTAATAAAATAAGGAAATTATATATTGGTGTGTGTTTAAATTTGATATGGATACCGATAATTGCTTTTTGAATTAATTAATGCGTTTACGTATAGGTGTTTAGTAATCCATTTAGCTTGATTATTAGGACGGTTTTACACTGGTATGAATCACTGTCGTATCATAGGAAATGTGAGAGGCGCTCAGGAATACCGCAAAACCATTTCAATCCTTATGTTAACATCTTCAGTCAAAAACATGCATGCAATACAGTTATTTTTCTATGTAATCTCCAAATGCATATTAAAATATATTAAATGTTTGTAACTAAAATGCCATTCGTATTTACATGTGATATACATCGACGTTTTGAGAAGGATTTATATCTAAACCCCGTTGAAAATTGAGAAGTGCCATACAGGAATTATACATTCAGGTACTTAAGTGTGTGTTTTTTTAAATATGCATTATTCGGTCTATGAAGTAACTATCAAATATGTCGTTTATTTCACATTTACTTTTTTATTTTTATTTTTTTTTTCTAACAGTTTCGGAATGCCGTTGGATGTGGACCAGGTTGTTCTCTTGATAATAATTGATTCATTAAAAACGGGTTTGTAAATAAAAAGGACGCTGTTAATCAAAACTCATTACAAAAATCAATTTATATATTGAAACGCAGAACATCATTGATTTAGAAAGAGATTTACGGTTTTTGAAGACATGCTTTGCGTCTGGCGGATAATATGAAACTGACCAAAGCGCACTCATATCAGGAAATTCAGAATAACAAAACAAGTATACAGGTGGGTAGGAAGGCAATGCCACTCATTTTTACAGCCAATTGCAAGGTTAAAACATATAAATGTAACATAATGTAATATTAAGCATATTTTAGGAAGAATATATTGTTGAAGGTAAAATAATAGTAAAGAAATTGAAACGAAAATTTCATTCAAAAATTTAAATACATCATTTTCATGTTTTGCCAATATGCTAAACACCATCAGATAACGTATTTTGTACACATTTTTGAGGAATAATTCTTCTCAAGAGTAAACCATACATCCTTTACAATATATGTTTAACAAACTTAACAAACTTTTATTTTACAAGATTTAAGCTAAAAAAGTAGGGTTTTTTCGGACAAGTTTTGTCGACAATGTAAATACATTGTTTTGTAAAATGTGCTCAACTCCTTATTACAGCTACAAGTGTTGCAAAGGATGTATGTATTAATTTCAAAACTATATACTAGTAAATATTTATGCAAAAGGCTACAGAAACATGCTAAGTAGCAAAAAGTTAAAACATAAACCCGGTTTAGTGGAATAGGGCAAACGCCAAAGACATAGAACACAAAATCAAAACCAAGAAACATAGAAGAACAGCACAAAACTCCACAAACAGCACAATTGTGAAAAGTGATTTTATGAAACATTTTCGCTTCGGTACTTCGAACCAACTTTTGGACTGTGGAAGGCCCTAGCTCACACAAACAGTTTTAAAACTATATATATATATGCTTTATACTTTCTGATGACTTGACCTAAAACGACACAACACTAATGCTATTTTGAAAGTTTTTAAAAAACATGTCTGTATCGAGGATATATATAGTTATGTTTGCTAGACTCTGATTTATAACTTATTTATTGTTACGAACGATTAAGTCGGATATCTCTGTAGGGAAGATTTTGCAGTTTTTGAATTCTGATAATATATTATTGTTTACACGGTATAGGTCAACATGAAAACTGGTAGGAATGTTGCCTACAACCCCAAACGTTATCATCTCGTAAGGATTAAAACCTTTCCATATTCGTTTAATCAGCATAATTTTTTAATCAAATTAGAAACATATTTCAACATGATATGTAAATTCATTAAGGATTTCAGTTTTCAGTTAAGGGGTATTTTTAAGGATATAAATTTTCCATACAGGCTGTGCTTGAACGATGTGTTCGATAACCTAGCTTAACGTTAGAGCTTTCCTGCTGAATTATTAAACAAATTTTATTATCATTTCCAAAACTGCATACCATGATACAATATTTATATGAAAAACTTAAGAAACAAGCTCAGTAGCCAAAAGTTAACACATAAACCCTCAATTTTATGGCACAGGTTAAACGCCAAAGACATAAAAAATAAAAACATTAATAAATCACAAACAATAAACATTGAAAAACAAATTTAAATGTTCTTTTTATGATCGTCAGATTAGGGCGTTCAATCATGATACTGTCATGTGCCTAAGTTTCCACAGACAGCTAATCAAGACAGAGGATGTCAGGAAAACATCCCGTGTATTTGGTGTACGTATTCTCTTCGTACAATTTCATGGATGTGTGTGAAGATAAATTAAAAAAAAATATATGATTCATTTAGTTCATTCATTTGTTTCTTAAACAGTTAAACGTCCATTGTTTTCTCCATCAAAAGCTTTCAAATGACGGAAACACGAACCTATATAAGATAAGGAACTCGCCACTTGTATTGCAGTCATTCAGGTTGTACGACATCGCCATGCTTATCTCGTGCTAGTGTTATTGTAAATCTAATATAACACATAGTTATTACCAAATTATAAAGACGAAATTTCGTCATAAAAACATATAGCTTAACGCATGTAAATTAATAAATGACCCAGTATAATAGACAAAGCTAATACTTTTCCCTAGTTATTACTGAGTAATGACACTTACGGTTTTCAAGCCTAACTGTTCTTTCCTAAGAGTTTGTGTTGTGACTCTGCTGAAAACGATGATTGATTCAACTTATATATACATAATTAATTGATCATTTTCTTTGTATGATATTTGCTAATTTCTTTCAGAGAATATTACTGATACTTCATGTTCATACTTAAAACACTATTTTAGGTATTTGTCAATGACAAGTCGCACTTAAACTGAGACTGCTGAAAGTCGTCGCCATTGGGCGCTGGGAGTAAGGCATCTACTATTGCAGTCAATGACCAATCCCTCTTAAACTGAGACGGCTGTAGGAAAATGCTATTGGGCGTTAGGAATAGGGCGCATACCAATGCAGTCAGTGACCAATCTCACATAAACTGAGACGGCTGTAGGCCAATGGTCTTGCGCGTTAAGAATAGGGCATCTACCATTGTTGTTAATGACTAGATAGTAGCTTTTCGGGTGTATTGGATACACACTCAGTGGTTTCATATAATGCGAGAACGAAGCTTAATTTTGGAACAGCAATAATGTCAGTTTAAACTTAAAATGTACAATGGATGTCTAGCAACAATCCTGTTACAATAAAAATTATCCCATAATTGTTCTAGCAATTTGAACATACGATATAATTATCCCACCCATAGAACAGTTAAAGAACTTGTCATTGTCTAAACCTGAGGTCTGAATATATACAGAATTTTGAAATAATATATTTATTCGCAAACTGACGCCTAGACAATGTATTGTTAGAGTAGGTCTGAGTCTGAGGTGTGGAGAGCGTCGTTGTATCATTATATTAAATATAAGCCCAGAATACAGAAAATTTGAGATTCATTGTTATATTAATTCAAGTCTGAAGCCTGAAGAGAACTGAGAATAACAACTGTTATTGTTAGATTAAGTTCGAGTCTGTTGCCTGAAAATCTGAGAATCATTGTTGTATTAAGTACGAGTCTGAGTTCTGATGAAATGACGGCAGGAAGAACTGGGTGTCATGAAAATTTTATTTGTTAGTATGTGGTCTAAAGACAGCCTAATTTGAGGTGAGCAGAACTGAGTTACTTGGTTACATTAATCAAATAATGAAAACGAAATTTTAGAAATACCAATATGTCTTTCGTATCAACTAGTATGTGCAATATTAATCTCGTCGTAATAAAAATAGCCAAATTAAAAAGATATGACCACTATCGAGTTTCAAATTGCTGTGCAGCAGAAAGTTCGCGTAGTGTACGAAATGTGGTAATCAAATCTGCGATGAAGCTTACCCATACGCAGTGGTAATTAGCTTTTTACGCATCATTTAAAAGATCAAATGAGGACGGTTTTCAGGATGAAAATTATATTAAGGCACAAATTTACGAAATAAAAACGATCCCGAGTTACCTAACCTATAGTATTTGGTAGTAAAGTCGAAATCAATAATTTGATTTGGTCTCATAAATCTCAGGCCATCAAATTAAAAAAAACGATATGAAATCAGACCCAATGTCTTGTGTTATATATGTATGTTTTTTATTATGAATGTAGTTAACGTCTTTGCTCTGGGTAAACGAAATATAACATCAAAAATAGCTTGTGAGTGAAAAAAGAAGTGAAAGGCTAGGAATAATGTAAAGGATGTCATTTCACATCTAGTTAGTATATAAATATATCTTCACATTGAAAAACAATTTGAATATTATCATTTTAATGGTGTAAGATGACCTTTTTTTCAAAAACATATAAATCGGAAGACCACGAAATGGGAATACGTCCCAAAGCATTGTAATTTGACAGCTGACCACATACCTCATACTGGTGACAAAAGATGGGAACAATATTCTGAAGCTTTGTTATCTGAGAGTCCATACCTGTCCCAATGACTGAAGCACTGTTCTTTAACAACTTACTGTATACCCGTTACCGACGAGGAAAGCTGGTACGCGTTGTAAGGTACTCTAGTTCAAATACTGGCCATACCTTTATTAAGGAAAACATTCCTTGGGGACACGCCATAAAGCACTATACTTTAACAACCGACCATAGGTGACCATAGCTTGGGTGTACATTATAATGCACTGTAGTTTAACAACTGACTGTATACTTCCGTACAGAGAGTCATTATTAGCGAACACGACCAAGTGCCTACATATTAGTGACTATAACTGGGGGAACGTTCTAAAGCGCTGTATTTTGAAAAATCACAAATATCTCATCCGGTGAGAAGAGAAACGTTCTATAGCATAACAGATTGACAACTATAGCTGGGGACTAGCTCTAAAGAATTGTAGTTTGACAACTGGCAAAATGCCCACGTATAGGCTGTCATACCTTGAGGATTAGCCATCAAGCACTGTAGTTTGACAACTGTCGATATGCCTTATAACATTGACTATACCTAGGAACCCGTTCAAAGGCACTATAGTTTGACTGCTTACTATATGTCTCCAAACTCCAAACCTGATGCCGATAATCACAAGCACTGTAGTTCGTAAGCTGCAAATTCTCCACATGATGGTGCAAAACTAATCGTAGTATATCATACTTCACATGGATGTGTCCCTTCTTTGTATATATAAACGCGTTCTGTCCGTATGTCACTGTATTTTGTATTCCAGTTTAATGACGTCAGCGGTCCATATTATATTTTTGGTCGGTCCGGACATCGCCAAAAATGTAATATGGACCGCTGACGTCATACAATTGATAAGTGCGGCTTGCTATTTTCACAACGGCGAAAATTTGTCGCAACTTTCGGTGGCTGACTGGCCGGTTCTTATAATGTCATATGACCCTCAGTGGTGCGTCATATTTCTTAAATACATTTCGTTTGTGTGTTCAGGCAATGCCTACTGACAGAGAGTTGTAAAGGCCTACCAGACTACTGTCGACGGTGTGACGTGTTCAGGGATTCACCTTCAGAACAGTAGTTAGTTCTGGGGCCAGATTTATATTAATAAACTTATTTAAATGTATGTATTAGTGTTTTTAAACGAATTATTAATACAAATACCCATTTGCGAAATAGATTTAAATAAAAGCAGTCAGTTCTTGATCATTTTCAAGGTATGTGTCATGTTAAAACGAGTTTTTCTCAGTTTATCCTAAATCTTTTGAGTGTTTGGTTTGTAGATTCCTTCCGGGAAGTATCCAACAAGTAATAGGGATGATAACATCAAAATGCGTAGGAATTTAGACTTTGGATCTGACAGGCAAATTATATGATATGTTTCTCTACTTTATATTGGGAAGACTTTAACTGAAATTATAATATTCTATTAACAAGAATAATTGACATTGTACTTTGTGTCAAACTGACTTGAGCAGTAATGGACATCCCATTACCAGACCATGCCGTGATTGGAGATGCGCAGTTTTAAGGGCGTCGGTGTTCGGTATAAACACAAACAAGTATTACCAAATATGATCCAGACATAAGATAAGCAACAAATTAGTAACAAAGTTTTAAAACATAAATGCGATTTTACATGCTAGATTTATTTACTTTCATCCGAGAACAATATTGACGGTTTTACGATATGTACGGGTAGGCGATATGATAAAAATAATAAAAAGGAAGCGTATATATTTAAATTCTCATATTTATTCTTTCATACTTGCCTGTAAAAAAGAAAAAAAACGGAAAAAGATTTATACACAGATATTACACACTATATTAAATACAATGAAACAATTTGATAATACATATCAATCCTATTTAGCTATTTTAGCGAAGCATTGGTGTTTATCAGTGCAATTTCAACACGAAATACCACTTAAACAGCAGCTAACTTTATCTTAAATAACATATAAAAATTTATTTGTGATGGTAATGTAGGAATTCTCACAAAACAATCAAAACGTAACATTTGAAACAAGCCCAATTTCAACCACTTAATAAGGTAGAAATGGTGTCGTTTTTTTTTACTATGACCGATATTATCCGTTTTAGATGGACTTGGAACTAGTGCAAACATTTACTGTAATATTTATATTCTAAAAATTCGTGTTTCATTATTGTCGCTTTATTTTACCACTTTCTTTCAATTTTAGCAATGATTATGTTAATTAATGGACTGTACAAGACGTTAACATCCCTTTAATTAAAAGAATGCCTTCACTTCAGCAGCAACATAATTATATCAAAATAATGAATTGACGTTGTATAAAGAAATAATTATGACTTAAAAAAGATATTTTCTGTAATGAAACAAAGCTTACTATTAATTACTGCAGTAGTTAACATTTGTCGCACATTTTCTTTTACGTTCTCTTGTTTATACCAAGTACAAACGAAAAGCAAGTATTCGTAAATTTGGGTTTAAAATTGTATCAACTTTTTAATCTTCAGACTGTCGTCACCAAACAAACAAACAAACAAACAAACAAACAAACAAACAATTAACAAACGCTGACTACCACAATCTACATATTATCATCAACGTAGCCTGGTGAAAATTTTCTCCTCATTGCTTTGACCTTTTAAACCCTAGTTTGCAAACGTTCAGACTACAAACGATGCTCAGACAGTGACGGTGATAGAATTCCACTAAACAAAATTAAACTTAAACATACTAGAATGATATGTTGAATCTATAGATGTTTTGCACTGGTCGTGACTGCATTAATAAGGTATATACGTCATGAAACTATTTTGTCTATACAAACTCGTGAAATAAAATGCGATATTGCATTAAAATCAACAAATTCCTTTGTATCCTGACAAAAATATGAAATATTTAGGAGTTGATTGGATATTGACTTGGCTAACAAGGAACACTTATCCAAATGACATAAACGATAAGTAATTACATCAAATTAAATACTAACATATAAGCAAGAGTGATTGATCATTCAAATTAATTACTCGTCGCTAGACTGCATTAGTATCGACAATTATTCTAAAGCGATTATAAATTAAAACAATATGCACATAATAACAAAGTCAAGTGCATTCATGCCTTAGTATTTCTCCCATAATAGGCTGTATTTGTGTTTACCTTCATTTTTAACAAGATGTAGATGTATTTTCAATTAAAAGGCAATTCTATTGAAACTTATTCATGTGTGAGGTTTCTTCCCGAGAGGGGCCGAATATATTTACTACCGATCAATTTATTGACAAATTCGACTGTTGTACTTGTAGTCTATAAAACCGTCTGTTATGCAGTTTGGAAGTTTCTGAATCCAGAGGGATCTAATATATACACTTCTGATCAACTAATGTAAAATATCTACTATAGCCTCTTCAGATTCGACGAGTTGCATGTACATATATGTGCATGAAGATTGTACATTCGTCAGTTATGCAGTTGATTCGGTGGGCATCACGCTTGATTTTGTTACAGCAGAGGATTTCTGGAAACACACAATAATGTTTAGATCAAATATTTATTTACAATTTAAACTTTTTGTTTACTTTTGCAGTTAATTCAACCAGCCTTCAATAAGTACAACGATAAATTGATTACAACTAAAAAAAACACGTCATAGTATGCAATAAACAGGATGCAATCCTGACGTTTAGAGCATATAAGGGGTAATCTTAATAACTAATCATTTAGTCTTTACCTCAAACGTCCTAACTATAACTAAACCAGATAATGTAGATACCAATACATCGTTTCTAAGTTGATCTGGCCTAAATTATTCGCAATAACCGGATTAGTATAACGAATTAGTTTTTACGGCATTCTTGTTAGATGCTGATGTAGGTTAAGATGACAATTTACACATGTACAGATGTCAGTAAATGTCCTTTTCTATTTTCTTAACATTTTTGGTCTACGAAATATTGAAAATGGCTTCTTGATATAAGTGAAAAATAACAACATAATTTCGAAATAATGTGTTGTACACTCCATTTTAGCGAACACTAAAATTAAGGATAGTTACATAATTAATCAGTACCGATTTCATTTCTGTAGCAGTGATCGAAACCTCTGGTGCAAGCCACCTGGCCCGCCTGGCTTTGAACACCTCCTGCACCTTCGACAAAACATAAACATGGTTTAAACGTTTTATGGGCAATGCGATCACCGAATTGTTCATATGTGTGTTTGTTGGAATTTATACCTAAGAGCAATGCATGGTTATATAATTTTTACAAGAATAAGATGAACAGGTAGTCCAAAAACAACACTTAATTAAAATTAAACGCGTCTATTTTTGCACATTTAATTAACATTGTGAAATATTTTAGAAAATGGGAGCAAACATACTTTTCTATCCAGAACGCACTGAACAACGAATATAAGGACTCCCTGAAAATAAGGACGTAGTTATTTTGTTACATTTCTATAGTTTTTGGACGGTGCCTGCTCAGGGCAGCGTTCATAGTAGGGGCAATCGGCTGAAAAGTTTCAAACCGATTTACCGCCTGTCTCGGTCGAAGAAAGAGTGCGGTTTTTCAATGCTTAAAACACCGGTAATATTCAAAAGCTTACAAAAACATTAATAATTATGCAATAAATCTATAATTCTAAAGCATAAAGGATATGTTTAAAATACATTACTTAAGAACGCATGATTTATTTATCTTGATTTTTTCCTGCGCGAGCTGACCGTTACATTTAATGACATTGGACTTTTTCCTTTTTTTGGCACCAACCAAATTACTTGCTAAAAATAAATCCGGACTCCAAGCTTTACTAGAATACGGGCCAGTTTTATTAAACTTCGTACGAAGTCTGTTTTGCGTACGAACTTCGTACGATGTATCTCAGGCTGTTTAGCCGTTTTATTAAGATTTTCGAACGAACAAGCACCTGTTTCTTCGTAGATCTACGAAAGCTCTTGAGTGGCGTACGAACTTCGTAGACTAAAATATGGCCGCCACAACAACAGAAATATTCTATATTGGCGATTTTTCATTTATTATGGCGTATTTTAACAAAACGAACTGCAAATTTCAAGACAGAAGACGACTCTGTGGAATCTGCAACCCGGTGAGTAAATTAACAAATCGTTACGACGCCGTTTTGACTAAATTTTCAGGGGACGCAACCTCGCGCCAACTGTCAAAATGCTTTGAAAAACAAAATGCTCTTATTTCGATGCGTTTCAAGAGTTTTGTTGTGATAAAAACACTGGAATATAGACTGAAATACTATCCAACCATTAGACTCATGGTATATGAATTTTACAGTGTTTTAAGTAAAACAAACAAGCTAAAAACAGACTGATTTTATGACAGTGTTTTCATCTGTCAAAGTTTTTATCATTTTTCTATAACTTGCTTTGACTTATATTTACAAGATTATCATGTCTCTAATAATGTTCAGAAATTCTAAATCAACATTGAAGCTATGCTTTGAAAAACAAAATGCTCTTATTTCGATGCGTTTCAAGAGTTTTGTTGTGATAAAAACACTGGAATATAGACTGAAATACTATCCAACCATTAGACTCATGGTATATGGATTTTACGGTGTTTTAAGTAAAACAAACAAGCTAAAAACAGACTGATTTTATGACAGTGTTTTCATCTGTCAAAGTTTTTATCATTTTTTCATAACTTGCTTTGACTTATATTTACAAGATTATCATGTCTCTAATAGTGTTCAGAAATTCTAAATCAGCATTGAAGCTATGCTTTGAAAAACAAAATGCTCTTATTTCGATGCGTTTCAAGAGTTTTGTTGTGATAAAAACACTGGAACATAGACTGAAATACTATCCAACCATTAGACTCATGGTATATGAATTTTACGGTGTTTTAAGTAAAACAAACAAGCTAAAAACAGACTGATTTTATGACAGTGATTTCATCTGTCAAAGTTTTTATCATTTTTCTGTAACTTGCTTTGACTTATATTTACAAGATTATCATGTCTCTAATAGTGTTCAGAAATTCTAAATCAACATAGAAGCTTATAAATTTAATAGTTGTCTGGGGGGATGCGGTGGGGAAGGGGGAGGGGTCAAAAAGTTAGTCCACTTAAATGGCCGTCAACGAGTCTTTTGCCGATGTTGTTTTACTAGTGTTGGGAATCGGTTGCAATTTTACTATCGATGATCGGTTCCACTCAAGTAACCGATTATCGATAGTACAATCGGTTTTTGAAATACTAGATAGTACCTGAGTTGTAGTTTTATTCATGTACAGTATTAAACTCTTAATCATTATATGCATATACCTTATGTCTATGATTGAAGATATTAAGTGTTGTTGTATAAAAATAGTTCATTTTCTTGTTCATTGTGGCTTTCATCAGCCATTTTGTTAAAGATAACATCTGAACACTTACTAATATTTATTTTATATTTTTTTTCGATATTCGATTATAACAAAATACTATCGATTGTCGCCGATTTCAGGCCCAACCAATCGATTTTCGATTATAATCGATCATCGGAACATCACTATGTTTTACTATGGCAGATTCGTGAAGTCCACTATCTCAACAAAAAGTACCGAACGGTCCTTGCGCCGAGAATCTTCGCGGCCACAATTTTGAAAGTATCTCCGTTATAAATTCAAATTTCTACGAAAATATTATTGCCTACTTTTAAACACATATTTATTTATGTCAATATGCCAAAAATCATGTTCAGGTATACTGGTTGGAGAGCAGTAGCCGGCAGTCGCTTTTTATTCGTGTTTTTTTTTTAAATCTTCTAAATAAAGTGAGAATGGTAAATCCAAGCAACACCATTTGCATCGAATCCAACACAAAGCGTACATTTAAACATTTTATTTACAAAATTTATTGGAAATGTCAAAAAGTTTGCCAACTTTCTCGTGGGGGGTGATCACGTGAATGTTACTGCGCATGCGCAATTGAATAAATTTGCATATCTTATTATAGCACTAGCATTAACCGACAGTCAAGTGTTGATTATGAACGATTATTCGTCGATGAATCACAGAAAAATGTACTTTTAAAAAAGCCTGTTGAAATGATATTTTCATATTGCTCGTTAATCGCTTAAACAATATTGAGACATATTCAAAATTTTATGTATCCATTGTGTGGTTTTAGACGCGTTGTTAAAGCAAGACTACTCCAACGCTTGGTTACCAGTATTACTTCCCTGTTCAATAGAGGCGCCCCATGGGGAAATTATACTTAATAAGCCGATAAATATCGGTTTTATAGTCAAGGAGCGGTACTGAAATAAAACTGCCGGGTACTGCTTCTCATAATCCATAAATTGGCACTTATTGATTACCCCCTTTGTGGCCCCTTTAGGCACGCGCTTCGTGACGACACAAATTTTAATATTGTAAAGTTAGTAGACCTTGACCCCTAGTTTAATAAAATGTTAGTATTATTTCCGTTACATTTTGATCTACCGAGAAAATCTTCAAAAACATGCAAAAACTGCCGGCTACTGCTCTCCAACCAGTACATGTGTCGATTTTTTATCAAGTGTCCCGATATCTGTAAATCTGGGACAAATCTGACAGGTTGTGTACATGTATAACGGTATTCGTGACCAAGAATATATTTATGTGAAAATAACGACTCTAATGAAAAAATTAAATCCAGTTTAGATCACTGTCGGGTATGTATTGAACAATTTTGTCATTATTATTCAACATCGATGCATAATATAACTATTTATTCTTTCGCTCAGTGTATTTATTCTTTCGCTCAGTGTTAAATGGTTGAGAGCTGTAGCGTTACAGGGAAACATAAGAAATGTCAAAATGATAAAAAAAAGTATCGTTGATTGCTCATTATTGTAGCTAGTCAAAAGTTTTTTTTTAAAAATATCCAGAGCAGCCAGAAGGTAAGCATAAGCTCTATTGGTCACAGTTGGGAGACTTGTTTGTCCCAAACAACATTTTTTTTCAATTTTCTTGCGGTTCTGAAAACAGTGCAGCTAGTAATGGGACTTGGACTGGGGACTCCCTGTTTGCAAGTTTGTGCTCTATCAACTTGGCTCAAAGGCCCTTAGAACTTAAAATAACTTAAAGCTTGCAGTTAAATTGTTCAACCAGCTCTACAAACTGTTCCTGATAACTTAATTTGCAAACAATCTGACCTGTGTTGGTTAGTACTGGGACACACTCATGAACCTTATAATATTAGTACGGTAAACCTGGGTGCAAAAGTGGGACAGGTTCAGATCTTGAACCCCACGACTGATGAATACTTGAGCTCAAGCAATGGCTTTATTAAAACAAAAACCACCTTGCATTTAAAGAAAAATGTCAACCATATTTTAAGCTTCAGAAAGAAAACAGTCTGTTTATAAATAAATAGATTATTCAATTTTTATTTCAGATCTTGACATGGATCCAAGATGCTGGTAACAAGGCGGGACGGATTGTTTCACAGAACTGCAGGTTTCTGGATGGGTAACTAAATTTCCATATTTCCGGTTTACTTGTGTTATTTATAATCAAGATAAAAGTTAATACACCACAAGAGCAAATCAAGTGGAAATCGTGCATTATGTATGTATTTACAGTCAGTTTGTAGCATTTTTTTACCAAATCTCAATTTAATACAAACTTTTAAGCTTATAATGCATATAGTTTGATGCACATTCTATAATTATAAAATTAAAGATGTGCAGCATATATATGGAATGATCCACATCACTGGATATTATATATATGTAACATTGCATGTGAAAATGCATAGCAACAAGTGATATAAGACTGCTGAAATTATCACATTGCAAGTTTTCATATTTATTTTCAAAAATTGATGTTTTATGCATTTTTCAAAAACATTAATTTGCGACAGAAATATGAAAAACTGCGATAAAATCTTTTGTCAGCATTCTTGTATCGCTGGTTTACAGATGTTTACACAAAATCGGCTCATTCCTGGACAGAAGATAAAATATTATCAAAACTGTTAATCTGTAAGAGTGCAGCCTAAAGAAAACAAAAGAAATAAAAAGGTTTTTTAATGATTTCTAGCAGATAAGTCTATTGTCAAAGAACCAAATTCAAGGTATCATTATAGCCGTCCGTCATATCAGAGACAATACACTAATGTTATTGTATTATATTTGTATATGATGTATAGGTCCTAATTATTAGGTCTATACATCCGGCTTAAGAGATTTTTGAGCTGTGCCCTTTATCTCACTGAGAAAACAACAGATGTTTTATTATACATATTTTACAAGTGGCTCTGTGAAATATTATGTGAATGTTAAAATGTGTAAATTTAAAATATCTTGTATATGTACTCAATTATTTCTTTTATCATTGTTTTTTTGCTCTTAAATAATTTTTGTTTTTCGTTTCAGAGACTCAGCGCCATGTCACAAATACTTCAGAACCTAGAATGAAAGTTACCAAAAGATCAGTAGACTTTCCAATCTCTACAAAATTCATCTTAACTGTTTTTCAAGGTGATACTTGAGACTACCAAAGACTTTTCAAGGACAGAATTCACAAAACAGTTTATGCCATCATCTCATATCAAAGGATTGTGCTTGAGTTGAACAGCCATCAAACAGAAACTGTTTCAACACCTTCAATGGATTCATTCTGATTCATTTTACTCTTGCTCTGATCTGAGCAACTATTTACATCAGTTCAACATTGTAAATTGTTTAAACTTTAAAATTCTGTCTTCTTGCAACTCACATGAATCTATTTACTGTGGACTTTGGTGTTGACTCTATACAGGAAGAAGAAACCATCTTTATACATGCTGGCATATCATTTAAAAAGGAAACAAATTTTATAACCAACATACTGCACTGTTATGTCATCCAAGGACTCAGCTACTGACTCAATTTATAAATACTTCAAAAGAAAAAAATGTCTGTCAATGTAATTACTGTTGCGCATAATAAGACATTTTTTATTATGCCCCCTTTGAAGAAAAGGGGTATATTGCTTTGCACATGTCGGTCGGTCGGTCGGTACCGTCTACCGTCTGTAGACCAAAGCTTGTCCGAGTGATAACTCAACAATTTCTAGACGTATGGTCATCAAACTTGACATGAAGGTTGGGCCTGACCAGTAGATGATCTTAGGGCTCATCGGGTCAAAGGTCAAGGTCACAGTGACCTTGAATGGTAAATTAGTTTTAAAGCTTGTCCGAGTGATAACTCAACAATGCCTAGACCTATGGTCATCAACCTTTATATGGAAGTTGGGCCTCACCAGTAGATGACCCTATTGTTTTTGGGGATCATCGAGCCAAAGATCAAGGTCTCAGTGACCTTGAATGGTAAAAGGTTGTCCAAGTGATAAATCAACAATGCCTGCACCCATGGCCCTCAAACTTGACTCGGAGGTTGGGCCTTTACCAGTAGATGACCCCTATTGATTTTAGAGGTCAAAGGTCAAGGTCACAGTGATCTTGAAAGCAAACTCGACAATTCCTGGACCAATGGTCATCAAACTTGACATAAAGGTTGGGCCTGGCCAGTAGATGACCCCTCTTAACTTTGAGGGTCATCGAGCCAAGGTCATGGTCACAATAACCTTTAATGCAAAAAAGATGCCTGAACCTATGATCATCAAACTTGACATAGAAGTTGGGCCTTACAAGGAGATGACGCTTATTGATTTTAGGAGTCATTGGGTCAAAGGTCAAGTTTACAGTGACCTTGAATGCGAAAATGTTTCGAGTGATAACTTGACAATGCCTGTACCCATGGCCCTCAAACCTGACTTGGAGTTGTGTCTGACCTGTAGATGACCCCTTTTCATTTTGGGGGTCATCAGGTCAAACGTCAAGGTCACAGTGACATTGATTGAAAAAAGCTTGTCTGTGTGATTACTTGTCAATGCCGAACCCATGTCCCTCAAACTTGATATTTAGATTTTTGTAGACCAGCTGATGACTCATATGGATTTTGAGGTCAAAGGTCATGGTCATAACACACTCTATCCTCACACTTTGAATGGTCATAATCTTAAAACTGCCTCAACGGCATCCAATGTCAGTGACTAATCAGCTGTCATTTCGGTCCATGCTTATTTCATTCAATTGTTCATATAATCCTGACAACATGGCGCTCAGGTGGGGGCATAATGTTTGACAAACATCTCTTGTTGATACTTGGCTCATTTCTTACATGTAGCTGTAACATTTTGGGCAACTTCTCAATTATTTTGTTTAAGACATTTTTCATCCAGCTCATTAAGTTAGTGTTCATGTTAACTTTTATGACTGCCTGTTTATTGTACTTTTTATAAATTATTTTCAATGACTTTTTCTCAAGAACCATTTGGCTAAGTATGTCTTCTCCTGAAATAGACTAATTCTTTTAGCTCGAGTTGTCTGTCTGTCCGTCTGTAACAAATTGTGTCTGCTCCATGTCTCTTTAACCTTTTGAAGGATTTGATATAACTTCCCACAAATGTACACCATATTGAGAGGAAGGGTTTATTATTATAACTGTTGAGCAGTTTCTGAACTTGACTGTATTATATCTTGCATTTACCTCAAGCTGTTAAGTGAATAATATAACATTGACCAATACAAGGAACTAAACCTGCTAGGTCACCATTTTGGAAAAAGTAATACTTAAAGCTCATATTTCCATAAGAATCTGCTCATATACAGTTTAAATAGCTTATACAAGTATATCATTTCAACATAACATCAGATCCTCCACTGTTTTATGTTTGCAACATTTTTGTTTTAAACTTTGATTTATATATAATTTTATTTATCATGACTTTTATAAACAAATACCAAACAGCAACTCACGGAACTATGCTCATTTGGGCAGAATTGTAAATCCAAGCATTGTCATGCTCATATTTTTGTGCCCATTCTTTGCCAATTATTTGTTTGTCTATTGGTATACATGTATGTTTATTCATACAGTTTGTCAAAATAACGAATGAATAAAATGTTTGAAATATTTTATTTGTTTATAACTTATTTAATATGACAAAAAGATAACTGCATTTTGTTTTATTTCACATCATGATCACTCATAGAGCGACACTTGAAGAAGTATAGTGATATAGCCACAGGTGTTTGTCTGACTTTCTCCTACCCAAGAGGGCATGTGTTTGAATCCCAAGTAGGAAAACATAGTTCAAAGGTCAGTTGATGTATCCTGAATGCAGGCAAAGAGAAACACTCTATGATAGGCACCTGTAAAATAGAAGATACATAAATCTTAATTATTATCCATAAAACGTGAAAGTTGTTAGTAAAATAAAAAAGAAATGGTCTACCATTTTTTTCAAATACAATTCTTAATAATATTTCTTGTAAAAGTACACATTTATCTTAAGAGATAAAAAAACAACACTACAGTACAAATTTGTTTTGTAAAAGACATTCCTCAAATTCAAATGAAATGCCTGCCTTGACAGTGATATTTTGTATTCTGATTACATATATTGGTAAAAAATCGGTAGTTTGCAAGAAGTAGTAGCAAGTATTTTCTTATTTCATACTATGTTTTAATGGCAATTGCATCTGTTTTTGAAAGACTTGGTCTAATAACAATAAAAAATCTAATAATAATCCTACTCCCCGATTACTGTTTGCATAGTTTTTGCAATAGTTGGTTTAATCATACGCTGAGATATACAGTCATACCCAATGCTTTTCAGTGATGCAACACTGCATCACAGATGACTGAGCTTTTCTTTCAAAAGATTGCAATCAACAACAAACAAAGAGGATACTGTAATTGACAATAGGTATACCTATTTGTAATGACAAATGTCATTTATATACTGGTTAGTATATAGAATTGTATATTAAAACATATTTGAGTGTGTAAACTTACATACCTTAAGATACAGTTCAAGTAATATTCGCTAACTAAACTCTTTCTTAAATTTGTACTTCCGGGGTTTTCAATCGAATAGAACAAAGAATTAACGAACGTAATAGTACATTTACCTTTTGGGATGTGATTATTTAACATGTTAACGCCATAACAATTATTATACACAGTACAAGCGATAAGAAATGAATATAGTTGGTATCGAAATGTGTCATAACCTGAAAACATTGCAATGTGACACAGAAACAGCTGTTTAAACGGGTCAAACCTTGCCGTAGCAACCGTAGTCGACAAAAGGTTACCACCCACTATATTTATTAAAATAAATAGTAAATATCTATTTTGATTATTCGAAAAGCGAAGCAGATCAAATCACTATTTGCGATTTTTTTTAGTATACTCACATTTTTAGTCCGATTCTTCCCCCTTTTGAAGAGTAATTACGTACGAAAGCGTTAATAAAACGGTCTCAGAAATCATCGTTCGCAACTTCGTACGAAGTGATCGCTTGGTTAACATGCATTCATAAAAAATAGTTATGCATGATGAAAATTGGCTCTTGAAATAACCAAACTGTCAATAGTTTATAACAACGACGATTTTGAAACCAGGCAGCTCTCCCTGTATATTTTTCTGCACATACACCAGAGGCACCGTCCCTCAGCACTTTCAGTGCTTTGATTCACATAAGTGTTCATGGACGAGCAAAAATTTAAGGGTAAAGGAAAATGTGTATGTGCATTGTGAAACAAAACTAATTTATTTCAATTAGATATTATGTAGGTAAGTGGGTAATGCCAATGTTTCGTTCAGCGGAAAACAATTTGTTGTACTTGTTCCTGTATACTATTGTACGTGTACCTTTTAAATAACGTAAGTGTCACGACCAGTTATAACATCGTGCGTATACTAATATAATAGTGTATATGTTTCTGCATTATGTTGTAAGTGAACCTGCAGGCTGTTGTACATTCCCAATAAGAGTGTTACACGTGTACATAAATAATATTGTCCGTGTACCAATAAACTATTGTCAGTGTACCGCCAGAGTGTTGTAAGAGCAATTGAAGACTGGTGTGCGTGTAGCTGCAGGCTGTTGAACATGTGCATGATCGATATAGAACATGTACCTGTAGACTGTTGAAGATGACAAAGAGGTACTGGAAAACGACAGTATCCCTGTTGACGGCAAACACTCCGAACAGCCACGTGATTCCAAACACTGGCAACAAGACACACACGCTACGTATCCCGGTCCTGTGACATTTTACAGGACATTATAACCATGTTTAAACAACATTTATAACACACAAGCAGGTGGGGAACGCAAATAATATACATGTTTGTATGCTTTTACTATCATTATAAAGTATGTACGCAGTAAACCTTGAGCATACAATTGACATTCACTTTTCATTTAAAAAGAAACATTCAATATATCAGACCAACAAAAGAGATAATAATTACACCATGATTCATCATAAAACATTTGACAATTATGAAATTGTTTGGAAGTCAGCATTTTACACCATAACGTTGAACATACCATGTAATTTTTCGCCTGCTTTTAACTGATTATTATTTGTCCATATTGAACAATGCTTTTAACCCCCCCCCCCCCCCACCCGAGGATGACCGCATAGGGGCGTAAGCAAACATCCATTAAGAACTACTATTCAGTAGCTTAATCGGGATTAGCAGATGCTGAGTCAGTTTTAACATAACGCGCTCTAAAATACAGGATAGTTTAAGTAAGCATTTTTCCACATATACCAAATGTATATGCATACATCTTGCAAAGCTTCTGTGAAAAGAAAATACCTCGTGTCCTGTTTCGAAAAAATTCGAAATTGGCATGAAGCTTTTTTGACATATGATGTTTTAACCACGTGATATGAACTAAGATAAGATATAACATAAGTGTGGTTAACGGATGTATTTAATTTAATTTAAAAAAGAATATGCATTTATAGGTAAGGCTTTCTTTGTATGATGGAAAATGATTGAGTTTTGAAATGGCCATAACCATAGTTTTTTAGACGTGTGAAAGTCATAACCGTAAGGCAGCTATAGAGAAAAGAGACTTTCTTGATCTTGTCAGCATCTCCTCGTTTTGACATAGCAGAAGTCCCAAACAGCCTCTTGATGACAGCGACTGTGATGATGGTGTTCGTCTTTAAAAGTAAAAAACACAGAAACACAAGAATAAAACCAACAACACATAAAGCATGAACAACAACAACAACAACAACAACATACACATTTCAGAAAAAGCAGTACTGTGTAAATATCATTCATAACAAGAAAACAACATTTTAGGAGCTTGTGATTGATTCCTC
The DNA here is from genome assembly GCF_026914265.1 of Mya arenaria. Taxonomy (NCBI): domain Eukaryota; kingdom Metazoa; phylum Mollusca; class Bivalvia; order Myida; family Myidae; genus Mya; species Mya arenaria. Next base: position 7,663,669 of record NC_069127.1, on the reverse strand, counting down.
TTAGGGTTTTTACGCGAACAGACTTTACCACGTACTCTTACATTAAAGTGCTTATAAAGTTATTTACGCAACAACAAGAGCTTAGAGAGAATTGTTTATCACATACTGTGTTGTAAGAATTGTTTGGATTACAATCAAGATTGTTCTCAAGAAATTTTAAAGGAAATAACTTACAAATACGATTGCCAAAGCCGGTCCAGCAAAAGCCCAGAAAAGTCCCGAATCAATACTCAGCCAACAACTAGAAAAAAAGAAATAAAAAATGAAGCCTTCTTAAAACTCAAAACAACCAATTGTAACAAAACAGAGCTTCATTAATTGATTGGAACTTACAATTTGTCATTTCCGTAACCTTTCAGTTTAGATGTTGCAGCAGAAATTATGACAACGATCAGTGGAATTCCTGAAAATATTCAGCCTCTTAAATGTTGAAATACTGATGCTTGCTAACCAACCAAATACATGGTTGGCATCAATTAACAGCAATTATAACAAGGTGTTTTCACTCTTTTCACTAACAGGGGTTCGCGATCATATACTTAAGGAACTTAATCAAGTTAAGGAATAAATGTCGTTTATGCTTATTTTAAATTAAATACAGACTTATTTTATTAGACTCACAAACTTTATCTACAATTTATTTTGGTCATCTTATTTACATACTCTTATAGAAATACGGCATTCTTTTAAATGATATCTGTAAAGTGAATCCCAAAGCATAACAATTCAAAATCATGGTTTAATATATTATTATGGTTTAACCTTATTAAATGGGGTTTTAAATGTATTTCCTTTTAGAATACCATATTGCATATAAATCGACGTTGTATTAAATACCGTAGGAAACTCCAAGCAATGCATGTAGACCGTCCCTTTTGTCAAGGGGTCTGAGCACCATTTGTGCAATAACACATCCTTCCGATAGCATCAAGAAAAAAGCAGTCAAAAATATGTAGTGGAGCAGAACAGCAATGGATGTGCACACGGCCTGTATGATATGTAAGACACACACATGTACAGAAAATCATCGAATAAAATGCTGTATTCATGTTTTCAGTCATAAAAACACACTTACAAATGTGTTCTCAAAGTTTGTAGCAAGTGACAAATGCATAACTCATCAATGTTAACATTATCAGTACGAAAAGAATATACAGTCAATGTTTTCAAACCATTTATACTGGCCATTAAAAATTGAAATGCTTCGATTCTTGGCACGTAATTACATGCTGTGAAGTGTTGTTCACCCCTGCCAGAAACAGGACGTAAGCCACAACTAGAACCGTACACAGGTTGACAAGCAAAACTGATCTCTTCGAACGTACAGCCCTGAAAGGAAGGATTTAGATCTCAATTATATCTTTTGAGACATGATGTCCACCTTTTTCATTAAATTAATCGCTAAATCCTTTATTGGAAGTATTGTAATTTTATGTCCTCGTTGTCAAACCAATCATGTACTCAACATTGACTCCACCAACTCACATATTTTGTATATAAAATATACAATTTACCTCCAGAAGTACACATAGGTCGTGATGGTAAGAAACAAGCCAATTATAGATATACTGCATCCCACAATTGACAAAACTCCAAGGCGGCGATGGTGAACAGTTTCCTAAATAGTCAAGGAAATGCATATATTCCTCAGAAATTAAATAGGTAGTTTTTTCAAAAAAATAAATAAAAAAACTGATATTATGAAGCTTTTCTGCACGGATAATTCATTTGATAATGCAGGTAAATTTCCGCATGCAAAATACGGGTTTTACTGGTGGTTTTTAGGTATACATGTACAACACATTTAAGTAATAAAGGAGAATAAGAATTCTATCACGACCGTTTCAGAGGTACTGGCGGGGCTCATAAGAACAGCAAAGTTTGTCAGGTGGTCACACTGGCAGGACACGGTTCCCTTTTCTCTGTCAAATTGTTCCAAACTGCATCCATCAGTTGACCAAAGGCCTTTCCCGCTACAACAGACCCAAAACAGTCAGGTTGTATATTATACGAAATGACTCAAGGCAGGATAACAATTTGATACAACTGTTTACTCAAAAATCTTGATAATCAATAGTAAGCGGGGAATGCCACACATCATAACTTTTGAAAACTCTATTCATCAATTAACGTTGAGGTACAGTTATTGTAAGGGTATACCGTATATCATTGCTCTAAATGGTACAAAGGAAGATTTGACCAGAGTTTAGACTTCAAATCCAAGTGAAAACACGTTTGGGTAATATGAATACGAGTATGCGTGTCAAATATCTCATACTATCAATCAAAGAAATGTATTTTTTTCTTAGAAATATGTTTAACAAAAAATATATATATAAATGATGGCTTAAATTAACTTCCTTCCAATAAAAATGCAAATCATTCTTGAAATAAAAACAAAAGTCAAATGGAAACAAAACATAATTAGTTTTCATGATGTAGAGCATTTGGTAACCTTTCATCAATCGTATTCTATAACAATATTACGTTTTAGTGCAATGCGTTTAAAACTAATATATTTTCTGCTCTCAAAATAAGCATGAACTTGTAACCTATAATGATCTTACTAACGTTAACATATACATGTTTTGCATAAAAAACGATTTCTCAACCTTCACCATATTGAGCAAAATATATGCACTATTAAATTGTCTTCTAAAGAACAAAAAAATCATGGTTGATCAAATATGTACATAAAACATTCATTTTTGTATATGATTATATGCTTTAAGCTCTTTGATGTATACTTGTTTACTCATAAATAAAATATTATCGAATTTTAGATCCGCAAGTATGTTAGAATATACCTTTTTGTTTCCCAAAAGGAACATGACGGATCTGTTAGATTTCTCTGAAAGAATAAAGCAAATAAAAAGTATATAAATTTATTTCCGTGCATAATATTGGATCGATCATAAATTTTTATCATAAAACGGGTGACACCTAACGTCTCAATTAAACAAACTCTTACACAAATATCAAAATATCATTCTAAATATACGTTGGGCTGCCTTGGAAAGGTCAGTGGAAAAAGCTACAGGGACACGCCCAGTTGTATTACAGTAAAACCCCATGTTTAACGGCAAACGGCTAGGGCATAGAGACACTGGACGAGAGACATAAACATACACACAACATAAAGTAACATCACACGCATAAAGAAGTTGTATCAATAATTGCCAAGGTTACCGCCTTTGAACTGTCAGTGAAACAAGAACTCTTTGGGGATATAGACTAAAACAAATTGTATAAAGTGATAAGGCAACTACAAGAACTTAACAACTAAGTGAAAATGAGCATAGCTATATAATTATTAAAAGGCGCAAAGATGTAAAACAAAACACCGCACAAGAAATAAACGGACAGAGATTACAGAAGTATGAAAATCGAATGTCAGATATGTATTTAAACAGTTACATACATCAAATACATGGAAGATTATCCTGACGTTCTCAGTCTTGTTTTGATGTCCGTGAAAACTAAAGGACAAGACTGGACCGTTGATTGAACTGTCTAACCTGGCAATCAAAACAACCAAGAACTTTTAATAATTCGGTAAATTATATATTTTAAATCATGCAATAAAATTGCTAAGGATGGTTTTGAGCGTAGCTGTTATTCAAAGCAAGCTCAGTTTTGTCGTTGTGCACATTTTATTTGCTAAACATTTTCTTCTTAAAATATAGCTACGTATGGATATCACTCAATGCTAAATACCATTTCTTTGATTATGTTGTACATTTTGTCGATACGTACATTATGCAAACAGAACGTTAAGAGAACAGAAATTATACGTACGAGTCGATAGTTTTCGAAGTGGTAGACAACATTCCGGACATGTTTTTAAACAAGCCGCCACTAAATACTTTTTTACCTTTTTCTGTTTAACAAAAATATACTTTTCAGAACTTGAACATTTGCAGCGACATTCCTAACAAACAAATCGGGCTGAACCATTTAAACTTAAGAACAGAAAACATCAGAATCGATATTTACAGAAAAACAAAGTGCGTTCGATATCACATAATATATTATATTTTGACAATTTTCAGAAAATATATCTGAGTGGCAATTAAATTACACTTATCAAAAATGAACGGTATTGCCTTAAGACAACAGTATTTCGTTTTAATAGTAAACACAATGTACGAGCATGTAATCAAATTAACATTCTTTCAGAGGAATTACCATAAATCTTTAACAGAGTCATAAAACTTTCTAAAATTGAATTTAAAATTAATTTCTGTTGCACAGATTCTATCAGTTTTACGTCTTACTTATAACTATGTTAAAAAGCACGATTACCTTGCCCACAGCCGACGACGATCTGATCGGTCGTACCGGCAGCAGACGGAAAACTTATGTTTACACATTTGTCAACATGCCCTATTTCTATAACTAAAATATTTGAAATATAAAATGATAAGGTTTAACACGCTTACATGATGCAAAAGAGATATGTTCAAAAAAACTAACAGAACTAAGGAAAACGCTCTTACACTAATTCTGATTGGAAATTTAGAAACATAATAACGATCGTTCAAGCTATTTTTGTGATATATTTCTTTATTTCTTTTTTACTGTTTCAGGTCCATTATTTTGATTTTGTAAACAAAAAAACTGCCTATGTTTTATTTAATCATAACACAATTCCTAAATACTAAAGAAACACTTACATATGTTCGGCTTGTCGAATGTCTTGTTCAGATCTCCGCTAGAGTTAGAGTTCACAACTTTCGTTATAAACCGGTCGATTGTGTTTATTACTGCGTCGGCACCAACTCCTTTCTGTTGTTCAGAAATAATTCGAACACGAACCGTAAGTTATATTTGCAACACAATGGCAATCCGTATTCATATATCAGTCAAGCTTTATATATTATATTACTATAACTATAGAGAATGATCATTGCTTAAGGTAAGGTGCGTCTCAGAAATTAGATAACATTTTTCGTCGTTGTAAAATTGTAAATATAGATATATATATTAAGTATAAGCTTTAACATTCTGACAAGTTAGCTCAGTTAGTATCGCATCCAGCTAATACACCGATACACATACGAAATCTTTCTTTACATGTTTACTGTTTTCTTTCTAGTGATATATATTTATATTAAGTTATTCAGTTTTTCAGAACAAATGTGGAAATATTATATGTTGACCATTTTATATCTTCCGCAGTTAGATTTCTAAACAGACGGTTACCTTTATTACAGTCCAAAGGTAGCTTATCACATTGGCCATTATTTGTTTTGAGTAAATAAAGGAATTAATGAACATCAGTGTGTAACTTTATATAAAATGCTATCATCGTGAAACAATGAAATAAGAGAAAGAAAGATATCGGTATAAAAATAACATTTCTCAGATACGATTTCTAACAAAAATAAAACATACATACGTCGTTAATTAAACTTTTCCATGACGATGTCGAATTTCCATTCAGTAAATTATTCGCAACTTCGAAGAAACTCTGAAACAGAGAAAATATGATCGAAAAGGGTACAAACACACACATTTGTGATTGTTTTGAGGTAAAAATGAAGTTCATATTGGTTTATATTTCACTCACAATGAAAAGCACATACGTCAGTGTCGATTTCGATTGTAGCAGAATTGATTTCGATGTCTTCAATGACTTTATCAAGGATCTGATTAACATTCTGTAGATCGCCCGCTGTTAGTAAATTCTCGCTACCAATTGTCAAGCTATTCGTTTCCTGCTTTAACTTCGACAAAGCCTCTGTAGAATTGAGGGAGCCATTAAACACCTACAAATTAAAAAGTACAGTAGGCATAAATACAATAAAGCACAGCTCAATTAGCTTATTTGGACAAAACAGTGTGGATGTTTGGTCGAAGTATATGCTGTATTACCGTTGGGTACTATGTCTCTTTAAACATTTAAACTCACGAATACTTTGATGTGGTTTACACAAATGTAACCTAATACGACTGAACAACTTACTCATACACGTTGTTCTTGGCAAACTGACTTATCTCAGAAAGACAGAATCGCATAATGAAGAATACTTTTTGTACGAACTGTACATGTGTTTCATTTATGTAACATGTTTTATTCACTGCGAATAGAAAAGGTAAAAATAATCGATGTAGTCAAATTTGATACTTTGACAGGAACCAAAACACAGAAGTTGTTTATCAGCAGTTTTTATGTCCACTTATAATATTCTCAATACACGTTTGGGACCCAAACCAGTCACCTCCAATTAAATTAAACGGCCTTTATATATAAGTTTTACTTAAGTCTTTATTGTTTTCAAGTTGATGCTGGTTCCGGTGAGGCTTGTATTTTAAATTTTGTTATTATTGATTAATTATTGATAAGTGGACACGTATGATGTTATGTGTGTATATGAACTTAAGTTCAAACTCCGAGTGAAATCGTGTACCAGTGAACTCGTGTTTCACTTACCGGTCCAAAGCGGTTCTTCCTTCCTTTTTAATAAGCTATTTTGATGAGTGTGTGGTATGTTTACATGGTTTGTGTCTCTCATTAAGTGTCGTTAGCATCCTTATGCTTGGCCTCTTAACATGGTTTATATCTGTTGTGTTGACTTTAGGTATTGGCTAGGTAGTTTTCATTGTATTGTTAATTCCCGCTACTTCCCCCAGCGCGACAAAGTTGATTTTTCGATGCCAAAAAAGGAATTTACCCTCACCGGATGGTTGGGTTAAAGCCAAAAAGGTACTTTAACGCCAAAATGTTTCGAGAGCCGCGATTAATGAGATTATGATTGTCCTACAGCGCCGATATTTTGTAAAGAATAAAAGCCGCCTCTCCTGGCCGAGGCTTAATCAGCTACCGATTACATAATTAAATCGTTATCCAAGGGAGCCTCATGCTGTCTTTGCGACGGGCACGCACAATCGGATCTTAATTTAAAAACTGTCAATTTTTCTAAGTGTAATCTTTAACTCCATCGGTTAACATTTTATTAAATTGTATAATTGACAAAATACGATATAATACATATATATTCATAACTAATTATGATCCTTAACATGTTTGATGAGTTTATATGAATACAAAAATATATTAATATTCTATAATGAATAGTCCGATTTACCTTAGCATATAAATCCTGTATTGCCCTCCTTGTGCAATTGTCAACTCGGTTCAGATAAACGCCATTTTGACAACGACGATATATATCGCCTAGAATACAAATACTATTTTGTCTTATTGCAACGAGAAGTAGAAACAAACAAGATGTTTAGATATGCATGCGATACTCTTTGTAAAGCAACTTTACCAATTGTTTTCTGATCAATGATACAGAATCGAGAGTTTAGAGCCGTTTTCATCTTAAAGTAATCCCCATCACTAATTCCAGAATGACACTGTACCTTGGTATCCTTTAGGGCATCTATGTCGAGATATCTGCCCATCAAGAGCTTCTGGCCATTCCTCGCCATTTTCTGTGATTGCCATGCATTTGATTGGCCCTGAATAAATCGTTTAGAAATGCTGTTTAAAAGTAGTTCATGATTTATTGATGACGATTGTAGATAAGCTTGTCTAAAATATTCAAGTCCAGGTTTGGTTTAAACTTTATCAATTGTAACATTTACTGAAGCCAAAATTAAAAGACCAAATGAAAAGAATATTTAAATTCAAAAACCGACCAAAACAACAACATGTCATTTTTTTGTATAAAAACAAATAACATTCAGGTGTAGGTTTGGTTTAAACATGGAGCTGATTTTGAATTTACGAACAACATATCGGCAAAAACACTATCAACTGAGTTACAGTTTGAGCACACAAACACGTTTACCAGTTTCAGCGGGCGCTGTGTTCGTTGTAAGATCTTTATAATCATTTGTAACGTTCACTAAACCGATTTCTTCTTCGTTACCGTGCGAAGAATTAAAGAAGGACTGTACAAAGTAAGACAATTCTGTTAAGTTAACATCGCTCTTATTGATTATTAAAATATTACTTCAAGAATGAAACGCGCCTCTTTGGCAAGAAGCCCGAATTAAAAGGAAAATTGAACATCTGAATACAAAAACAACAACATTCAAAGTCTTATTTCTATAAAAAATAATATTCAAGTGCAGGTTTGGTTTAAACATGGCGCTGGTTTTGGATGTGTGACTACGAACAACATATCATCGGCAAAAACGCTATCAATTGAGTTATAGTTTGTGCATATAAAATTATTAACCTGTTTGAGGGGGCGTTGTGTCCGTGGTTAGTTTTTCATTACCATTTGTAACGTTCACTGACCAGTTTTCTTCTTCGTTACCTTGCGAATTAAAGAAAGATTGTGCAAAGTAACACATTTCTGTTAAGTTAACATCGACATTATTGTTAATAAATTATGTATACAAAAATGAAACGCGCCTTATAATAAAACATGATTGAATGAACGTACCTTCATAAGTGCAAGTGGCATTCTCCCAGGCATCGTCATCAAGACAATCCAATACCATAGAACTAGCAACAAACCCGTTTTCACAAGTAATAACTGCATATTCACCACAGCCTAAGTAGTTTCCATTCATTATGTTAAAGAAGTTGTCAGGACCACACGCTGTAAACAGATAAAAAATGCAGTTATTAATATTGATTTAATTGCAACGTAACTTCAATGCAAAGATATCAAAATATACCCAACGGCATATTCAGGTACCTCGTTGCTTAGAAATCTAGCAGTAGAGTAGGTGTTGAGAGTTTTATGGTAATGAAAACAGTATGTTAACGAGAATTTAAACGAATCATGAAATTGTTGCTATGTTAGTTTTAAATATAGTGTGCCTTTGTGTGATATCAATCAGAAACTTGTAACATCCGGGGGGTTTTCTAATTTATAAAATTAAAAAATAATTACTGGGAAAATTACTTCTACATACATCTAATAGCATGCCAGAATAAAACGTTTGGCTTCCTTTTGGATACTGAGCTTGTTTCTGTAATTATTCACATAGGTTTTCATAGAGCCCCTTAATCATATGTTATACATCAAGCAGGATAACCAAATGTTTATTGAATACAAGGAAGGCTTGGTAACCAAGGGTTGGTTGTAGACAAAATGTGTTTGTAAAAGCTCAGAGTTTGCCCTGGTAGAACCTGTCTGTTGTTTTTTTGCATAATGAGTGGGCTTGACGGAAACCACAAGTGGGAGTATTGAGCTCTTGAAATCCTCTATGTAATAATAAATGTATATAATGGGCTTTATTCCAATACTATAGAGGATTGTTGACTATCTCGGAGAAGCAATCGTTAGACTTCTACAGACTTACACTCGATACAGTTATTAGCTTTCCGCTGAATGTGCATACATGGAATTCAAAGAAATGGTATACATGTATTTTGGCTAAGCACTATATGAGCTTAAGAATTGGCAACTGGATTTTTTTCATGGGATAAGAAGTGAATAACGAATTAAACTGTTCTGTGATTTTAAAAATGTTATGACCTTTTTAAATGAAATCCAGTCAAACATAATAAAGTAATATATATCACAGTCGATATTGGTTAAATTTCAATCTTGAATTAAAATTATTATTATTATTATTAATTATTTTGAACTTCATTTTGGTTTGCTTAGTGTTGTATATCATTATGAAGTGCAATATAAAACGAGATACATATTTTAAAATTAAACAGTTACTATGTGAACAGATTGTTTTGACAACCGCCTTTAGTAACAAGTATTGGAATCACTGGGATTTTTCCTAGTTGCTTTCATTAAAGCTTTGAATGTTTTCTACAGCTTATGTAAGCAAACTAATTAAATACAGGCAAATTCGTTGAATTGATATCCCCCCTGATTTGGCAAAGCTCATTGGAAATGAAAAGTAGTTGGAATATTATCATATTAACATGTAATATGACTGCAGACAGATGGACTGTTATGGACATTGGATATGAGTTTGAACAGTGTGTGTATACCACGTGATAAATTGCTACACTCTTTTTTGGTTTATGTCATTGAACTATGCTTTTTTAATTGAGTACTGCATTATTTGGTAAATGTTTAAAAACATTTGTGAAAAAATAACAAATTCACATGCCGACCTTGAAATAATCTTGACCTTTGTTACCTTAGTGTGCAATATATTAGAATGATTGACATCTGTACATAATTACTACAAACATTGAGTCATTATACATGTCTGTGTTAGATAGTTATAATACAAATAGTAAGACTAGTCATGGGCTCTAAAATGGAGGCAATTTTGGCTTTAGTCTTGATTACCATTGGTAGCCTGCATGGTGCCAGCTGTCCATCCTCGCTTAAAATAAACTTTAGACATCCCCGACACAAATATACCAACAAACGCTCTGGACAAAAAAAAATGCACACTTATACCTCTAGGGGAAGTACTGAATTTTGATCGTTATTTAAGCTTCATTTCTGTTTTTCAAAGAAAGATCACGACCATTAAACGGACAGATTTCGAAAATCGGAATGGTACTGTGTAAGAACCCTTTTATTGGAGACCGGCTACGATTTCGTTTCAATATTGTGCGAACTGTGGTGCCCGAATCGGACTTGTGCATTTTGAGATCTGCTAGCATTTCAAGAACACTTCGTTGCTTACACAAACCGTAACATTCTCGCGCCTGCAAATATAACTGTTATGAAAGATACTTACGCCGGATCACAACAAAACTAATAAGCACTTCTTAAAAAAGGATATAAGCACATAGTTATAATAAAAGTGGTGGTGCTGTTACTCTAGTGATGACGATATAGAGTAGTGGTGGCCCTGTTATTTTGCCCAAAGTAACACAAAGGTTTAGACTGGTAACAATTATATTTAAAACGTGTTCATAGGAGCTGTTTGTCTTAGTGAAAGTCATGCACCTATTTATGCCCGTTGCATTTCTGGCATGCTGTCAGATTTATTAAGTTGTCAGGATTTTTCTTAAATGTAGTGTTTTGCATTATGATATACATGAAGTTTAGTATCTGAAAATGAAAACAAAATGTTGACTTTGTATAACTAACCAAAACACAGATAAGCCTTATAATTGTTTGGATAGTACAAAAAGCAAAAGCGCAAACTTTGATTCGTCAATTATACCTGTGTCTTCCAGGGCGTGCTTTATATTGTTTGGTCAGTCAGAGAAAAGGTCTTGAAACTGTTTTCCTTTTATCAGTTTAACAGAAAAGGGCATTTTTTTCTACCTCTGAAAATCCCAATTTATTATGTACATACAGTTAAAAGGCGTTATATGTTCGGTGTTGACATTTTGCTTTCATTTTCAGATACTAAACTTGATTACTTGGCAATACAGCGCATTGAAGAAATCTTGACAGGCATTCAAAGACGAGTGTGTGCTTTTTCATTATAGGATAGGTAGCCATATTAGAAAAATAATATATTTTAATGAACTTGGTGGCATTCCACAAATGCTACGGGCAGTTATCGGTGCATGTCCTTCGCTACAGCATACAGCTCAAATAAATACTATTCTAACAAAAGATACGCGTTAAAAGTCAAACTCTTTATGCTAGCAGATTTTAAGTTATGCACAAGTCCGATTCAGGGGAAAAGCTAATGGTATCACTGTGACAGTGCGGCCAATATTGAAACGAAATTGTAGCCAACCTGCATTAAAAGTGTTCTCAAACAGAACCACATTTTCGATATGTCAGTTTAATAAAATTATCAAATTAAATATCATTCATAGTCACGTTCAAATAATAATCTTGTTCATAAACACAAGGCACAGCTGCGCCACGGAAATGTCGACAGCTCTCTTTCTTTGCACTACCGTTAAGTGGTGGAGCTTAGGTTTAGTTGCCGTGATGAAAAACACAATGTATAGCTAAATAAATATTGGAAAGTTAGCCCGAAGACTATGACAATAAATTATATGTTCATAAACCTGCTTTAAAACGTCATATAGTTTTACACAAAATGATACTAGCTGAATTTGGTAGTCATATACAAACAGAACCTATAATGTAATATGCGCCAGGTGCAGGGCTCTTTCAACGACAGTCGGTTTAAACAATATTTAGCTAGCTACTCCACCTACTGAACTTATATGTCAACTTGTTAGCAATATCGTAAACTACAACAGTTAAACCATACTTTTCCATTTCAATCATCGGCATGTGATAGTTATGCAGTGTCCTTTTCAAGCATATACTTAACAGATATTTTTACGATATTTTACAACCACAAACACTGTTCGCAGTTCTAAGCAGCTACTTAGTACAAACATGGCAACCCTTTACTCTACCATCGAGTGACCCGCATCCCATTTTGATTCATGTTTTTATATTGATCATGTGTATGCTTAAAGTCGCAACAGTCACAGTTCCAAACAATGAATGATTTCAAACAGTGCTACCATGATGAACTGCACTGTAACACAAATATCATCTTTTTGCAATCTCAATATCAAATTTAAATGCTCTTGAAATTCAACGCTTCTAAGATTTCACAATGGCATAATATATATTGAATACATTACAACTAAATGCGTTTTGTGAAAACAAATATATGTGAAAAGTGCTTACCTAAATCCAACAAATTGTCTTCGTTGCATTCCGGATGGCCTAAAAGACACGCGTACTGCCGCCGAGATCTATTTCCTTTCACACCAACATAATCTCTCCAATCAGCTTCACGGCAGATGGCATCTTAAAAACCAGAATAAAAGTGTTTATTGACCAGCGATTATGCGTTTCGCGTTAAAAAGAGTCGTTCCATTAAACAATTAATAATGGGAACAGGTTGTTTCACGTTTGCTTTAAATGGCTATTGTTGTATTCAAAAGTACGTACAACATTATTTTCCATCACAAATGGCCCTTATTATTCTTTTCCTTTTAGTATATTCTTCAGCAGAAATTTTTGAAATAATGCCTGAAAACTATATTCAAACAAAATATAATATTGCTGCATTACGCATTATACGTGTGTAAATATCAATTCATGTAAAATATGAGGTATCTACGATCAATTCAGTTCAATTAAATGTACGACATGTGATGAGAATTGAAGTATTGGGAATCACCAGAAAAGAGAATCACCTGTAGCACACAGAACTCCTACATCCTCATAGTGTTCACAGTTGGTACGCCCCAATTTATTATGAGCACAGTCAGCAATGTTTGACTCATTTCCTAGGCAGCGAACATCGTCTAGCCAGATGGGTCCATTGCCTTCCCCGTAATAACCTCCCGATATAACAATAGCATCAGTTCTAAAACAAAGAATGTAGAATTGTACATGTCGGTAAATATAACCATATTTAAAATATTTACACTTTAAAAATAAAAGTATCTAATCGATCAATTAAAGATTCTTACACATTTATGTGCAGCATTCTGCACACAACCGATGCGGCATTTGTGTCGAAGGAGTCATCACATATTGTTCCCCAGCGTCCATTTACGTACACTTCGACACGACCTTCATCAGTTGTGCGTCCATCAATAAGCCGCACTTTCGTATCCTCTGAAGGTATGTATAATGTAAGTGCATATATTTACTAAATACCGATAATTCGATATCGACTCATTAAAGTTCTTAAAAACAATTCAATTATAAAATAAAAAAGAATGAAATCACCGCCATTCCAAAACTTTTGTGTAATCTGCCTCGTTTTCACCAAGTCTATTCAGTGAAAAATCCGAAAAGTATCTTAAATGAATACTTGTTGGACCAAATCACTTTGTAAATGACTTATGTTTGTGCCATTCAGATTGTTTCTCAAAGCTAGAAGAAAGAAATGAAATTTTAAAACGTTTTTAGTTTATTCTTTCCCCGCACGCTTTGTTTTGTCAAAGGCCTTAAAAAGAAACAAACCTTATTTGGCCTTTGTAATAAAATAAGAACGTTTGTAAGACCGGGGGCCGTATTCAATAAGCAAGTAATATTGAACTAAAATATTTAAGATTAGAAACTTAGTGTTTTGATTGGCCTGTATATTTGCTGACCAATAGGCGGACTGGAAATCACTGAGGCATGTCTAAGGACAAGGATAAGACCAGTATTGAATACTGGCCCTGTTTCTTATCTTAATTTTAAGTTCAATCTTAGTTGCAGATCCATGTCCATCAACTTGTTTACTTACTACAGACCTTACTCCAAAAGATGGTGTGAATCGCAAAATAAATAATGGTTGACCATCGGAAATCGTTTTGAAGGTTTTTCTAACGTTCTTAACCTATTGGGTTTAATCTACTTTGTTTCATCTTGATGTTTGATTTCATTCATATTAGACAACATTACCTCTAGCCGCGACTGGATAATGCAACATTAGAGATGTGTAACGATAAAAAAACGAATCCGTTGTAAGTTTTGTTCACAATGCATACATCCTGAAATCGGCATTAGTGAAAAAAACACCATAGTACAGTAATATTACATGCTTGTTTCGGAAGGAATAATAACTACAATTTCAAAGTACTCACTACCAACATACCTAAAACACATGCATTGACAACATTATTTAACCGATGTACCTGATAATTTTGGCTCTAAAGTTGACATAGAATCTCCAGAACGATCAACTTCGTCATTTCCATCTTGCCCTATTGCGACTGATATCCCTGTATTCACAAATAAGCTTTTTTGTACAAATGTATATGCTTCGCTCAGTTTTTTAATTCTTGGACAAACTATGAATCTGACAGCAAATACAATACGACAGGTTAAAAGATACTTTACAGGTTGAATATTTGAGCGTAATAGCTTAAATAGAATACAATAACATTTTTAATCACTCCAGCAAAATTGAAGGGAATTATCGATGCACTCTCCGTGAATTGAATAACATATTATGATTTAAGAGGATGTTCCATGTGTAATGTTATCAAACATATTCAATTTGGATACTTGAACACTTGCACTTTATTTATTATAACTGTTATTAACAAACAATTGCAACGATGGGAGAAAAATACAGAGATAACTTAATAACGATAAAAAGGACATAATGCCATAGTTGTGAGTTTTACAACGAATGTCGCATATTTCAGTATACATGTAAACATGTATTTGCTTTTTAATAAGCTGTTTTGATTTAAAGGATAAAATGTAGCGCATTGCCTGTTTAACCCAAACATTTTCTGAATGGTTACTATATGCGACACAATTTGATTGGCGATGTTTGGCACGTCTAACCTGTTATGAAATTTATTAAGATTTAATATTTCACCAACATTGAACGTATAAGAAAGGACCAAATTCATTATTAAAATAATTTGAACTATAGTATGTCTGTCCTCGTTTGTTAATAAGTTTGGCCGGTGTCAATTATATTTAAACGGTGTTATTTTGATACGAAACATCTTAATTGCCCCGGAAATTGAAGAAATTATCCCAATGAGCTCCTTATAACCGACCAGTTTATACAACGAAATTCCCTTTCTCATCAACACTTATGCATATAGTTACTGCTAAGTAGCTCTCTGGACCCGCTTATCTCGACAGTTCTTTCGCCGCCGTGTTAAATACTAACGTACTTTGATCATCATTAATTGTTCTATAATTGAAGCTCCAAAATGTCCTCAATAAAATCATAATGTTCTTTTCAGTAATGAAGCCAGCACGGTACGTTGCAATTGCACTTCGTTTTTGCTTTATTGTACAAATTACGTATTATGTTTCCATTCACACTGTGTGACATTAAAATTTACAAAAACAGTAAAACTGCAATCTCTCAAGAACGCCGCGGTCCGAGCTAAAACCTCGAGGGAACCGATGTATCGAACGAACCAAGTTTCAATTTCCCATTCTGTTATGAAATGTCTTTCAGAGTATTTTAAGTTTGTCAAACCGAATGTTTCGTTTGACACCGATTAAATATTGCGTTGTGGAAATCGCTCATATGTTCAAAAACTGTCGTATACTAATGGAACGAGAGGACCATAATGGCCCTAAAACGCTCACCTACGAAAAGGACCACAACTCTGTGATAAAGCATTAATAAAAATGTTGCAATTTAAACATATCTTTACTCATGATGATGCCTTGTTTTATATTTGTAAAGGGTCATGCAATGAAGCTACATGTAGAGTTTTATTGAATTTGGCCTGGTAGTTTCAGAGATTTTTTTAAAGCAAAACAGTAAGCCGGCCATTTTGTTGTTGCTGTTGTTGTTAATCAATTGTGACCCCTTGTTGTATTTTTGTAGAGGGTCACCCAAGGAAGCTTCCTGTAATGTGTCATTGAATTTGGAGTGGTAGTTTCAGAGGAGATGGGTTTTTTAAGCAAAACAGAAAGTCAGCCATTTTGTTGTTGTTGCTGTTGATCAATTGTGACCCCTTGTTGTAATTTTGTAGAGGGTCATCCAAGAAAGCTGCCTGTAAAGTTCTATTGAATTTGGAGTGGTAGTTTCAGATGATGTGGGTTTTTTAAAGCAAAACAGGAAGTCAGCCATTTTGTTGTTGTTGCTGTTGATCAATTGTGACCCCTTGTAGTATTTTTGATGAGGGTCACCCAAGGAAGCTGCCTGTAAAGTTCATTGAATTTGGAGATGTAAGTTTAGAGGAGATTTCTTTAAAGCAAAACATAAAGTTGGCCATTTTGTTGTTGTTGTTGTTAATGTTGTTGTTGATCAATCGTAACCCCTTGTTATATTTTTGAGGATGGGTCACCTAAAGAAGCTTCCTGTTAAATGTCATTGAATTTGGACTGGTAATTTCAGAGGAGATGTTTTTTAAAGCAAAACAGGAAGTAGGCCATTTTGTTGTTGTTGTTGCTGCTGCTGATCAATCGTAAGCCCCTTGTTGTATTTTGTAGAGG
Organism: Mya arenaria; assembly: GCF_026914265.1. Lineage (NCBI taxonomy): Eukaryota > Metazoa > Mollusca > Bivalvia > Myida > Myidae > Mya > Mya arenaria. The sequence continues at coordinate 7,646,921 of NC_069127.1, read as the reverse complement.
GTCACCCAATGAAGCTTCCTGTAAAGTTTTTATTGAATTAGGCTATGTAGTTTCAGAGGAGATGTGTTTTAGGCAATTGTTGATGGACGGACGGACTGAAAGACGGACGGACGGACGGACTGACGGACGGACGGCGGACAAAGACCGATCACAATAGCTCATCTTGAGGTCTTCGTGCTAAAATTGGGGAAAAAACAATAAATGAATAAATAGTAAAGAATATTTTTACTCATTTACATTTCTCACAATTACCTTCGCGTCATCAACTTCTTATGATTATCTTTTCAAATGCCCTTATCAACTATTAGTGGTCATGCGAAAACAGTGATAAACGGTTATTTACACCGTCTCAAATTTCCTTTGTACTGTCATTGCAATTTTTTTCAAGTTGAGGAAATTTTAACACCTAGCATTTGTTGCTTATTTTTGAACACGCGTTCGGGATAAGTGTGAAATTATGACCTCGAGGGAGCCATAAGCTTTAATGCGTGATTTGTGTATTTGGGACCGGCTATTTTGCTCGACTCCTCAACTTATTTAGGTTTCGATGCAGCGTCAGTATATTTTATATGAAAATGGAAGGAAAAATGTTCGGGACTCAGTTTTGACCTCGAGGGAACGCAAGTTTTTGAACAATCGCCTGTTCGAAGACCGCAGAACCCCGTTGACTCGAGCACCATGGTACCGGCGAAAATACCTCGAGCCTCGAAAAATTCGAGCCAAGCGGGATTGTTTTCTTTCAGTATAAAGAAATCGGTCCTTTACATCGAGTTCGAGCCAACGATGACAGAGGCATCAGGGTTCGACCTTATGTAATTGGTATAAATGTAAAGGTAAGGAAAATATCCCTTACAAAATGATAGTATTTCTTATATTTGATACAGGATGCAAGGGCAATGCAGGGTTAGCACCATTTTGGGTATACATCCCCCTACCCCCGCATAATCCTATTACAGCAAACATATTTAAACGTTAAGCGATATAAAATGTGCATACAATTGTAAAACAATATATAAAACTTTTACCAATAATCGAAGAAGTAATCAAATAGTCCGTTATAACAAAAACCAAAATTGTGCTCGTATAAAACATATTCGTGAAAACAACAACGACAGGAATTGAATCAATTTTCCGTGTGACTCATTTGATAGCAGTTTCAAACGACTATCAATAAGGAAATACTTTTAAAAGCTTGAGCACTTCAATATCCTTTCATTGTTGTCTATACTTTATCATATTATGTTAAGTGTAAGAGCTTGTAAAAACAACAGGCACTCTAGCGAAAAATCATGACACATATGTAAATAGTAAGCATCGACAGGGTTACTATTTTTAGAACAGACCGACCCAATTGAAATGAAAACGAGGCTCTACCTGTAAATATCAATCACTCATTATTGAAATCGCCATTTTTAATAAAGATGGAGAACTACCTACAAATTGATTTAGAAACTTCCCATTACCTAACTTGTAAGCAACTATCTCACAATGAAAGTGTAAGCGGTCAAAAGGCAACATTATTTTCATGCATGTTTGCTGTAATCAGCACGGAAATACAGAAAAACGGGGCCAGTATTTTACGCAGATTACATAGAGACAGAGTAGAAAAAACGAAACCCGGCAGTGTTGTACTTTTTCGGATCTTATCGTTTTGACATTTCGGAATGGTCTTATCTAATTTGAAATACTTAACAATCGACAATTTCTTTCAACTGTATAAGTATAGATTAATAGATAGATTTGTTCATGCATATAAAGTTCATAGTTACAAACAAAATAGCACATGCAGTTATATCAGAGACTGTTTAACAAAGAATTAGGGGTAATATCTATACTTAATCACACCAACGAAGAAAGAAATACCAATACGTTACTGAAAGGCTCAAGTATGTGTGACATTTATATCACAGGATAATCCATTAAAGTTTTTCAAATTATTTGCAATAGGGTCCTTATAAAAACAATAGATGTCAAAATCTCATATGTTGGCTGTTTAAGTTAGGATTTTTTTACAAATAAATAACATACTATGACAAGCTAAAGAATATTTTAGTGAACGAGATTAAAATCCCTCTTTACATACCACAGACTTGAAAAAAAACTTGACACTATATATGACAAAAAGATCTGAGAAATACTAGGCAAGCTAATAATCTAAAAATCAAATAAACCGAATCACCATTAATACAATATAAAATCTGCCAATACCGCACACTTCATACTAACAATGAGATGTGATTTCACTTTTTTAAAGCATACTCTTCTTTTACTTTTTTAATTGTATTGAAAGACTGTTCTAGTCCCGGGTTGCTTGATAAAAGAAAATATTTGAAGAAATAAGGTCAGCATGCAGCATCTTAAAATTGCCAGCATTATGTCAACTGTTGCCATTTAAGTATGATTGTCATTTATTATTAAAAAAAACACTATATGGTTAACTCTTGATTGTTTAATCCTATTCTCTATATTAAGGCATCCAAGATTACTAAAATCGGAGACTTTCACGGAATTTCTACAATTATAGCCATCGATTAATCTGAAAACTTTGTTCTGAGTGACCTGTAATCTATTCCTTAATTGTTTTGAGTTACCACTTTACCAAGATGAAGATGCATAGTCGAAATGACATTGTATTAAGGAATTACTTAACATTTTTCTTAGCGTTATATCTAAAAAACGGTCAATATGAACATTGCAATCTAGAAATTACTTTCAACAGCAACAAGCCGGGCAATCGACAATTTCTTTCAACTGTATAAGTATAGATTGATAGATAGATTTGTTCATGCATATAAATTTCATAGTTACAAACAAAATATCACATGCAGTTATATCAGAGACTGTTTAACAAAGAATAAGGGGTAATATATATACTTAATCACAACAACGAAGAAAGAAATACCAATACGTTACTGAAAGGCTCAAGTATGTGTGACATTTATATCACAGGATAATCCATTAAAGTTTTTCAAATTATTTGCAATGGGGTCCTTATGAAAACAATAGATGTCAAGATCTCATATGTTGGCTGTTTAAATTAGAATTTTTTTTACAAATAAATAACATACTATGACAAGCTAAAGAATATTTTAGTGAACGAGATTAAAATCCCTCTTTACAGTTATTATACCACAGACTGGAAAAAAACTATACTATAAATGACAAAAAGATCTGAGAAATACTAGGCAAGCTAAAATCTAAAAAAAAACAAAAACGAAACATCATTTATACAATATAAAATCTGCCAATACCGCACACTTCATACTAACAATGAGATGTGATTTTACTTTTTTTTTTTAAAGTATACCCTTCGTTTACTTTTTTAATTGTATTGAAAGACTGTTCTAGAGTCCCGGGTTGCTTGATAAAAGAAAGTATTTGAAGAAATAAGGTCAGCATGCAGCACCTTAAAATTGCCAGCATTATGTCAACTGTTGCCATGTAAGTATGATTGTCATTTATTATTAAAAAAATATCTATATGGTTTACTCTTGATTGTTTAATCCTATTCTCTATATTAAGTCATCCAAGATTACTAAAATCGGAGACTTTCACGGAATTTCTACAATAATAGCAATCGATTAATCTGAAAACTTTTTTCTGAGTGACCTGTAATCTATTCCTTAATTGTTTTGAGTTACCACTTTACCAAGATGAAGATGCATAGTCGAAATGACATTGTATTAAGGAATAACTTAACATTTTTCTTAGCGTTATATCTAAAAAACGGTCAATATGAACATTGCAATCTAGAAATTACTTTACTGACAATAGTGTTAACAAAAGATGTAGGCAGATAGATCATTGTCCAGCATAGTGATAATTAACAGATTTTGAGGTTATATTATTTGTCATTGCAATGTAAATGCTTCAATATTGTTTACTATCCACTTACTACTGTTTTCATGTTATTTACCAAGTAGATTACTTATAAGATAAGAATCTTTGTGTGAAAGGAAAGCACTATCATATACTATTAATTTACATTTTCGCTTATGCTTATACTCATATCATTGACATAGCATAACAAAGCAGGGGTCCGAGTATGCTCCCTTGCGGAACGCCTCATGAGATGTTTATGAATTCAGACGTTGTGTTTTTAACATAAAAGTGATAGCTTGTTTACGACCAGATAAATACGACGGAAACTACTCAATTGAATTCACAACCATTTCTGTTAACTTCTGACATAGAATCTACGATATCAAATGCCTTTTGCAGATCCAACATAATCATCCTTGTATACAGAAATTTAGATTTTTTGGTTAATATGGTCCGTCAGATGAATGACGCAGGAGTTAGTTGAAAGTTTACGTCTTAAACCACTTTGAAGTTCGTACATTACTCCTTGTTTGACAAGAAACGATACCAGTTGGTTGTTTACAACTCTTTCCAAAAATGAAACTATACATAGTATCCTTACAGGTCGTTAGTTTGCTACATCAAAGCTATTGTTTTTGTTAAACAATGGTTTAACTTTCGCCTTTTTGAGTTCGCAATGTATAAGTGAAAGAGCTGTTTACCAGACATGTTGCATGTTTCTTTAAAAGAGGGGCAGCATCTTTTTAAAACAATGTGCTTGATTGTTATCTTATCCCGTGATTTTGAAAACGTTTAAACTGTTCTTTTTAAATGTATTCTGCACTGACAGTATGTTGTCTAAATGTAACAGAGTCAATTTTTCAACAAAAAATAAGGCTACGGAAGTAAACAAGGTGTTAAAATGATTTGCAATCTACCATGGTTCAAAGAAAAAATACATTTCCAACAGGTAAACAATTGTTTCACTGGATTTGCATTATTTTGAATACTTAATTGGTATCATCAATATAACCACAACATTGAATATATGTCCAGGTTTCACAAATATCACAGTTGACATCTTTACTACGGGCAGTTTTACCTTTTCCACGTACGGAACAAGTAAATCTGGGTTCTACCTTACTTCATTTTTGACGACCCCGAATTATCAGCATCCAAATACCCTGATCCGCACTTCAAAGCTGAGCAACTGGAATGTGACTAATAGCTTCTATCTGCATCATTGCAGAAGTTAAAATCAACAGCAACCAGCCGGGCAAACAGACAGGTGGTAGACTCACGGTCACTTCCTATGATCAGCGTGCTCCACAAGATCGCTTCATGCACCACGCAGCCTTCCACAACCATCAGAAAGAGCTAGCAGACTGCATGCCAAGATATGGATTTTTCTGTTTTCATGAACAAGAAGCCTTAATGGAAGAAGATTCCATTATTTGGACAGATGATAGTTTTGTTCAAGGGTAACTTGTTGAAATTGCTACTTTATTTTGTCAGGATGATTCTGTACTAGACAATTTCACAGTCTCGATGAGCTGGAAAAAAGAACTAGGGAACACAATCAGTTTTTGTTATGGCAAGATTTACGCAAGGTGAAATTTACTGCTTCAATGTTTGAAAAGGCTGCAATTGTTCACTTGTTGCAATTTTAAAGCAAATGCTTTATTCTGATGTATGTAATGTTGCCATGTGGGTATAAACACGAATACAATGTCATTAATGCTTCAAGGCGATTCATAAGAAATAAAGAAAATGATATTGTTGCGGAGAAAAAGGGACCTAGTGGTGTGCAAAGACTATCAAGGCATTGGCGCGAGTGTTAATGGATTCGTCAATGACTTGAAGATTGGCGAATACGTGTCGCTTTTATCTTTAATAATGTTTTCCTTATTTGTTCCCAGTTTTAGTACAATGATGCTTTTTATTATGAAACTCTAAGGAAGACTGTGTGGAATGTTTATAGTTTCAAACAATGACTGCATCGTATCTTTGAAAAGTTTTTGCATTAGGTGCTCTGAATTTTATCCCTCCGTTTGCAGATAGAGTTGGGATCTCTAATCATAGAAGTAATTGGGGTTTACCTATACGTTTATTATTATTTGTTTTATTGAGCTGCTTACGAAGAAAGTGAAGCGTGGGATGACACCAGCCATCCGGACATCATATGTTGCATCCTTTTATGGGTACACTGACAGAAGACTCGAAAACTGATATAATGCACACATATACATCTACAATTTATTATGTCACGCGTCACATAAATTAAGACATCATACATGAACACTAACTTTGTCTGTCGATACTAGTCTAAGTTATAATTTGTGTTGAATAATTATATAAACTACGCTCTTTCATTCCCAACCAATGACCTTTTTCATTAGTTTTGTCTTATTTTTTTAATAGGGTGCCGATTTCTCAAAACTACCTTAGTCTCTTATAACAATATTAAGCTAAGCTCAGTATTGCATTTTGCTCCTAATTGTGTAACTCGGTGTCTTTAAAACCAGTACTCAGTATCCGGTGACCCAGAACTCGGTGTCTTTAAAATCAGTTCTCAGTGTATGGTGAACCAGAACTCGGTGTCTTTAAAATCAGTCCTCAGTGTCCGGACACCCAGAAATCGGTGTCTTAAAATCAGTACTCAGTGTCCGGTGACCCAGAACACGGTGTCTTTAAAACCAGTTATCAGTGTCCGGTGACCCAGAACTCGGTGTCTGAAAAACCAGTACTCAGTGTCCGGTGACCCAGAACTCGGTGTCTGTAAAACAAGTACTCAGTTTCCGGTGAACCAGAACTCGGTGTCTGTAAAACAAGTACTCAGTGTCCGGTGACCAAGAACTTGGTGTCTGAAAAACCAGTACTCAGTGTTTGTGTCTGTTAAACCAGCACTCAGTGTATGGTGACGCAGAACTCGGTGTCTGTAAAACCAGTACTCAGTGTATGGTGACCCAGAACTCGGTGTCTGTAAAACCAGCACTCAGTGTATGGTGAACCAGAACTCGGTGTCTGTAAAACCAGCAATTAGTGTCCAGTGACCCAGAACTCGGTGTCTGTAAAAACAGTACTCAGTGTCTGATGACCCAGAACTCGGTGTCTGTAAAACCAGCACTCAGTGTCTGGTGACCTAGAACTCGGTGTCTGTAAAACCAGCACTCAGTGTCTGGTGACCAAGAACTGAGTGTCTGTTAAACCAGCAATCAGTGTATGATGACCCAGAACTCGGTGTCTGTAAAACCAGCACTCAGTGTATATGTCCGTTAAACCAGCACTCAGTGTCTGGTGACCCAGAACTAGGTGTCTGTAAAACCAGTACTCAGTTTATGGTGAACCAGAACTAGGTGTCTGTTAAACCCGCACTTAGTTCGAGTGAACCAGAACTCGATGTCTTTAAAACCCGCACTCAGTGTATGGCGGACCTGTATTCGGTGTCTCAAATTCTTAATGCTATAAAACATTAAGACTAAATTTGTACAAAATGAAAACCACTAACTGTTCATTATGATTTACATGACAATAAAAAAAATATATGTATATATTTAACTGGTTTCAAGTGAAATGTACAATAATCTATGATGGCCCATTAAAGCTCTAATGGAGTCCTTCGTATTTAACTATAATAATTTATACTTCGTAGCTTACTATTAAAATGATTATTTAATACACTGGAAATGAATACATGTTTGTTTAAATTTGGTGTTTTTTGAAAAATTACATAATGAAAGTAACCACATATTGTTTTCTAAAATTTGTTTTCTAAAGACAGCCTAGGTATGCGGCCTGACGAATTTGAGGTCAAACTGAGTTACTTGGTTACATTAATCAAATAATGAAAACGAAATTTTAGAAATACTAATATGTCTTTCGTATCAACTAGTATGTGAAATATTAATCTCGTCGTAATAAAAATAGCCAAATTAAAAAGATATGACCACTATTGAGTTTCAAATTGCTGTGCAGCAGAAAGTTCGCGTAGTGTATGAAATGTGGTAATCAAATCTGCGATGAAGCTTACCCAACGCAGTGGTAATTAGCTTTTTACGCATCATTTAAAAGATAAGATGAGGACGGTTTTCAGAATGAAAATTATATTAAGGCACAAATTTACGAAATAAAAACAATCTCACCTATAGTATTTGGTAGTAAAGTCGAAAACAATAATTTGATTTTGTCTCATACATCTCAGGCCATCAAATTAAAAAAAGAATATGAAATCAGACCAATGTCTTGTGTTATATATATGTGTTTTTTATTATGAATGTAGTTAACGTCTTTGCTCTGGGTAAACGAAATGTGACACCAAAAATAATTTGAATATTATCATTATAATGGTGTAAGATGACCTTTTTTCAAAAACATATAAATCGGAAGACCACGAAATGGGAATACGTTCCAAAGCATTGTAGTTTGACAGCTGACCACATACCTCATACCGGTGACAATAGATGGGAACAATATTCTGAAGCTTTGTTATCTGGGAGTCCATACCTGTCCCGATGACTGAAGCACTGTTCTTCAACAACTTACTGTATACCCCTTACCGACGAGCAAAGCTGGTACGCGTTGTAAGGTACTCTAGTTTGTCTACTGGCCATACCTTTATCAAGGATAACATTCCTTGGGGACACTCCATCAAGCACTGTACTTTGACAACCGACCATAGGTGACCATAGCTTGGGTGTACATTTTATTACATTGTAGTTTAACAACTAACTGTGTAACCAGTACAGAGAGTGATTACTAGCGAACACGTTTTAAAGAACTGTTTAACATTCGACCAGCCATATATGAGAACTGACCAAGGGCCTACATATTAGTGAATATAACTAGGGGAACGTTCTAAAGCACTGTATTTTGACAAATCACAAATATCTCATACCGGTGAGAAGTGCTTGGAGACACGTTATATAGCAATATAGATTTACAACTCACCACCTACAACTGGGGGACTAGTTCTTATAATTGTAGTTTGAAAACTGGCAAAATGTCCACGTATAGGCGGTCATACCTTGAGGATTAGTCATCAAACATTGTAGTTTGACAATTGACGAAATGCCTTATACCATTGACTATACCTAGGAACCCGTTCAAGAGCATAGTTTGACTGGTTACTAAATGTCTTCAAACTCCAAACCTGATGCCGATAATCATAAGCACTGTAGTTCGTAAGCTGCCCATACTCCACATGATGGTGAAAAACTAATCGTTGTATATTATACCTCACATAGATGTGTCCCTTCTTTGTATATATAAACTCGTTCGGTCCGTATATCACTGTATTTTGATGAAAATCCAGTTTAATGACGTCAGCGGTCCATATTATATTTTTGGTCGGTCCTGACCTCGCCAAAAATGTAATATGGACAGCTGACGTCATACAATTGATAAGTGTTGCTTGCTTTTTCACAACGGCGAAAACTTGTCGCAAGTAAACGTAATTAGCTTTTTTCAAAAACACATTTAAATCGCTTTAAAAATATTGAATCGTAATGTTCGGTATGGCATTATGGCATTATGAGGACCGGTCAGTCAGCCCCCGAACGTGGGCTTACGCCTCGGTCCATATAAACTTTCGGTGGCTGACTGGCCGGTTCTTCTAATGTCATATGACCCTCAGTGGTGTGTTATATTTCTTAAATACATTTCGTTTGTGTATTCAGGCAATGACTACTGACAGAGAGTTGTAAAAGCCTACCAGACTATTGTCGACGGTGTGACGTGTTCAGAGCTTCACCTTCAGAACAGTAGTTAGTTCTGGAGCCAGATTTATATTAATAAACTTATTTGAATGTATGTATTAGTGTTTATAAACGAAATATTAATACAAATACCCATTTGCGAAATAGATTTAAATAAAAGCAGTCAGTTTTTTACCATTTTCAAGGTATGTGTTATGTTAAAACGAGTGCTTCTCAGTTTATCCTAAATCTTTGGAGTGTTTGGTTTGTCGATTCCTTCCAGTGTGTATCCAACAAGTAATAGGGATAACATCAAAATACCTAGGAATCTAGACATTTGATCTGACAGGCAAATTATATGATATGTTTCTCTACTTTATATTGGGAAGACATTATGAAATTATAATGTTCTATCAACACGAATAATTGACATTGTACTTTGTGTCAAACTGACTTGAGCAGTAATGGACATCCCATTACCAGACCATGCCGTGATTGGAGAGACGCCGTGCTAAGGGCGTCAGTGTTTGGTATTAACACAAACAAGTACTACCAAATATAATTCAGACATAAGATAAGCAACAACTTTAACATAGTTTTAAAACATAAATGCGATTTTACATGGTAGATTTATTCACTTTCATACGAGAACAATATTGATGTGTTTTACGACATGTACGGGTAGGCGATATGATAAAAATAATAAAAAGGAAGCGTATATATTTAAATTCTCATATTTATCCTTTCATACTTGCCTGTAAAAAGAAAAAAAACGGAAAAAGATTTATACACAGATATTACACACTATATTAAATACAATGAAACAATTTGATAATACATATTCCTATTTAGCTATTTTAGTGAAGCATTGGTGTTTATCAGTGCAATTTCAACACGAAATACTACTTAAACAGGGGCTAACTTTATCTTAAATTACATATAAAATATATTTGTGATGGTAATGTAGGAATTCTCACAAAACAATCAAAACGTAACATTTGAAACAAGCCCAATTTCAACCATACAACAAGGTAGAAATCGTGTCGTGTTTTTAATTTTTGACAATGACCTAGATTATCCGTTTTTAGATGGACTTGGAACTAGTGCAAACTTTTACTGTAATATGTATATTCTAAAAATTCGTGTTTCATTATTGTCGCTTTATTTTACCACTTTCTTTCAATTTTAGCAATGATTATGTTAATCAATGGACTGTACAAGACGTTTACATCCCTTTGATTAAAAGAATGCCCTCACTTCAGAAGCAACAGAATTATATCAAAATATATGAAAATAATGATTTGACGTTGCATAAAGAAAACTTTTTGACTTAAAACAGATATTTTCTGTAAATAAACAAAGCTTACTAAAAATGATTGCAGAAGTTAACATTTGTTGCACATTTTCTTTTACATTCTCTTGTTTATACCAAGTACAAACGAAAAACAAGTATTCATACATTTCGGTTTAAAATTGTATCAACTTTTTAATCTTCAGACTGTCGTCACCAAACAAACAAACAATTAACAAACGCTGACTAACACAATCTACATATTGTCATCAACGTAGCCTGGTGAAAAAGTTTTCCTTATTGCTTTGACCTTTTAAACCCTAGTTTGCAAACGTTCAGACTACAAATGATGCTCAGACAGTGACGGTGATAGAATTCCACTAAACAAACTTAAACTTCAACAGACTAGAAAGATGTGTTGAATCTATAGATGTTTTGCACTGGTCGTGACTGCATTAATAAGGTATATACGTCATGAAACTATTTTGTCTATACAAACTCGTTAAATGAAATGCGATATTGCATTAAAATCAACAAATTCCTTTGTATCCTGACAAAAATATAAAATATTTAGGAGTTGACTTAGTATTGACTTGGCTAACAAGGAACAATAATCCAAATGACATATACGATAGGTAATTACATCAAATTAAATACTAACATATAAGCAAGAGTAATTGATCATTCAAATTAATGACTCGTCATTAGGTTCCATTATTATCGACAATTATTCTGAAGGGTTTATAAAAAAATTATATGCACATGATAACAAAGTCAGCTGCATTCATGCCTTGATATTTCTCCCTTAATAGGCTGCATTTGTGTTTACCTTCATTTTAACAGGATATTGATGTGTTTTCAATTAAAAGGCAGTTCTAATGAAACTCATCCATATGTGAGGTTTCTTCCCGAGAAGGACCGAGTATATTTACTTCCGATCAATTTATTGACAAATTCGACTGTTAGTATGTACTTGTAGTCTATAAAACCGTCTTTTATGCAGTGGGAAGATTCTTAATCCAGAGGGACTCAATATATATAAACTTCGGATCAACTAATATAATCTACTATAGCCTCTTCAGATTCGACGATTAGTATGTACATATATGTACATAAAGATTGTACATTCGTCAGTTATGCATGTGACTCGGTTGGCATCACGCTTGATTTTGTTAAAGCCGAGGATTTCTGGAAACATACAATAATATTTTGATCAAATATATATTTACAATTTAAACTTTGTTTTTTACTTTTACAGTTAATTCAACCAGCCTTCAATAAGTACAACGATAAACCAGATTATGTAGATACCAATACATCGTTTCTAAGTTGATCTGGCCTAAATATAACTCGCAATAACCGGATTAGTATAACTTATTTGTTTTTACGGCATTCTTGTTAGATGCTGATTAATGTTAAGATGACAATTTACAGATGTCAGTAAATGTCCTTTTCTATTTTCTTAACATTTTTGGTCTGCAAAATATTAAAATGGCTTCTTGATATAAGTGAAAAATAACAACATAATTTCGAAATAATGTGTTGTACACTCCATTTAAGCGAACGGAAAATATCAGGATTATAACAATTAATCAGTACCGATTTCATTTCAGTAGCAGTGATCGAAACCTCTGGTGCAAGCCACCTGGCCCGCCTGGCTTTGAACACCTCCTGCACCTTCGACAAAACATAAACATGGTTTAACGTTTTATGGGCAATGCGATCACCGACTTGTTCATATGTGTGTTTGTTGGAATTAATACCTTTCGAGCAATGCATGGTTATATATATTTACACGAATAAGGTGAACATGTAGTCCAAAAACAACACTTAATTAAAATTAAACGCGTCTATTTTTGCACATTTGATTAACATTGTGAACTATTTTAGAAAATGGGAGCAAACATACTTTTCTATCCAGAACGCACTGAACTACGAAAATAAGGACTCCCTGAAAATAAGGACGTAGTTATTTTGTTACATTTCTATAGTTTTTCACATAAGTATTCATGGACGAGCAAAAATTGACGGTAAAGGAAAATGTGTATGTGCACTGTGAAACAAAACTAATTTGTTTCAATTAGATATAATGTTGGTAAGGGGGTAATGCCAATGTTTCGTTCAGCGGAAAACAAGTTGTTGTACTTGTGTCACGACCAGTTATAATATCGTGCGTATACTTATATAATAGTGTATATGTTTCTGCATTATGTTGTACGTGAACCTGCAGGCTGTTGTACATTCCCAATAAGAGTGTTACACGTGTACATAAATAATATTGTCCGTGTACCAACAAACTATTGTCAGTGTACCGCCACAGTGTTGTAAGAGCACATGATGACTGGTGTGCGTGTAGCTGCAGGCTGTTGAACATGTGCATGATCGATATAGAACATGTACCTGTAGACTGTTGAAGATGACAAAGAGGTACTGGAAAACGACAGTATCCCTGTTGACGGCAAACACTCCGAACAGCCACGTGATTCCAAACACTGGCAACAAGACACACACACTACGTATCCCGGTCCTGTGACATTTTACAGAACATTATAACCATGTTTAAACAACATTTATAATACACAAGCAGGTGGGGAACGCAAAAAATATACATGTTTGTATGCTTTTACTTCCATTCTAAAGTTTGTGCGCAGTAAACCTTGAGCATACAATTGACATTCACTTTTCATTTAAAAAGAAACATTCAATATATCAGAACAACAAAATACCTCGAAATGCTCATAATTACACCATGATTCAACATAAAACATTTGACAATTATGAAATTGTTTGGAAGTCAGCATTTTGCACCATAAGGGTGAACATACCATGTAATTTTTCGCCTGCTTTTAACTGATTATTATTTGTCCATATTGAACAATGCTTTTGACCAAGTCCCCCCCTCCCCGGATGACCGCATAGAGGCGTAAGCAAACATCCATTAAGAACTATTCATTAGCTTAATCGGGACGAGCAGATGCTGAGTCAGTTTTAACATAACGCGCTCTAAAATACAGGATAGTTTAAATAAGCATTTTTTGTTACAAATAACAAATGTATATGCGTACATCTTGCACAGCTTCTGTGAAAAGAAAATACCTCGGGTCCGGTTTCGAAAACATTCGAAATTGGTCCGAATTTTTTTTGACATATGATGTTTTAACCACGTGATATGAACAAAGATAAGATATAACATAAGCGTGGTAAACGGATGTATTAATTTGTTTTATTTTTTTTAAAAATATGCATTTATATTCCGGTGAATAAGGCAAGGCTTTCTTTATTTGATGGAAAATGATTGAGTTTTTAAAATGGCCATAAACATTTTTAGACGTGTGGAAGTCATAAGCGTAAGGCAGCTATAGAGAAAAGAAACTTTCTTGATCTTGTCAGCATCTCCTCGTTTTGACATAGCAGAAGTCCCAAACAGCCTCTTGATGACAGCGACTGTGATGATTGTGTTCGTCTTTAAAAGAAAAAAAACAACACAGAAACACAAGAATAAAACCAACAGCACATCAAGCATGAACAACAACAACAACAACAAAAACATTTCAGAAAAATCAGTACTATGTAAATATCACCCATAACAAAACAACAACATTTTAGGAGCTTGTGATTGATTCCTCTTAGAGTTTTTAAGCGAACAGACTTTACCACGTACTCATACATTAAAATGCTTATAAAGTTATTTCCGCAACAACAAGAGCTTCGAGAGAATTGTTTATCACATACTGTGTGTAAGAATTGTTTGGGTTACAATCAAGATTGTTCTCAAGAACTTTTAAAGGAAATAACTTACAAATACGATTGCCAAAGCCGGTCCAGCAAAAGCCCAGAAAAGTCCCGAATCAATACTCAGCCAACAACTAGTAAAAAAAGAAATACAAAAATCCAGCCTTCTTAAAACTCAAAACAACCAACTGTAACAAAACAGAGCTTCATTAATTGGAACTTACAATTTGTCATTTCCATAACCTTTCAGTTTAGATGTTGCAGCAGAAATTATGACAACGATCAGTGGAATTCCTGAAAATATTCAGCCTCTTAAATGTTGAAATACTGATGCTTGCTAACCAACCAAATACGTGGTTGGCATCAATTAACAGCAATTATAATAAGGTATTTTCACTCTTTTGACTAACAGGGATTCGAGATAATGTATTTAAGGAACTTAATCAACTTGACAAATAAATGTCGTTTATGCTTATTTTAAATTAAATACAGACTTACTTTGTTAGACTCACAAACTTTATCTACAATTTATTTAGGTCATCTTATTTACATACTCTTATAGAAATACGGCATTCTTTTAAATGATATCTGTAAAGTGAATCCCAGAGCATAACAATTCAAAATCATGGTTTAATATATTTTAAAAGCTTCCGTTTGTGGTATAAAACCTTATTAAATGGAGTTTTAAATGTATTTCCTTTTAGAATACGATATTGCATATAAATCGACGTTGTATTAAATACCGTAAGAAACTCCAAGCAATGCATGTAAACCGTCCCTTTTGTCAAGGGGTCTGAGCACCATTTGTGCAATAACACATCCTTCCGATAGCATCAAGAAAAAAGCAGTCAAAAATATGTAGTGGAGCAGAACAGCAATGGATGTGCACACGGCCTGTATGATATGTAAGACACACACATGTACAGAAAATCATCGAATAAAATGCTGTATTTATTTTTTCAGTCATAAAGACACACTTACAAATGTGTTCTCAAAGTTTGTAGCAAGTGACAAATGCATAAATCATCAATGTAAACATTATCAGTACGAAACGAATATACAGTCAATGTTTTCCGACCATTTACACTGGCCATTAAAAATTGAAATGCCATGATTCTTGGCAAGTAATTACATGCTGTGAAGTGCTGTTCACCCCTGCCAGAAACATGACGTAAGCCACAACTAGAACCGTACACAGGTTGACAAGCAAAACTGATCTCTTCGAACGTACAGCCCTGAAAGGAAGGATTTAGATCTCAATTATATCTTTTGTGACATGATGTCCACCTTTTTCATTAAATTAATTGCTAAATCCTTTATTGGAAGTATTGTAATTTTATGTCCTTGTTGTCAAACCAATCATGTACTCAACATTGACTCCACCAACTCACATATTCTGCATATAAAATATACAATTTACCTCCAGAAGTACACATAGGTCGTGATGGTAAGAAACAAGCCAATTATAGATATACTGCATCCCACAATTGACAAAACTCCAAGGCGGCGATGGTGAACAGTTTCCTAAATAGTCAAGAAAATGCATATATTTCTCAGAAATTAAATAGGTAGTTTTTCAACAAATTAAATAAAAAAACTGAAATAATGAAGCTTTTCTGCACGGATAATTCATTTGATAATGCAGGTAAAGTTCCGCATGCAAAATACGGGTTTTACTGGTGGTTTTCAGGTATACATGTACAACACATTTAAGTAATAAAGGAGAATAAGAATTCTATCACGACCGTTTCAGAGGTACTGGCGGGGCTCATAAGAACAGCAAAATTTGTCAGGTGGTCACACTGGCAGGACACGGTTCCCTTTTCTCTGTCAAATTGTTCCAAACTGCATCCATCAGTTGACCAAAGGCCTTTCCCGCTACAACAGACCCAAAACATTCAGGTTGTATATTATACGAAATGACTAAAGGCAGAATAACAATTTGATACAACTGTTTACTCAAAAATCTTGATAATCACAATAGTAAGCGGGGATTGCCACACATCATAACTTTTGAAAACTCTATTTATCAATTTACGTTGAGGTACAGTTTTTGTAAGGGTATACCGTATATCATTGCAGTAAATGGTACAAAAGAAGATTTGACCAGAGTTTAGAGTTTAAATCCAAGTGAAAACACGTTTGGGTAATATGAATATGTGTGTGCGTGTCAAATATCTCATACTGTCAATCAAGAATTTTTTTTTCTTAGAAATATGTTTCACAAAATATTATATATAAAAATAATGACTTAAATTAACTTCCTTCCAACAAAAATGCAAATCACTCTGTTAATAAAAACAAAAGTCAAATGATAACAAAACATAATTAGTTTTCATGATGTAGAACATTTGGTAACCTTTCATCAAACCTATTCTATAACAATTTTACGTTTGAGTGGAAATGCGTTTTAAACTAATATATTTTCTGCTCTCAAAATAAGCGTGAACTTGTACAAACTAGAAAGCTATAATGATCTTACTAACGTTAACATATACATGTTTTGCATAAAAACCGATTTCTCAACCTTCACCATATTGAGCAAAATATATGCACTATTAAATTGTCTTCTAAAAAAACAAAAATTCATGGTTTATCAAATTTGTACATAAAATATTCATTTTTGTATATGATTATATATGCTTTAAGCCCTTTGATGTATATTTGTTTACTCATTGATAAAATATTATCGAATTTTTTATCCGCAAGTATGTAAGAATATACCTTTTTGTTTCCCAAAAGGAACATGACGGATCTGTTAGATTTCTCTGAAAGAATAGAGCAAATAAAAAGGTACTAAAAAGTATATAAATTTATTTCCACGCATAATATTGGATCGATCATAATTTTTTATCATAAAACGGGTGACACCTCACGTCCCATGTCATGGATCTATATGAAAGACCGTAGTGTTATACTATAGTAATTTCGTTAGTTTTATACTTTCGCTCATTTTTGACGATTCGCTTCATAAAAGCACATGTTACACTGGTTCCCAGTTTAAGTTTGTCATTATAACATTTCATAGAGTGAGCCGGACTTCAGTTCCGTACCTCCATTAGAGAGAGTATTTAGCCTTGCGGTTCCCGCAAACGTTGAGAGAAGCTCCTTCTCGCCAATTTAAGTAAATATTATCTGTCCTGCACACAGTGTAAATACTTTTCCTGGCACTTCACTTTGTCATAGTTTTATCTATATCATGTTTAGAATGTATCTTGTAGCACGAGCATAATAACGTTATCGTCGAATTCCCGAGTGTTCTCGCACTCGCATCACTTCGTACTCATTTGTTTATAAGCACATCGTGTTGTTTTAGCAATGTTTACTGTAGAAATACCACATGCTCGAATATGTTTTCTTCAGCTAAGACTGTCTTACAGAGTATTATGTCATATTTAAAGATTTATAAGGTTTAATATGTAGAGAAATACAGTATTGACTTAGAAAATTAAGGTTTTATTGTACTCAGTTTATAAGAAATGTAACGTGATTACAGTTTCCATCAGCTTATACACTTTCTAACAGTAAGGTATAGATTTAGATCTTATATATAGATCTATTTAAAATAGAATCGAGTATTAAAGTATAGATCTAGATCTGTGTCATACGTATTAATATTATGAGTAGAGATCTGGATCTATGTCTTATAGAATAATGTTTTAAGTATAGATCTAGATCTGTTTCATGCATATTAATGTTACGCTTATAGATCTATATCTATTTGTTACACAGGCATGTTATTCTAGAATTCTTATGGTATTTTCATTGTCTCTTTTCAGTCTTTTACCATCAAATGCACATCTTAGAATAAAGAACCGATAACACGCTAGGATGTTTGGGTTTATACTTACTGCCCAATATAATCGACAAAGCACCGTCTTATAAAGGGGCAGCACAGTAAAAGAACTGTAGAATTTATGGATACAAGAACTAAAAGAACACTCACAGCAAAAGGTATGGAACAATTTGAAGAAAGAGTGACGGCGTTTAATGCTAAACTGGAGAACAATGTGTCAGAAATCACTGCAATTGCATCCTCGCCTATAGACAGTTTAGACTTAAAACAGCTCACCAACCTTAAAAAGAATTTAGATCAAGTTATAGAAAGGTACGAAACGTTCATGATGATTTCTTGGACTTTTTAAAGAGAACGGCAACAGACATTAGTCAGCAACAACCTGAAAATCTTGTTGTAAGCAACAGAGACTTGCAGAAGTCAATAAAAGTAAAAGTAAGACAAATTGACTCGAGAATTGTGGAATTAAGTGAACAGTTATCCACATCATCCCATCGGTCAAAAAGATCGGGAACATCGGCAGCAAAGGCAAAGCTTCTTTACCAGTTTGCTCAAGAAGAAGCTCGTCTAGAAAAGGCAAAAGCGGATATGGAGCAACAACAAGCTGTAGAGAGGGCTGCTCAACAAAGACAGAGAGCAGACTTGGACATAGACATGAAGTTGCTAATCGAAACTCAGAAAACTGCAATGCTAACAATTAATGATAAAGAAGAAAACGACGAAGATCGCAGTCAAGTGCTTGGTGATTTCGCAATAACATCACCACCTGATCAAAAGGTATCAGAGTTCATCAAAAAGACTGAAACTTATCACCGACTTAATGTAGACGCCAAAGAATTCCAGCCGAGCGCTCAGATGGACATCTCCAAATTCCTGTTGAGAAGGACCTGATCCTGTCTAGGCTAGTCCCCTTCAACGACAAGCCAGAAACTTTCATCTCATGGAAGGGGAGCTTCAAAAGAGTGATGGAAGACCTCTTGGCAACAGCTGACGAAGAATTTGACATGTTGGTCAAATATCTGGGTCCGGAGTCAAAGCGCCACGCGGTGTCATTGATATCAGTTTACGTTGAGAATCCAGTGATGGGACTGACCAAGCTCTGGACCAGGCTCAACGACCAATATGGTTCCCCAGGACTTGTTTAAGCTTCAGTGTTAAAGAAACTTAACCTGCTTCCGAAACTTAACACGAAGTAGCCCAAAAAGTTTTATGACCTGTTAGACATTCTCCTGGAAGTCCCAGCCTTGAAAGAGAATCCAAGGTATTCCACTCAACTGTCCTATTTCGACTCTTCCGAAGGACTTCTACCAGTTGTTCACAAACTTCCGTACGGTCTCCAAGAAAAGTGGGTGTCCAGAGCCTCCAGTTTCAAGAGAAACAATGATCAGAGCTTCCCTCCATTTTCGGTGTTTGTTGACTTTATCAATGAAACAGCCAAGATCAAGAATGATCCTGGTTTAGCATGTTTGTCTAATGAGAGAGGTAATCGAGCAACACCTGCAGTTAGCGTTATGAAAACTGATATAAACAAAACTGCTGCAAATTCCGGTCAAGGATTTAAATGCCCAATTCATAAAGCAGATCATCTTTTGGTCGATTGCCGCTGCTTTCTAACAAAGTCTGTCTTTGAACGAAAACAAATCGTCAAAGAAAATCGCATATGCTACAGGTGTTTGGCCTCGGTTACCCACAGAGCTGCAGATTGCAAAGTAGAAGTTAAATGTTCCGACTGTGGCAGTCACAGACATTTAACTTTGATGCATGAAAGCAGAAAAACGACACTTCAGGTGCATATCCTCATGGCGGGGAGAGGGGTGGTCATTCACAGTTTAACGTAAGACCATTAGGTTCTCAGTACTCCGTCCAGACTCAGTGTACCCAGGTTTGTGGCGGGTTCACTTCACATGGAAAATCATGTGCAAAGATTGTTCTGGTTAATGTATATGAGAAAACCCAACCCTGTCAACGCCTGAGGATATACGCCAGTATAGATGAACAGAGTAATAGTTCGCTAGCTAGTCCAGCTCTTTTTGAAAAACAAGGTTTAAGTGGAGAACAAACTGATTATTCTCTGAACTCTTGTTTAGGCATGTCAAATGTACAAGGTCGAAAAGTGTCGAATTGCATGATAGAAACAATTGATGGCTCTTGTAAGTACTTGTTACCTCCTCTCTTGGAATGCAGTAAAATTTCAAATGCCAGAGATGAGATCCCAACATCACAAATAGCAACACAATTTGGTCATTTAAAGGGAATCGCTTCAAAGATTCCACCTTTAGACGAGAAAGCTGAAATTCTGCTACTCATAGGTCGGGATCTCATTGCTGCGCATCATGTCCATGAACAAATTACAGGTCCCAAGAACGAACCTTTTGCACAAAGACTCGGCTTGGGATGGGTGATTGTTGGACAAGTTTGTCTGGGACAAATTTACCAGGACAAGGTGAATTGTATGAAAACGTACTTGTTGCCAAATGGACGAGAATCTCTATTTCCTCCATGCAGCAACAATTTCAAGGTGACGGAGAGAACACCTTCTTTAGCCGATGATGTTTTTGTTAAAACAAAACAAGATAACCAAATAAGTATGTCAGTAGAAGATAGAGAGTTTGTTGACATTATGAGTAACAAGATGGTGAAAGATCCAAGTGGTAACTGGGTAACCCCTCTTCCATTTGCTTCGGACAGACCTAAACTGCCCAACGATAGGTCACTTGCACTCAAAAGAGCTCACATGCTCCACACATCTTTAAGGAAAAATCCTCAGAAACTTGGTCATTTCTTGGATTTCATGGATGGGATTATCAGTAAAGGTCATTCAGAAATTGCCCCTCCCATAGCAAACGATCAATAATGTTGGTACCTACCTCTCTTCGGTGTTTATCACCCCAAAAAGCCAGACCAGATAAGGGGGGTCTTTGATACATCTGCCAAGTTTGAAAACTTGTCCCTCAATGTGTTCTCCTTCAAGGCCCTGATCTGATCAACAGTTTGCTACGTTTTCGAAAAGACAAGATAGCCATCTGCGCAGACATTCAGCAAATGTTTTATAGCTTTCTGGTGAAAGAGGAAGATCGTGACTTCCTCAGATTCTTCTGGTACAAGGAAAAGGATCCCAACAAAGAAATTATAGGGTATAGAATGCGGGTTCATGTTTTTGGGAACAAGCCTTCTCCTTCTGTTGCTAATTTTGGCTTGCAGAAAACAGCCGCCATTAGCGAGACGGAGTTTGGTAAGGATGTTCAGGAATTCATTTCCCAGAATTTCTATGTTGACGATGGTCTCATTTTATTACCCACTGTCGAGCAAACAGTAGACCTAATGAAGCGAACACAGGCCGCTCTTTTACAGAATGGAAATTTGCGCCTACACAAAATAGCGTCTAGTGATGAAAGGGTTCTCAAAGCTTTCCCGCCAGAAGACCTTACTAAAGATCTTTCTTGTCTGGACCTGTCCAAAGACGACTTGCCCACTCAAAGAAAATTAGGTCTACTTTGGGTTCTCAAGTCAGATTGTTTCACATTCTCTGTCCCTGATGTTGAAAGGCCTTTCACACAACGAGGAGTGCTTTCTGTGGTGAATAGTTTGTATGATCCTCTAGGCTTTGTCGCTCCAGTCACCATTGTGGGTAAATTGCTGCTCAGGTCAATGACGTTAGGAAACTGTAGTTGGGACGAACCATTGCCTGATGAATATTTTCAGAAGTGGCTTGATTGGACTGATTCTCTGAAAGTCTCTGAAAGATGTATCGATATCTCGTGGTTATTTTGGTCATTCTTTAAGCCAGGCCTCAAACAACACTTTGCTTTTGTTCTCGGATGCTTCAGAGAAAGCAATTGCTTCAGTTGCTTATTTGGTCAGTGAGACTGTTGAGAACAGTAAGACTCAAATTGGGTTTGTTATGGGTAAAACAAAGGTGGCTCCCACAAAAGGTCACACAATTCCAAGACTGGAGTTGTGTGCTGCGGTTCTCTCCGCCGAGATTGCAGAACAAATTCATGTCAACGAAGTTAGGTACTTTACGGACAGTAAAGTGGTTCTAGGTTACATTTATAACAGGAAAAGAAGGTTTTACACCTACGTAGCTAACAGAGTAGAAAGAATTCTCAATTCTTCAAATTCCTCTCAGTGGTATTACATTGACACAAAACACAATCATGCGGATATTGGCACCAGAGGTGCGTCTCCAAGTCAGATGTCTGACTGTATGTGTTTGAAGGGACCTCCCGAAAAGATCTTTGTAAAAATGAATCAGTCTAGTGAGCATTTCTGCTTGCATAACCCAGATCAAGACAAAGAAGTACGTCCAGATGTCACATGTTTGGCCACGAGGTCTATGGAGAGACACTCTAGTTTGGATCCCAAGTATCTCCAAAAGTTTTCCTCTTTCAGACGTCTGACCAAGACTGTAAGCAACTTGCAACATGTCTTCAAGTCGTTAAACAAATCGTGCGAGTGTGTTGGTTGGCATCTCTGTCCAGAAGCCTCTTCAGCAGAAAATGTTGAGAGCGCCCAGTGTTTGATATTCCGAACTTTCCAGAAGGAATCATACCCTAAGGAGATAGACTGTCTGAAAGAAGGCATTCCCATTCCTGCAAGTAGTCCTCTTCTGTCTCTAAATCCCTACTTAGATGATAAGGGTGTTCTTAGAGTGGGGGGAAGGCTAAGAAACTCAAAATTGCCAACCCCAGAAAGAAACCCTATCATCGTCCATGGTAGAAGTTATCTAGCCTTGCTCTTGATTCGTCACTTTCATGAAAAAGTTATGCACCAAGGTAGACATTTCACAGAAGGCGCTGTTAGGGAAGGTGGATTTTGGGTCACAGGTGGCAAGAAACAGGTTTCTTTCTATATCTATAGTTGTGTTCTCTGTCGCAAACTCGAATCAAAAAGTCAAACTCAGCTCATGGCGGATTTGCCCGCTGTTCACCTCACTCCAGCCCCTCCTTTCACGTATGTAGGAGTAGATGTATTTGGTCCCTGGAATGTGGTCACAAGGAAAACAAGAGGTGGTCAGTCCACCAATAAACGGTGGGCAGTTTTATTCACATGTCTCACGATGAGAGCTGTGCATGTTGAATTGGTGGAAGAAATGTCTTCTTCCGCATTCATCAATGCATTGAGACGCTTCATCTCTATTCGTGGGAATGTTTTACAATTCAGGTCTGACCGGGGCACCAATTTTGTGGGTGCCACATCTGATTTAGGGGTTGGCGCTGTCAACATAGAAGATCAGCGTGTAAAGGGTCTCCTAGAGGAGAAAGGCACAACTTGGGTCTTCAATCATCCACATGCTTCCCACATGGGAGGTGTCTGGGAGCGTATGATTGGTGTAGTGAGAAGAGCCCTAGATTCCATACTCACTGGCCATAAGCTTCAAAACCTCACTCATGATGTACTTGCTACTTTAATGGCCGAGGTGTGTGCTATTGTTAATGCACGACCACTAGTGCCTGTGTCACATGATGCAGAAGCACCGGAAATTCTGAGTCCTTCCATGCTGTTGACCCAAAAGTCATCCTCGCCTATCTCTTTCAATGAAATCTTGTCCATCAAAGACATTTACCAAGCCGAGTGGAAAAGGGTCCAGGTACTTGCAGACCAATTCTGGGCTAGATGGAAATAAGAATTTCTGAATATGCTTCAGAACAGGCAAAAGTGGGTCACTTCAGAACCAAATCTCAAGGTTGAGTTTTGCTCAAAGACAGTTCAACCACTAGAAATCAGTGGCCTTTGGCAGTAGTTGTTGAGGTATACTTTAGCACTGATGAAAAAGTCCGAACCGTTCAAGTGAGGTCTGTAAGTGATGGAAAGTCGAGTTTGTTTGTTCGACCTATTACAGAACTCGTGCTGCTTTTAAGCGAGTAGTTGATGGTTTGTCGGGTTAGAGTGGGGATAAGTGTACATAGTGAACAACTAGTCATATTCTCTAGTCATATTTTGTATGTTAACATGTATGTTTGCAATAGTTTTTTAAATCCTTGTAGACTTTGGAAGATATATGTAAGATAAGGTTTGCATTTTGGAACATCTTTCAACAAGTAACTCGAGATGAGTAAATCTTTAGCTTCCTCATTTATGAAATTCAGTGAGCGTGGGCTTAGTTTTCAATTTTGTGTTTACGCCTAAAGTTGAAAACTTGCTTAATTCTACTGAATGTTTAACTGTTATACTGTATTTGACAGTAACATTTCATTTTAATGTTTGTGTAGCGTAATGTTTCTACTATTGCGCTTAATGTTTGTGCAGTGAATAGTTGCGCTTTATTATAGCGATGCCATATTTCTATAACATCGGACGGGGAGTGTCATGGATCTGTATGAAAGAGCGTAGTGTTATACTATAGTAATTTCGTTAGTTTTATACTTTCGCTCATTTTTGACGATTCTCTTCATAAAAGCACATGTTCCACTGGTTCCCAGTTTAAGTTTGTCATTATAACATTTCATAGAATGAGCCGGACTTCAGTTCCGTACCTCCATTAGAGATAGTATTTAGCCTTGCGGTTCCCGCAAACGTTGAGAGAAGCTCCTTCTCGCCAATTTAAGTAAATATTATCTGTCCTGCACACAGTGTAAGTACTTTTCCTGGCACTTCACTTTGTCATAGTTTTATCTATATCATGTTTAGAATGTATCTTGTAACACGAGCATAATAACGTTATCGTCGAATTCCCGAGTGTTCTCGCACTCGCATCACTTCGTACTCATTTGTTTATAAGCACATCGTGTTATTTTAGCAATGTTTACTGTAGAAATACCACATGCTCGAATATGTTTTCTTCAGCTAAGACTGTCTTACAGAGTATTGTGTCATATTTAAAGATTTATAAGGTTTAATATGTAGAGAAATACAGTATTGACTTAGAAAATTAAGGTTTAATTGTACTCAGTTTATAAGAAATGTAACGTGATTACAGTTTCCATCAGCTTATATACTTTCTAACAGTAAAGTGTAGATTTAGATCTTATATATAGATCTATTTAAAATAGAATCGAGTATTAAAGTATAGATCTAGATCTGTGTCATACATATTAATAGATCTATATCTTTTGTTACACAGGCATGTTATTCTAGAATTATTATGGTATTTTCATTGTCTCTTTTCAGTCTTTTACCATCATATGCACAACTTAGAATAAAGAATCGATAACAAGCTTGGATGTGTGGGTTTATACTTAGTGCCCAATATAATCGACAAAGCACCGTCTTATAAAGGGGCAGCACATCCCAATTAAACAAACTCTTACACAGATATCAAAATATCATTCTAAATATACGTTGGGCTGCCTTGGAAAGGTCAGTGTAAAAAGCTACAGGGACACGCCCAGTTGTATTACAGAAAAACCCCATGTTTAACGGCAAACGGCTAGGGCATAGAGACACTGGACGAGAGACATAAACGTACACACAACATAAACTAACTTCATACGCATAAAGAACTTGTATCAATGATTGCTAAGGTAACCGCCTTTGAACTGTCGGTAAAACACGAACTCTTTGGGCATATAGACTAAAGCAAATTGTATAAAGTGATAAGGCAACTACAAGAACTTAACAACTAAGTAAAAATGAGCATAGCTATATAATTATTAAAAGGCGCAAAGGTGTTAAACAAAACACCACAAGAACACACAACAGAAGAAATAAACGGACAGAGATCACAGAAGTATGAAAAATCGAATGTCAGATATGTATTTAAACAGTTACATACATCAAATACATGGAAGATTATCCTGACGTTCTCATTCTTGTTTTGATGTCCGTGAAAACTAAAGGACAAGACTGGACCGTTGATTGAACTGTCTAACCTGGCAATCAAAACAACCAAGAACTTTTAATAATTCGGTGAATGTTATATTCTAAATCATGCAGGAAAATTGCTCAGTTTTGTCGTTGTGCACATTTTATTTGCTAAACATTTTCTTCTTAAAATATAGCTACGTATTGATATCACTCAATGCTAAATACCATTTCTTTGATTATGTTGTACATTTTGTTGATACGTACATTATGCGAACAGAACGTTAAGAGAACAGAAATTATACGTACGAGTCGATATTTTTTGAAGTGGTAGGCAACATTCCTGACATGTTTTTAAACAAGCCTCCGCTAAATACTTTTTTACCTTTTTCTGTTTAACAAAAAATATTCTTTTCAGAACTTGAACATTTGCAACGACATTCATAACAAAAAATCGGGCTGAACCATTTAAACTTAACAACAGAAAACATCAGAATCGATAATTACAGAAAAACAAAATTCGTTCGATATCACATAATATATTATATGTTGACAATTTTCAGAAAATATATCCGAGTTGCAATTAAATTACACTTATCAAAAATGAACGGTATGACCTTAAGACAACAGTGTTTCGTTTTAATAGTAAACAGAATGTACGAGCATGTAATCAAATTAACATTTTTCAAAGGAATAACCATAAATCTTTTACAGAGTCATAAACCTTTCTAAAATTAAATTTAAAATTAATTTCTAATGCACTGATTCTATCAGTTTTACGTCTTACTTATAATTATGTTACTAAGCACGATTACCTTGCCCACAGCCGACGACGATCTGATCAGTCGTACCGGCAGCAGAGGGAAAACTTATGTTCACACATTTGTCAACATGCCCTATTTCTATAACTAAAATATTTGAGATATAAAATGATAAGGTTTAACAAGCTTACATGTGTGCAAAAGAGATGTGTTCAAAAAAACTAACAGAACTAAGGAAAACACTCTTACACTAATTCTGATTGGAAATTTAGAAACATAATAACGATCATTCAAGCTATTTTTATGATATATTTCTGTATTTCTTTTTTACTGTTTCTGGTCCATTGTTTTGATTTTGTAAACAAACAAATGCCTATGTTTTATTTAATTATAACACAATTCCTAAATACTTAACAAACACTTACACATGTTCGGCTTGTCGAACGTCTTGTTCAGATCTCCGCTAGAGTTTGAGTTCACAACTTTCGTTATAAACCGGTCGATTGTGTTTATTACTGCGTCGGCACCAACTCCTTTCTGTTGTTCAGAAATAATTCGAACACGAACCGTAAGTTATATTTGCAACACAATGGCAATACGTATTCATATATCAGTCAAGCTTTATATATTATATTACTATAACTATAGAGAATGATCATTACTTAAGGTGAGGTGCGTATCAGAAATTAGATAACATTTTTCGTCGTTGTAAAATTGTAAATATAGATATACATATTAAGTATAAGCTTTAACATTCTGACAAGTTAGCTCAGTTAGTATCGCATCCAGCTAATACACCGACCGATATTGGTCCAAACCCCACTATAAGCGAAATCTTTCTTTACATCTTTACTGTTTTCTTTCTATTGATATATATATATTAAGTTATTCAGTAATTCAGGACAAATGTTGAAATATTATATGTTGACCATTTTACATCTCTCGCAGTAAGATTTATAAGCAGAGGGTTACCTTTAATACAGTCCAAAGGAAGCTTGTGGATATTGTCACATTGGCCATTATTTATTTTGAGTAAATAAAGGAATTAATGAACATCAGTGTGTAACTTTATATTAAATGCCATCATTGTGAAACAATGAAAAAAGAGAAAGAAAGAAATCGGTATAAAAATAACATTTCTCAGATACAATTTCTAACATAAATAAAACATACATACGTCATTAATTAAACTTTTCCATGATGATGTCGAATTTCCATTCAGTAAATTATTCGCAACTTCGAAGAAACTCTGAAATAGAGAAAATATGATCGAAAAGGGTACAAACACACAAATTTGTGATTGTTTCGAGGTAATAATGAAGTTCATGTTGGTTTATATTTCACTAACAATGAAAAGCACATACGTCAGTGTCGTTTTCGATTGTAGCAGAATTGATTTCGATGTCTTCAATGACTTTATCAAGGATCTGGTTAACATTCTGTAGATCGCCCGCTGTTGGTAAATTCTCGCTACCAATTGTCAAGCTATTCGTTTCCTGCTTTAACTTCGACAATGCCTCTGTAGAATTGAGGGAGCCATTAAACACCTACAAATTAAAAAGTACAGTAGGCATAAATACAATAAATCACAGCTCAATTAGCTTATTAGGACAAAGCAGTGTGAATGTTTTGGTCGAGGTATATGCTGTTTTACCGTTGGGTACTATGTCTCTTTAAACCTTTAAACTCACGAATACTTTGATGTGGTTTACACAAATGTAACCTAACACGTCTGAACAATTTACTCATACACGTCGTTTTTTGCAAACTGACTTATCTCAGAAAGACAGAATCGCATAATGAAGAATACTTTTTGTACGAACTGTACATGTGTTTCATTTATGTAACATGTTTTATTCACTGCGAATAGAAAATGTAAAAATAATCCATGTGGTCAAATTCGATACTTGTTTGACAGGAACCAAAACACAAAAGTTGTTTATCAGCAGTTTTTATGTCCACTTATAATATTCTCAATACAAGTTTGGGACCCAAACCAGTCACCTGCAATTAAATTAAACGGCAGATATTGTCTTCATTCATGAACAAAATGGATCTCTTACCCAAACGCAACGTCTTTTTCATTCAATATTTATGCAAAAAGCTACAGAAACATGCTCAGTAGCAAGAAGTTTAAACATAAACCCGGTTTAGTGGCAATGGGCAAACGCCAAAGATATAGATCACAAAATCACAAACAAGACACAAGTTCGACTGTGTTGGACCTATCAAAAGCTTTATTATGAAAGACTATAGCTTCTAATTCTGTCTAATTCTTTCTTTGTTGACAATGGTCTGCCCGCGCCTATCTGGCTGCAATAGTCCTTTATATATAAGTTTTACTTTAGTCTTTTTTGTTTTTGAGTTGATGCTGGTTCCGGTGAGGCTTATAGTTTTAATTTTGTTATTATTGATAAATTATTGGACACGTATGATGTTATGTGTGCATATAAACTCCGAGTGAAATCGTGTACCAGTGAACTCGTGTTTCACTTACCGGTCCAAAGCGGTTCTTCCATCCTTCTTTATAAGCTATTTTAATGAGTGTGTGGTATGTTTGTGTCTCTCATTAAGTGTCGTTTTCATCCTTATGCTTGGCCTCTAAACATGGTTTAAATGTGTTGTGTTGACTTTAGGGTTTGGCTAAGTAGTTTCCATTGTATTGTTTTTCAAAAAAGTTGATTTTTCGATGACAAAGAAGGAATTTACACGCACCGGATGGTTAGGTTAAAAAGCCAAAAAGGTACTTTACTGTTTTGAGAGCCGCGATAAATGAGATTATGATTGTCCGACAGCGCCGATATCTTATAAAGAATAAAAGGCTTCGTTCTGTAGAGTCACGCCGCCTGTCCTGGCCGAGGCTTAATCAGCTACCGATTACATAGTTAAATCGTTATCCAAGAGAGCCTCATGCTGTCTTTGCGACGTGCACACGCAATCGGATCTTAATTTAAAAACTGTCAATAAATGCAATTTTGTAACTCCGACCGCTAGTGCTTGGCAACATTTCCCATAAAACAGCCATTTTGTGCTGTATAGTTTGTACTGACATTATGTTTAAAGAAATATTCTGCCCTCCTATGTATATTAATTTTGTTTGATTGGAGTTGAATGCGTCGTTCCGTTTTTATCAGCATGGTGCATGTCAACGATTCCCTCCTTGCAATAAACCGTTAAAACTTTCAGATGACAATATCTATCTAAAACATATTCAACTACCAATTATGTCAACTGAATCCGTATTTGACGAACTTCTGTTGTATTATTTGATATTTTTAACTGACTCGTACCCTAATCATATGGTCGAAATCATAGCATTTTAACGGGTACTTGTACGTTTCTCTAAATAAATACATAAAAAATATTAAAATTCTATAAAGAATAGTCCGATGTACCTGAGAATGTAAATCCTGTATCGCCCTCCTTGTGCAATTGTTAACGGGGTTAAGATATTTGCCTGTTTGGCAACGACGATATATATCGCCTGGAATACAAATATTATTTTTCTTATTGTAACGTGAAGTAGAAACACCCAAGATGTTTAGATATGCATGCAATACTCTTTGTAAAACAACTTAAGCGTTTGTTTTCTGATTGACTTAAAAAAAACTCAAGAAAATGATAATGGTCAGTCGACGGTTCATGACCAACCGATGTCTTCCAAAAAGTACATCTGTTAAAATACATTACAATCAATGATACAAAATCAAGACGAGAGTTTAGAGCCGATTTAAACTTAAAGCAAACCCTATCACTTATTCTAAAATGAAACTGTACCTTGGTATTTTTCAGGGCATCTATGTCGAGATATCTTCCCATCAAGAGCTTCTGGCCATACCACGCCATTTTCTGTGACTGCAGTGCATGTGATTGGCCCTGAATAAATCATTAAAAGAAGTTCATGATTTATTGATGACGATTATAGATAAGCTTGTCTAA
Source organism: Mya arenaria (assembly GCF_026914265.1). NCBI lineage: Eukaryota > Metazoa > Mollusca > Bivalvia > Myida > Myidae > Mya > Mya arenaria. The sequence goes on along the minus strand of NC_069127.1, from coordinate 7,616,165 downwards.
AATATTCAAGCGCAGGTTTGGTTTAAACATGGCACTGGTTTCTAAATTGCAACTATGTATAACATATCGGCAAAACACTATCAACCGAGTTACAATGTGAGCATGCAGAAACGTTAACCTGCTTCAGGGGGCGCTTTATCCGTGGTATGTTCTCCATTATCAACTGTAACATTTACTGAAGCGCTGTCTTCTTCGTTACCTTGCAAATTAAAGAAAGACTGTGCAAAGTTAGTTCAATAGGGGCACACTTTTTCATTCACTTGCCAAAAACTCTTAGACAGGAAGCTAAAATTAAAAGACCAAATGAAAAGAATATTTAATTTCAAAAACCGACCAAAACAACAACATGTCATTTTTTCGTATAAAACAAATAACATTCAGGTGCAGGTTTGGTTTAAACATGGAGCTGGTTTTGAATTTGCAACTACGAACAACATATCGGAAACAACACTATCATTGCGTTGATAAGATTTATCTTTTGCGTTTTATCTTTATTAAGAATTGTTGGGATAAGAGTGAGGTTTGCGCACATAAACTGGTTTAAACCCCCAGCAAATTTACATTTTACTGCCCGTTCCAAGGCGGTACCTAACAATTCTTGATATACCTACCAATTATGTATATATGTATTATATATATATATATAGTATTTATGCACTGTACTGTTTGTAGAGTTGTGTGCTGTTCTATGTTTCTTGTTTGTGAATTTGTGTTCTATGTCTTTGGCGTTTGCCCATTGCCACTAAACCAGGTTAATGTTTAAACGTTTTGCAACTGAGCATGTTTCTGTAGCTTTTTGCATATATATTAAACATGGCGTTGGTTTTGGGTGTGTGACTACGAACAACATATCGTCGGCAGAAACGCTATCAATTGAGTTATAGTATGTGCATACAAAATTATTAACCTGTTTGAGGTGGCGTTGTGTCCGTGGTTAGTTCTTCATTACCATTTGTAACGTTCACTGAACCGTTTTCTTCTTCGTTACCTTGCGAATTAAAGAAACAAAGTAACACAATTCTGTTAAGTTAACATCGACATTATTGATTATTAAAATATATATACAAAAATGAAACGCGCCTTATAATAAAATATGATTGAATGAACGTACCTTCATAAGTGCAAGTGACATTTTCCCAGGCATCGTCATCAAGACAATCCAATACCATAGAACTAGCAACAAACCCGTTTTCACAAGTAACAACTGCATATTCACCACAGCCTAAGTAGTTTCCATTCATTATGTTAAAGAAGTTGTCAGGACCACACGCTGTGAACAGATGAAAAATGCAGTTATTAATATTGATTAATGCAAAGATATCAAAATATACCCAACGGCACATTCAGGTACATCGTTGCTGCGAAATCTAGCAGTAGAATAGGTGTTGACAGTTTTATGGTAATGAAAACAGTATGTTACCGAGAATTTAAACGAATCATGAAATTGTTGCTATGTAAGTTTTAAATATAGTGTGCCTTTGTGTGATATCAACCAGAAACTTGAAACATCCCGGGGGTTTTCTAATTTATAAGATTAAAAAATAATTACTGGGAAAATTACTACTACATACATCTAAAAGCATGCCAGAATACAACGTTTGGCTTCCTTTTGGCTACTGGGCTTGTTTCTGTAATTATTCACATAAGTTTTCATAGAGCCCCTTAATCGTATGTTAGACATCAAACAGGATAACCAAATGTTTATTAAATACAAGGAAGGCTTGGCAGACTAGGGTTGGTTGTAGACAAAATGTGTTTGTAAAAGCTCAGAGTTTGCCCTGGTAGAACCTGTCTGGGTTTGTTGTTGTTTTTGCATAATGAGTGGGCTTGACGGAAACACCAATTAGGAGTATTGAGCTCTTGAAATCCTCTCTGTAATAATAAATGTATGTAATGGGCTTTATTCCAATAATATAGAGGATTGTTGTGAACCTCCTGCGTCTTAAAGAGATAGTATTCCATTGATTGGGCTCACACAAGGCACTCGCTAGGCTTAGGTAGAAACACTGTACATTAAACCTGGGCCAAAAGGCCGTCAAGTTTATCTTTACTAAAACATTACACACAATCTCGGAGAAGCAATCGTTAGACTTCTACAGACTTACACTCGATACAGTTATTAGCTTTCCGCTGAATGTGTATACATGGAATTCAAAGAGATGGTATATATGTATTTTGGCTAAGTACTATATGAGCTTAAGTATTGGTAACTGGATTTTTTTTATGGGATAAGAAGAGAAGAACGACTGAAACTGTTCTGTGATTTTAAAAATGTTATGACCTTTTTAAATGAAATCCAGTCAAACATAATAAAGTAATATATATCACAGTCGATATTGGTTAAATTTTAATTTTGGATTAATTTTTTTATTTTTATTTATTATTATTTATTTATTATTTTGAACTTCATTTTGGTTTGCTTCGTGTTGTATATCATTATAAAATGAGATACATATTTTAAAATTAAACAGTTACTATGTGAACAGATTGTTTTGACAACCGCCTTTAGTAACAAGTATTTGAATCACTGGGATTTCTCCTAGTTGCTTTCATAAAAGCTTTGATTGTTTTTCTACAGCTTATGTAAGCAAACTAATTAAAAACAGGCAAATTCGTTGAATTGATATCCCCCGCCGGATTTGGCAAAGCTCATTGGAAATGAAAAATAGGTGGAATATCATCATATTAACATGTAATATGGGTGCAGACAGATGGACTGTTATGGACATTGGATATGAGTTTGAACAGTGTGTGTATACCACGTGATAAATTGCTAGACCCTTTGTTGGTTTAGGTCATTGAATTATGCTTTTTTTCATTGAGTACTGCATTATTTTGTAAATGTTTAAAAACAATTGTGAAAAAATAACAAATTCACATGCCGACCTTGAAATAATCTTGACCTTTGTGTGCAATATATTAGAATGATTGACATCTGTACATAATTACTACAGACATTGAGTCAGTATGCATGTCTGTGTTAGATAGTTATAATACAAATAGTAAGACTAGTCATGGGCTCTAAAAATGGAGGCAATTTTGGCTTTAGTCTTGATTACCATTGGTAGCCTGCATGGTGCCAGCTGTCCATCCTCGCTTAAAATAAACTTTAGACATTCCCGACACAAATATACCAACAAACTCTCTGGACAAAAAAATGCACACTTATACCTCTAGGGGAAGTACTGCATTTTAATCGTTATTTAAGCTTCATTTCTGTTTTTCAAAGAAAGAACACGGCCATTAAACGGACAGATTTCAAAAATCGGAATGGTACTGTGTAAGAACCCTTTTATTGGAAACCGGCTACGATTTCGTTTCAATATTTTGCGAACTGTGGTGCCCAAATCGGACTTGTTCATTTTGAGATCTGCTGGCATTTCAAGAACACTTCGTTGCTTACACAAACCGTAACATTCTCGCGCCTGCAAATATAACTGTTATGAAAGATACTTACGCCGGATCACAACAAAACTAACAAGCACTTCTTAAAAAAGGATATAAGCACATAGTTATAATAAAGTGGTGGTGCTGTTACTCTAGTGATGACGATATCGAGTAGTGTAGGCCCTGTTATTTTGCCCGAAGTAACTCAAAGGTTTAGACTGGTAACAATTATATTTAAAACGTGTTCATAGGAGCTGTTTGTCTTAGTGAAAGTCATGCACCTATTTATGCCCGTTGCATTTCTGGCATGCTGTCAGATTCATTAAATTGTCAGGATTTTTCTTAAATGTAGTGTTTTGCATTATGATATACATGTGTGGCTTCCAGGGCGTGCTTTATATTGTTTGGTCAGTCAGAGAAAAGGTCTTGAAACTGTTTTCCTTTTTTCTGTTTAATAGAAAAGGGCATTTTTTTCTACCTCTGAAAATCCCCATTTGTAATGTAAATACAGTTAAAAGGCGTTATATGTACGGTGTTGACATTTTGCTTTCATTTTCAGATACTAAACTTGATCACTTGGCAATACAGTGCATTGAAGAAATCTTGACAGGCATTCAAAGACGAGTGTGTGCTTTTTCATTATAGGATAGGTAGCCATATTAGAAAAATAATATATTTTAATGAACTTGGTGGCATTCCACAAATGCTACGGGCAGTTATCGGTGCATGTCCTTCGCTACAGCATACAGCTCAAATAAATACTATTCTAACAAAAGATACGCGTTAAAAGTCAAACTCTTTATGCTAGCAGATTTTAAGTTATGCACAAGTCCGATTCAGGGGAAAAGCTTATGGTATCACTGTGACAGTGCGGCCAATATTGAAACGAAATTGTAGCCAACCTGCATTGAAAGTGTTCTCAAACAGAACCACATTCTCCGATTTTCAATATATGTCCGTTTAATAAAATTATCAAATTAAATATCAATCATGGTCACGTTAAAATGATTATCTTGTTCATAAGCACAAGGCACAGCTGCACCACGGAAATGTCGACAGCTCTTTTTCTTTGCACTACCGTTAAGTGGTGGAGCTTAGTTTTAGTTGCCGTGATGAAAAACACAATGTATAGCTAAAATAATATTGGAGAATTAGCCCGAAGACTATGACAATAATTCATGTGTTCATAAACCTGCTTTAAAACGTTACTAGTTGGTAGTCATATACAAACAGAACCTATAATGTAATATGCGCCAGGTGCAGGGCTCTTTCAACGACAGTCGGTTTAAACAATAATAAGATAGCTACTCCACCTACTGAACTTATATGTTAACTTGTTAGCAATATCGTAAACTACAACAGTTAAACCATACTTTTCCATTTCAATCATCGGCATGTGATAGTTATGCAGTGTCCTTTTCAAGCATATACTTAACAGATATATTTACGATATTTTACAACCACAAACACTGTTCGCAGTTCTAAGCAGCTACTTAGTACAAACATGGTAACCCTTTACTCTACCATCGAGTGACCCGCATCCCATTTTGATTTATGTTTTGATATTGATCATTTGTATGCTTAAAGTCGCAACAGTCACAGTTCCAAACAATGAATGATTTCAAACAGTGTTACCATGATGAAATCAAATTGATATTCCATTGTAACAAAAAAATATCCTCTTTTCGCAATCACATTATCAAATTTAAATGCTCTTGATATTCAACGCTTCTCAGATCGACAATGACATAATATATATTGAATACATTACAACTAAAGACGTTTTGTGAAAACAAATATACGTGAAAAGTACCTACCTAAATCCAACAAATTGTCTTCGTTGCATTCCGGATGGCCTAAAAGACACGCGTACTGCCGCCGAGATCTATTTCCTTTCACACCAACATAATCTCTCCAATCAGCATCACGACAGATGGCATCTTAAAAACCAGAATAAAAGTGTTTATTGAACAGCGATTATGCGTTTCGCGTTAAAAAGAGTCGTTCAATTAAACAATTGATAATGGGAACAGGTTGTTTCACGCATGCTTTAAATGGCTAATGTTGTATTCAAAAGTACGTACAACATTATTTACCATCACAAATGGCCCTTATTATTCTTTTCCTTTTAGTATATTCTTCAGCAGACATTTTTGAAATAATGCCTGAATATTATATTCAAACAAAATATAATATTGCTGCATTAAGCATTATACGTGTGTAAATATCAATTCATGTAAAATATGAGGTATCTACGATCAATTCAATTCAATGAAATGTACGACATTTGATGAGAATTGAAGTATTGGGAATCACCAGAAAGGAGAACCACCTGTAGCACACAGAACTCCTACATCCTCATAGTGTTCACAGTTGGTACGCCCCAATTTATCATGAGCACAATCAGCAATGTTTGACTCATGTCCTAGGCAGCGAACATCGTCTAACCAGATGGGTCCATTGCCTTCCCCGTAATAACCTCCCGATATAACAATAGCATCAGTTCTAAAACAAAGAATATAAAACTGTACATGTCGTAAATATAACCATATTAAAAATATTTGCACTTTAGATATAAAAGTATGTAATCGATCAATTAAAGATTCTTACACATTTATGTGCAGCATTCTGCACACAACCGATGCGGCATTTGTGTCGAAGGAGTCATCACATATTGTTCCCCAGCGTCCATTTACGTACACTTCGACACGACCTTCATCAGTTGTGCGTCCATCAATAAGCCGCACTTTCGTATCCTCTGAAGATATGTATAATGTAAGTGCATATATTTACTAAATACCGATAATTCGATATCGACTCATTAAAGTTCTTAAAAACAATTCAATTATAAAATAAAAAAGAGAATGAAATCACCGCCATTCCAAAACTTTTGTGTAATCTGCCTCGTTTTCACCAAGTCTATTCAGTGAAAAATCCGAAAAGTATCTTAAATGAATACTTGTTGGACCAAATCACTTTGTAAATGACTTATTTTTGTGCCATTCAGATTGTTTCTCAAAGCTAGAAGAAAGAAATGAAATTTTAAAACGATTTTATTCTTTCCCCGCACGCTTTGTTTTGTCAAAGGCCTTAAAAAGAAACAAACCTTATTTGGCCTTTGTAATAAAATAAGAACGTTTATAAGACCGGGGGCCGTATTCAATAAGCAAGTAATATTGAACTAAAATATTAGAGATTAGAAACTTAGTGTTTTAATTTGCCTGTATATTTGCTGACCAATAGGCGGACTGGAAATCACTGAGGCATGTCTAAGGACAAGGATAAGACCAGTATTGAATACTGGCCCTGTTTCTTATCTTAATTTTAAGTTCAATCTTAGTTGCAGATCCATGTCCATCGACTTGTTTACTTACTACAGACCTTACTCCAAAAGATGGTGTGTATCGCAAAATAAATAATGGTTGACCATCGGAAATCGTTTTGAAGGTTTTTCTAACGTTCTTAACCTATTGGGTTTAATCTACTTTGTTTCATCTTGATGTTTGATATCATTCATATTAGACAACATTACCTCTAGCCGTGACTGGATAATGCAACATTGCAACTTTTAGAGATGTGTAACGATAAAAAAAACGAATCCGTTGTAAGTTTTGTTCACAATGCATACATCCTGAAATCGGCATTAGTGAAAAAACACAATAGTAGAATAATATTACATGATTGTTTTGGAAGGGATAATGACTACAATTTCAAAGTACTCACTACCAACATACCTAAAACACATGCAATGACAACATTATTTAACCGATGTACCTGATAATTTTGGCTCTAAAGTTGACATAGAATCTCCAGAACGATCAACTTCGTCATTTCCATCTTGCCCTAATGCGACTGATATCCCTGTATTCACAAATAAGCTTTTTTGTACAAATGTATATGCTTCGCTCAGTTTTTTAACTCTTGGACAAACTATGAATCTGACAGCAAATACAATGATAAGGTTAAATGATACCTTACAGGTTGAATGTTTGACCGTAATAGCTTAAATAGAATACAATATCATTTTTAATCACTCCAGCAAAATTGAAGGGAATTATCGATACACTCTCAGTGAATTGAATAACTTGGAACTTGGAATAAACATTATGGTTTAGGAGGATGTTCCGTGTGTAATGTTATCAAACCTATTCAATTTGGATACTCGAACACTTGCACTTATTTATTTTAACTGTTATAAAGAAACAATTGCAAACATGGGAGAAAATAGAGATAACTTAATATCGAAAAAAGAACATCATGACATAATTGTGAGTTTTACAATGAATGGCGCATATTTCATTATACATGTAAACATTTATTTGCTTTTTAATTAGCTGCTTTGATTTAAATAATTTAATGTAGCGCATTGCCTCTTTAATCTAAACATTTTCTGAATGGTTACTATATGCGACACAATTTGATTAGCGATGTTTAGCGCGGCTAACCTTTTATGAAACTTATAAACTTAGATTTAATATTTCACCAACATTGAACGTATTACAAAGGACCTAGTTCATTACAAAAACAATTTGAACTATAGTTTGTCTGTCCTAATTTGTAAATAAGTTGACCCGGTGTCAATTATATTTAAACGGTTTTATTTTGATACTAAACTTCTAAATTGCACCGGAAATGGCAGAAATTATCTCAATGAGCTCCTTATAAGCGAACAGTTATGCAATGGAATTCCCTTTCTCATCAACACTTATACATGTAGTTACTGCTAAGTTGCTCTCTGGACTCGCTCTTCTCGACAAATTTTCGCGCCGTTTTAAATATAAACTCATCCATACTTTGAGCATCATTAATTGTTCTATAATTGAAGCTCCAATATGTCCTCAATGAAAACATAATGCTCTTTTTAGTGCTGAAGCCAGCACGGTACGTTGCAATTGCACTTCGTTTTTGCATTATTGTACAAATTACGTGTTATGTTTCCATTACACTGTGTGACATTAAAATTTACAAATACAGTAAAACTGCGATCTCTCAAGGACGCCGTGGTCCGAGCTAAAACCTCAAGGGAACCAATGTATCAAACGACCTACGTTTCAATTTCCAAGTCTGTTATGAAATGTCTTTCCGTGTATTTTAAGTTTGAATTCGTCAATCCGAATGTTTCTTTCGACACCGATTATGTATTGCATTGTGGAAATCACTCATATGTTTAAATGCTGCCGTATGCTAAATGGAAAAATTAAAAAAAATGAATAAATGGTAAAGTTTATTTTTTACTCATTTACATTTCTCACAATTAACTTCGCGTCATCAACTTCTCATAATTATCAAATGCCCTTATCAACTATTAGCGATCATGCGTAAACAGTTATAAACAGTTATTCACACCGTCTCAAATTTCGTTTGAACTGTCATTGAGTTTTTTACTATTTGTGGAAATTTTACCACCTAGCAATGTTTTGCTTATTTTGGAACACGCGTTTTGGAAAAGTTTGAAATTATGACCTCGAGGGAGTCATAAGTTTTTTTGCATGATTTGTGTATTTTGGACCGGCTATTGTGATCGCCTCCTCGACTTATTAAGGTTTCGATGCAGCGTCAGTATATTTTATATGAAAATAGAAGGAAAAATGTTCGAACTAAGCTTTGATCTAGAGGGAACGCCAGTTCTCCAACGTCCGCCTGTTCGAACGACCGCAGTTTTTACTCATTCGAACCCCATTGACTCGAGCTCCCAGGGAGAGGCGAAATACCTCGAGCCTCGTAAAATTCGAGCCAAGCGGGATTGATTTCCTTAAGAAATCGGTCTTTTACATCTAGATCGAGCCAACGAGGAGATCGAGCAAAGCGAATTCGAGCCATCGGGGTTCGACTGTATGTAATTGGTATAAAAGTAAAGGTAAGGACAATATCTCTTAAAAATGATAGTATTTCTTATATTTGTTACAGTGTGCAAGGGCATTGAAGGGTCAACATCCCCAACCCCGCATACTCGTATCACTGTAAACATATTTAAGCTATTGCAATTGCACTTCGTTTTTGCATTATTGTACAAATTACGTGTTATGTTTCCATTCACACTGTGTGACATTAAAATTTACAAATACAGTAAAACTGCGATCTCTCAAGGACGCCGTGGTCCGAGCTAAAACCTCAAGGGAACCAATGTTTCAAACGACCTACGTTTCAATTTCCAAGTTTGTTATGAAATGTCTTTCCGTGTATTTTAATTTTGAATTCGTCAATCCGAATGTTTCTTTCGACACCGATTATGTATTGCATTGTGGAAATCACTCATATGTTTAAATGCTGTCGTATGCTAAATGGAAAAATGAAAAAAAAAATGAATAAATGGTAAAGTTTTTTTTTACTCATTTACATTTCTCACAATTAACTTCGCGTCATCAACTTCTCATAATTATCAAATGCCCTTATCAACTATTAGCGATCATGCGTAAACAGTTATAAACAGTTATTCACACCGTCTCAAATTTCGTTTGAACTGTCATTGATTTTTTTTACAATTTGAGGAAATTTTATCACTTAGCAATGTACTCGTATCACTGTAAACATATTTAAACGTTAAGCGATATAAAATGTGCATACAATTGTGAAATAATATGCAAAAGTCTTACCAATAATCGAAGAAGAAATCAAAAAGTCCGTTATAACGAATACCAAAATTGTGCTCGTATAAAACATATTCGTGAAAACAACAGCGACAGACATTGAATCAACTTTCCGTGTGACTCATTTCATAGCAGTGTCAAGCGACTAACAATAAGGAAATAATTTTAAAAGCTATTTTTTAGCACTTCAATTTCATTTCATTTGATCTACACTTTAGCATTTTATGTTAAGTGTAAGAGCTTGTAAAGACAACAGGCACTCTAGCGAAAAATCATGCCACACATGTAAATAGTTAGCATCGACATACAAGTGTACTATTTTTAGAACAGACTGACTCACTTGAAACGAAAACAAGAATCTACTTGTAAAAAACAAATTATCAATTACTCATTATTAAAAACGCCATTTTGAAGACGGAGAACTACCTACAATTTGATTTAGAAACTTTACATAACCTCACTTGTTAGCAACTAAAAGAACTGTTGAGAACTAACAATGAAAGTGTAAGCGGTTAAAATGCAACATTATTTTCACGCATGTTTAATGTAAGGAAACACAAAAAAGGGCCAGTATTTTACGCAGAATACATAGAGACAGAGTTTAATAAACGAGAATCGTTTTGACATTTGGGAATGGTTTTCTATTTTGAAATACTTAACTCCATAATTTTCTTCAACTGTATAATTATAGATAGATAGATAGATAGATTTGTTCATGCATATATAGTTCACATTTACAAACAAAATATCACATGCAGTTATATTAAAGTCTGTTTAACAAAGAATTAGAGGTAAAATATATACTTAATCACAACGACGAAGAAAGAAATACCTGGTAAAAACGTCTGGCACTATATATGAGATAACATCTGAGAAATACTATGCAAGCTAAAAATCAAATAAACCGAATCACCATTAATACAATATAAGATCTGCCAATACCACACATTTCATACTAACAATGAGATGTGATTTCACTTTTTTTAAAGTATACTCTTCTTTACTTTTTTAACTGTATTGAAAAGCTGTTCTAGTCCCGGGTTGCTTGATAAAAGAAAGTATTTAAAAAATAAGGTCAGCCTGCAGCACCTTAAAATTGCCAGCATTATGTCAACTGTTGCCATGTTAGTATGATGGTCATTTAGTATCAAAAAAATATCTTGATTGTTTAATCCTATTCTTTAATTTAAGTCATCCAATATTACTAAAATCGAGACTTAAAAGGAGATTTCTACAACCATAGCCATATATTAATCTAACAACTTTGTTCTGAGTGACCTGTAAGCTATTCCTTTACTGTTTTGAGTTACCACATTACCAAGATGAAGATACATAGTCGAAATGACATTGTATTAAGGAATTACTCAAAGATGCACTCTTACTCCAAGATAAGATGTACCACAATTAATAATAATGTTTTAATATTCCAAAGAGGATGAATAAATGTCGAAAATAATGATTCTTAAGAAGGATACCGATTTTAATTTGAAAGTAATGAGCAAAAAACACGGTATTTTTACCTTATGACACTATAGTAGACCACAGTAAATCTTTTAGCATTCACCTATCATTTAATATTTTTGCACTTTATGCTATTAAATACACGGGTAAAATCTTGTTATCAGTAATTGATATTTTTCATAAATTCACCATTTTGTAAGTTGTTAAAGGTTTCTCAGTCACATTGATGTTTGTTATACATGTGTATGTATTATTTTGAATAAGAGTGTCGCTTTAACAATTTTAAGCTTTATATCTAAAAGCGGTTTAGTCAATACGAACATTGCAATCTAGAAATTACTTTACTGAGAATAGTGTCAACAATAGATGTACACAGATAGTTCATTGCCCAGCATACTAATAATACACATGTTCTGAAGTTATAGTATTTGACCATTGCAATGTACATGTTACAACTTTTGTTACTCTCCACTTAATACTGTTTTCATGTTCTTTACCAAGTATATTAATTATAAGATAAGGTTTTTTTGTGTGAGGAAATGACAACACTATCATAACAAAGCAGAGGTCCGACTATGCTTCCTTGATAAACGCCTCATGAGATGTTTATAAAGTCAGACACTGTAGTATTAACCTTGATAGCTTGTTTACGACCAGATAAATACGGCGGATACTACTCAATTGAATTCACACACATTTCTGTTAACTTCTGACATAGAATCATGTAATCTACGGTATCAAACGTCCTTTGCAGATCCAACATAATCATTCATGTATACAAACATTTGGAATTTTGGGTTAATATGGTCCGTCAGATGAATGACGCAGGAGTTAGTTGAAAGTTTACGTCTTAAAACCACTTTGAAATTCGTACATTTAAGTACTCCTTGTTTGACAAGAAACGATACCCAAAAAAACTATACATAGTATGCTTACAGGTCGATGGTATGCTACAACAAAGCTATTTATTTGTTAAACAATGGTTTAACTTACGCCTTTTTGAGTTCACAAGGTACAATGTTACTAGTGATTAAACTGTTTACCAGATATGGTATATGTATCTTTGGAAAGGTGCAGTGCCTTCTAAAAAAAACGTGCTTGAGTGTTATCTTATCCCGTGATTTTTGAAAACTTCAGCTTAAACAGTTCTTTTTAAATGTATTCTCCTCTGATAGTGTGCAGTCTAAATGTTACAGAGTCAACTTTTCAACAAAAGTTAAGGGTATGGAAGTAAAATAGGTTGTAAAATGTTATGCAATCTTACATTGTTCAAAGTAAAAGTTCACTTGCGACAGGTAAAAAGAGGGTTTACTGGATATGCATACTTTTGAGTACTTGGTATTATCAATATAAGCACAACATTTAATAAGTGTCCAGATTTCTCAAAAATTACAGTTCACATCTATACTACGGACAGTTTCACCTTTTCAACATACGGAACAAGGCAATTCTCCTTTCTTAATATTTGCCCCGAATTATCAGCATCCAAATACCATGGTCCGCTATTCTAAGCTGAGCATCTGGAATGTGCCTCGTGACCAACAGCTTCCATCTGCACCATTGGTAAGACTAAAAATCAACAGAGCTCGGGCGGACAAACAGACAGGTGGTAGACTCACGGTCACTTCCTATGATCCGCGTGCTCCACGTTTCATGGACCACACAGCCTTCCACAACCATCAGAAAGAGCTTGAAGACTGCATGCAAAGATTTTTCTTTTCTCATGAACTACAAGCCTTACTTGAGAAAGATTCCATTAATTTGACATTAATTTGACAGATGATCGTTTTGTTCTAGGGTGGTGTGTTGCATTTGCTATTTCATATTGTCTGGATGGTTCGGTGCGAGACAAATTCACGTTCCTGATGAGCTGGAAAAAACTATGGAAGATAAACAGTCTTTGCTTAAATTTGGAAAGGCTGCTGAGTGCAATCGTTCACCTGTTACAATTTTAAAGCATATGATTTATTCTGATGTATGTAATGTTGCCATTGGGTATAAACCGAAGACAATTCCATAAATGCTTCGAATCGATTCATGAGAAATAAAGGAAATGATGTTGTTGCGGAGAAAATTGACCTCGTAGTGTGCAAAGACTATAAAGGCATTGACAGGAGTGTAAATGGATTCGGCAATGACTTGACTTCAGATTCAAGTGAAAGCCGTAAATTTAAATTCCAAAAAAACAGAAATGACATGTCCATTGCAGAAGCTTGCGACAATAATTAGTCTGCTTAGTGAAGGACTTAAGTAGATATAACGGTATCTTGGAAAGCCTACTACTATCAAATCCAAATACATGTGCTTGTTCTAGGACTTTCTCGGGCAGCCTTTTTGACATGGCTTTCAAATGAACATATCCAAGTTGAAAGAGTTTCATTTGAATTTGATGCTTACCCAAAAGACTTTGCCGGCATTGAAACACTTATATGAATCAACGTTTGTTGTTTAAGGACTATCCTGGGCAGAATTTTTATCATGGCTGTTATATAAACATGCCCATGTTAAAAGAGTTTCAATTGACATCGATGCATTGCCCAAAAACACTTTGCCGGCTTTGGAACACTTCTTGAAACAGCGTTTGTGCCTGAAGCTGCTTTCAAAGAGAGTGAAGCATGGGGTGGTACCAGCAATCCGGGCATCATATGTTGCATACTGTTATGTGTACACTGTCAGAAGACTCGAAAACTGATACAACACATTTACAATGTATTATGTCACGCGTCAGATAAATAAAGACATCATACATGTACACATACTTTGTCTAGCGTTACTTGTCTAAGTTATTATTTTTGTTGATTAATTAAATAAATTATGCTCTTTTATTGCCAACCAATGACCTTTTTCATTCGATTTTGGCTACTTCCTTTCATGATATTAAGATTAAACGTCTTGTCTTCTTCTTACGATTAAAGTAACGCTGCATGAACAAATGTATTTAAAAGAATAGCGAATAGAGTGCTGAATTCTCGAAACTACCTTAGTCTCTTATAACAGTATTACCTAAGCGCTCATTGTTGCATTTTGTCCCAATTATGTAATAACCATTTTAAGAATAGCAATCTTCGTGCACGGTGAACCAGAACTCGGTGTCTTTAAACCAAGTACTCAGTGTGTGGTGCACCATAACTCGGTGTCTATAAACCAAGTACTCAGTATGTGGTGCACCAGACGTCGGGGTCTTTAAAACCAGTACTTAGTGTATGGTGAACCAGAACTCGGAGTCTTATAACCAAGTACTCATTGTATGGTGACTAACAACTAGGTGTCTTATAACCAAGTACTCAGTGTATGGTGACCAAGAACTCGGTGTCTTTCAAACCAGAACATAGTGCATGGTGAACCATAACTCGTTGTCTTTCAAACCAGTACATAGTGCATGGTGAACCATAACTCGGTGTCTTTAAAACCAGTACACAGTTTATGGTGAACCATAACTCGATGTCTTTAAAACCAGTACATAGTGCATGGTGAACAATAACTCGGTGTCTTTCAAACCAGAATACAGTGCATGGTGAACGATAACTCGGTGTCTTTCAAACCAGTACATAGTGCATGGTGAACCATAACTCGGTGTCTTTACAACCAGTACACAGTGAATGATTAAACATAAATCGGTGTCTTTCAACCCAGTACACAGTGTATGGTGAACGATATCTCGGTGTGTCTTTCAAACCAGTACACAGTGTATGGTGACCAAGAACTCGGTGTCTTTCAAACCAGTACACAGTGCATGGTGAACCATACCTCGGTGTCTTTAAAACCAGTACACAGTGCATGGTAAACCATAACTCAAACCAGTTCACAGTGTATGGGTAAACCATAATTCGGTGTCTTTCAAACCAGTACACAGTGTATGGTGAACAATAACTCGATGTCTTTGAACCAGTACATAGTGCATGGTGAACCATAACTCGGTGTCTTTCAAACCAGTACACAGTGTATGATGAACCATAACTCGGTGTCTTTCAAACAAGAACTCAGTGTACGGTGAACCATAACTCGATGCCTTTCAAACCAGTTCACTGTGCATGGTGAACGATAACTCGGTGTCTTTCAAACCAGTACATAGTGGATGGTGACCCAGAACTCGGTGTCTTTTAAACCAGTACACAGTGCATGGTGAACCATAAATCGGTGTATTTCAAACAAGTACACAGTGCATGGGTAAACCATAATTCGGTGTCTTTCAAACCAGTACACAGTGTATGGTGAACCATAACTCGGTGTCTTTCAAACCAGTACATAGTGCATGTTGAACCATAACTCGGTGTCTTTCAAACCAGTACACAGTGTATGGTGAACCATAACTCGGTTTCTTTCAAACCAGTACACAGTGCATGGTGAACCATAACTCGGTGTATTTCAAACAAGTACACAGTGCATGGGTAAACCATAATTCGGTGTCTTTCAAACCAGTACACAGTGTATGGTGAACCATAACTCGGTGTTTTCAAACCAGTTCACTGTGCATGTTGAACCATAACTCGGTGTCTTTCAAACCAGTACACAGTGTATGGTGAACCATAACTCGGGTTCTTTCAAACCAGAACTCAGTGTGTGGTGAACCATAACTCGGTGTCTTTCAAACCAGTTCACTGTGCATGGTGAACGATAATTCTGTGTCTTTCAAACCAGTACATAGTGGATGGTGACCCAGAACTCGGTGTCTTTACAACCAGTACATAGTGCATGATGAACCATAATTCGGTGTCTTTACAACCAGTACACAATGTATAATGAACCATAACTCGGTGTCTTTCAAACCAGTACACAGTGTATAGTGAACGATAACTCGGTGTCTTTCAAACCAGTACACAGTGTATGGTGAACCATAACTCGGTGTCTTCCAAACCAGTACTCAGTGTATGGTGAACCTGTACCCGGTATCTCAATTTTTAATGCTAAATACATTAATGCAAATTTGTTCAAAATGAAAACCACGAACTGTTCATTATGGTTTACATAATAATAATTCTAGAAAATATATTTGCTAACTTGTTTAAAGTGAAATGTGAAATAATCTTTGATGGCCCATTAAAGCTCAAATACTTAAATGGGGTTCTTGGTATTTACACTTCGTAGATTACTATTGAAACTGGTTATATAATGCACTGGAAAGGAATACATGTTTGTTCAAATCTGGTGTTGTTGAAAATTTAGATGACGGCAGTAACCACATATTGTTTTATGAATGAAATTTTAATGACACACAATGTAAAGAGTTACACTATACTGGTACATGGTAAATGAAAGCATCAGTGTCTTATTATGTAGGTTAAAGTTCCATTAGGACAATGAACTTACAAGTGTTGTTGTGTTTGTAGATTGACCAGGTCGTTCACTGTGTTGACATGGTTGATGAACCCTCAAAATTTCGATGCAATAGATTATGATTCTTGTAGTCGGTTAGTTTCTGAATTCTTAAGGGATATTTTTGCGAATAATCCTTTGGCTTCAGATGGGAATAATGAAAGAAGTTCATGTGACAGAAAATGTATCCAATTATAAATATTTTACTGAAGTGACCCTTTGAAATTTCCAAAACGTTCGGATATGTCAAACGGCATCTTCCTGATGGGATATTGAACGCTTTCATCCCGACTTATTTGTGCTAGATGTGTGGGCTTCTTCATGATCACTTGGATTTTTTAAATATTTCCTACATTACACTTCTTTCTATGAAATAGTAACAGGCATTGAATGAATCAATACTGGAAAACCTGTGTAAAAAGCCTTGCACTTTAATCATCACATGTTTTGTTCAGTCCACATCTATTTGACTCATAATCAGTTAGTATTTCACTAAGGTCTTCAATGTTTGGGCTCATTTTCACTTTTTTACGTACTTATTTCAATTTCTAACATTTCAACTTCGCTTGGTACAAGTTTTGTTTTTGAGTAGTTTTCATGATAAGTTAATATACATTTTGTTGAGTCTCTATGACCATGACATTCTCGGTCTGACATTATATGCGTCTAGGTGTGGTTCCAGAGGCCAAGCAGAAAGTATCAATTAAATTTGGCTGGAAAACATCATGTGATAATATTAAAGTGTTTATTTAAACAGATGAAAATGTATTAGTTTGATTTTCGAAGGAGGAGGTTATATCAAGTGACCCGGCAAATGTCCTATTTATTTAACTCTATCGTCTCTGGGTTACCATTATTGTCGAGCAATGCAGCAGGACAATTATCAGTTGATTTTAAATAAATGATGCAAATCATGAAAAATTAATTTAAATGTCGCTCATTTACCATGCTGTGGTTACGATAATGTTTTACGTAATTATATCCTTAATCCATATCCTTCCCAATTTCCGCAAGCTTCAAATTCCGCAAATTCCTAATAGCCAAAAATTAGGGGATACACGGGGGAAACCTAGTGTTACACTATTCGGGATTAACCCTGGCCCCTAATTACATTCCAATTTTTGCAATTGTAACCAACAGCATTTGATGGATATATTCCGCCAATAACCTGCACGATCCATCCTCCCAACCCAGGTTCAACTCCATGGTCAAGGGAGATAAATCCTTAAATAAATTACTAGAATGATTGTTCTTGCTAGGTTTATCCATAGATTAGACCATCATATGAATAGCAACACAAGTCAGAAGCATGCCGCCTAGAATTTTCCGCCACAGCAAAATTGTGTGAGCACTTCTAAACAAATTTGTCCCCCAAAATTCTAATCTAAATTTCAACATATTTGACTGCAGAAGGATCATTGAGGAACTTGATTAAAGCTGCCTGCAATGTGACAAGGTACATCCGATAACCAACTTGGGACAGGTGGACACCGTAAGAAGAGTAGAAACCAGGCGTTCTGCGATCAATATTTGAGACAACTATCCGACCACTATTTCTGCTACAAACAGCCTGTCGACCCAAACGATTTGCACGTTTTCTCTTTAAATCCATTGGTTTCGCAGATGCATCATCCACCCCCCTCCAATGCAACCTTAGGAGGATATCAAACGAAGCTAATAATGCAGTAGGGAAAACGCTACGTATATGCTTTAAATCTGAAAAGACATGCGCTTTGAATTCACCTAGCTCCATAGATGACAGATCATTGCCGCCCAAATAGATCACAATAATGCGCGGTGCCTTCCTTGACATGGTCTTAAGTTGAAATTTCGGCAACAAATCTTTCCATCGCATCCCAGGGGACCCCAGCCACTTTATATTAAAGCCATCGACCTTCAGACAGCCTCCACCTGACCCACTATGGGCCTGACCCGCGCTAGCCACCAGTGAGTCGCCAAATATCCAAATATGTGTAAGAACATCATTTAATTAGGTAAGTTCGCTGTACGGATATATGTTTTATAAGAGTCGGAAGTCAACCTCCCCATCCGTTGTATCTCACTATCGGAAACACCATCCAACGCTAACTGTGTGGCTCGACCAATGCGGAAACTATGCGATTTGTAATAAGCATACGATAAATGCACTTTCGTGATGGTTTTGGTGAGGACCCCTGAGAATTCAGCCCTAGTTAGTGGCCGCCCGTTCTGATGGAGGAACAAGAAACCATCACCACCTGGGCGTACCGAAATCCCCCTCCTTCGGGATCCTCATGGTCATAGGTGTCCTGCTAGTTTTGCATGCCAGACCGTAACCAATAAGGCTCTGTTGTCGCCTTCGAATACGAGATCGCTCCTGCGAAGTGGATCTGGTGACGTACCCGATAACGCCAGCTCGCTTACTCTAAATAAACCAAAATAAGCCAAGACATTCGCTGCCCTAAATAAGGTTGTCTCAAAATGCGAATAACAAACACTGCCTAAAGCGGTGTGTATCTTTGACAATATGGACTGCGTGATTGGGGCCCTGGTGTCGGGCCTTTTGCATGACCGACGACAACCCTCTAACATCTTCCTAACTACAAATGCGCTACATGGTCTGCCCAACCATGTAACTTATGATAAAAGCTAAGACCGGCAAGATATACAGAAATTGTCGAAGAGGCATAATGTTGCTCAAAACATCTGGCAATGAAAAGAACTATATGATTAATAGGTGTTGGCCAGAGAGAAGGCAATTCACATTCCAGCCGAAACTTTGTCAATGCAGCAACTGATCGTCGATAGACGCCTTTCGTGTTGCATGAAATACTAGCAGCTATTAATTGTGTTGCTGTGTGGTGAATATGCTCCATTTTTGAGCTGGGACCGGCTCTGGTTCTGGATTGGCCCTTGGAGCCAACTCTTTGAACCGCCTGATCTGTAAACGAGATAAAGAGTCACATTATAAGTTTTTTGTACCAGGGAGTTGCACAGCTCTGATCACGATATTATGTGTCAAACACTCAAGTGTAATACTTCTTAAAACCACCATTACATGATCATTTTTGGAGGTCATAATGTTTATGACCGCCACCACATATTGATTATCACAATTGAATTGAATTTTCTTGCTTTGCAGCTGGGCGCCCCATAACCTTATTGCCACCAGCATTGGGAATGTTTCTAAAAGCGTAATGTCTTTTGTTAACTCCTTCTCGTGCCAGCTATCAGGCCATGCATCACAGCACCAGTTGCCCTCAAAATACACACCAAAGCCCAAGCTTTTGCCACCTGCACTGTCCGTGAAAAGTTCAACGTCTGCATAACAGCACCAAAAACGATCATGAAACATAGAAATTCCGTTATACTTGCTGAAGAAAATCAACAACATTTCCAGATCGGCCTTGATTGCCCTTGTAACCCGGAGATGATGATGCGGCTTTGATAATCCACATATGGAATTGATGAGCTTACGGCAAAAAGGACGACCAGGAAGAATTGCTCTACAGGCGAAATTCAAAGCACCAATGAGCGACTGCATTTCCCGCAACTTTACCCTCGATTTTGCTACAACAGACTCTAATTTTTAACAATGTCCTTAATTTTCTCCAGAGGCATGCGTACAACAAGTTCGTCTGAATCAAGCTCTAAACCCAGAAAACAAAGAACAGTTACTGGACCCTCTGTTTTCTCGTCTGCCAATGGTACCCCCATATTTGCCATACACTCAACAAATACAGACATCAGATGCTGACATTCGGTAGTATCACATCTGCCCCTACCCAGAAAATCATCAAGGTAATGTAATAAATTCTCACTCGATGCTTTTCTATGCACACAAAATTCTAAAAAAAATGGCAAACTGCAAGGTTCTGCAAGAAATGCTACAACCGAATGGCAGGCATTTATCAAAATAAAATGAACCCCCAAAATGGAACCCAAGCAAATCAAAGTCATTTGGATGAACCGGCAA
Organism: Mya arenaria; assembly: GCF_026914265.1. Lineage (NCBI taxonomy): Eukaryota > Metazoa > Mollusca > Bivalvia > Myida > Myidae > Mya > Mya arenaria. The sequence goes on along the minus strand of NC_069127.1, from coordinate 7,595,462 downwards.
AAGTCTAAATGCACTCTTAATATTCATTTTGAAAAGCATTGCCCCTTGTCCCAGACCCTGTATCATTTCAACGGCCTTGTCAAAATTTGTGTAGTGGACCGAGCAAAGGGCTGGGTCAATAAAATCGTTAACAGAATTACCAACTGGATAAGACAGATGATGTATCATCCTGAAGTCTCCTGGGTCTTCTTGGGAACCAGTCCAATAGGTGACAAGCGAAGATTCGAAATTGGACTTGAAACAAATGGGCCTGCTAAACGACCTGCAGCAACTTCTTTTGCATTTTTTTCTAAAATTATGCCTCGATTTAAGTTTGCAGACTTAAGGTTAGTTGCAAATGAGGATTGCCTAGGACCGCTGTAATACAAAGGAAAACCAAATGTAAAACCATCAAGTATGACTTTAGCCTGATCGCTTGGATGCAGTTCGATTTGTAATTGTTGTATGTGAATTGGGGAGGGCGCTAAGAACAAAATACCTGGAATATACGAATGATTACTGCTGACGGTTGTAAGACCCTCGCTGGCCATACACTCGTCCAAAGGTTCTCCTGCATTGCTGGCCCCTAATCCTGTATTGGCAACGAAAATTATTACTGTTCATGTTTCCCATCTGGTCAAAATTATCTGGCTGGCACCAGTGGTACTGTTGGCGAGGGAACAACCTGACTTGCCATGACGTGGCGACATGCATATTGAACATTTGTGGGCAAATCTACAGGGGTTCCACTGACAGTACCCCTGTTGAAATCGAGGCAAGAAGGCATTTTAGCATTGCCCAAAGTAGGATTAGATTGTGGTCTATATGTTTGCAGGGGCTGAGGCATTGACATGATCCTCAACACAAATCAGGGTTTATCTTATCCATGGCTGTGGAGACATAGCTTGCCGCAGACGGAACTGATCATCATAGGTACGCCATGCAAAGGCGTGCAGCACATTCCCTATAGTGTTCATGTACCCCAATAGTTCCCGTGCTTTATTGGGGGCCTTGCACAGGAAGATGTCCATGAAAACTACAAAGGCGTCTGTCCACTTTTCTATGCTGGTCACTTTGTCTGTGCATGACCGCGCTTTGGTCTCCAGGACCCCTGCTCATTCAACCGAATGACACCGCCCTCATTGTACATTGTAGCTGTGAGCTCAATTGAGCCCTTTAACAAAACAGCAAGATTAACGTATTCATTATTCCAGATCTTATTACAAATCTGAACAGGTATATGTGCAGAAAGTCCATCCCTACCACACCTTGACAGTTCTGGCAGAGCACCAAATGGCTCAAATGTATCAGCCCTAAAAGCTTTCTCAAAATCAATAAAACGACCAATACTATCACCTTCGGCCTCCGTTTCCCCTTCGTCCGCGTCCGGTACCGAACGCACCACCTCCGCCACCGCGCCTTCCCTTGTCCTTGTTTTCTTTGGAGCGGGCTCAGGGTTAGATTTAACCCGTGTCCGTCCTTTACCCCTGCCTGGCATTTTGAAAATCTTGCAAAACTAATTTGAAAACTATATTAAATGTAGAAGATTGTTGAAGATTGTTGAAGATTAAATTCGATTAAAAAACCTTTTTTGCTAGAGAACGAAACTAAATCTAGAAAATT